>NW_026126418.1:2540000-2957500 GCF_943737965.1 Phodopus roborovskii | reverse complement strand
TCTTAGCTTATTTATCTTTTGTTGTTATTTAAAGTATATTTTTTTCTGTTTTATTTAGCAATGCTCTATAAATAATCAGAGAATTCTTCATTTATATATTAATACTTTTCCATACAACAAACCCAAAATATAATGGCACATCAAATTTATCTGTATATATGTTGCACATTGAAAAAACAATTTCTCAAAAAGTTCAGTTAGCCCATTCACATCCATAATTTCTTTAAGTAAGTAATAGTTGAAAAAATGTAATTCAAAAGCATAACAAATTAGAGGGAAATAAATTGTACAGCAAATTTACAAAGTCTACATTTCAGAAAATAATTCTTGCCATTTAATTATTTAAAAGTAATCACACACATATGACACATGGGCTCTAAGCAATCACAGCTCAATATACTTGGGGACATATTTGTCTATTGAAATGCAAAACATGTGGCTGAAACGATCTCTGGTGTAGGCAGAGAAACTGAGGAGATTCTTACTGTAAGGAAGCATTATTTTAATAAGTGTTCTTAAAGTGTAATGACAATTTTAGAAAAATTTGAACCATTTACATTTTTTAAAGTCTCAGTGTAACTAATTTTAAGTTCTTTAAAATGGTTCTTTTAAGGTAATGTAAAGTTCATTGGTAATGTGTTGGAAGGATTAAAAACAGTCAGTTGTATCAATTTTGCTGTATACAGGGAGGTAGGGAAAAGTTATCTTTTTATAATCTTGTCAAAATTTCCCTATTACTTACATGCTTTCATATGACCTAGTTTGTGGATAGTTTTTTCTTTTTTAAAATTTAGTTTTATTATTTTGTTTGTGGTTTGGATGGTAAAGGTTGCATTAAGAATCTTGTGAATAGTGATCGTTTCAATCTGCTTACCACACTCACTGTGTATCATTTTTGCCTAGCTTTTCAAGCATCTTTCATTAAATGCAAGGGCGGTCTGTTCCAGAGCCATGCCAACTTCCATCTGCCTGGATTATGCACTCCAAAGTTCCTTGACCCTGTTGAAGCTCCACTTATTACTTAAATCTTAAACTTCATTTCTGTGCTTGACAGCAATGCCATTGTTTTGCTTACTTCACGATAGGAAGGCTGGCAGTCTCCTGTGAGACTGGTGCCAACTGAGCTCTGTGGATCAGCCAGTAGGAGTCACTTGGAGCAGATGGTCATCATCCTTCCCCACAGCCCAAATCCCTGGTCTGGGTGGCAAAGTCCCAAGACCACACCTACATACATGCCAACTGTCCTTATTTACTAAGATATTTCTTATTTGTTCAGCTTAATGAATCACTTTCTCTAATATATTTCCTAAATGACTTATATGTTCATTTTAACTTCCTTTGACACATCTTCCTATTGTCCTTTTTCCACTCTATCCCCATCCTATGTTGTCTGTATTAGTGGAGTGTGTATTTTTAAATTCAATTTCTTCCTTCAGAAATACCCACCTCTGCCTATGGAGATTTTTACATAGCTGCTGTTGTATACATAACAGGTTGACATTTTACTCAAGTGACAAAGTCTGTTAATCATTACTCCTTTTGTTTCTAATCTTGCAACTTAAAAAATTAAAGTTGAATTCTGACTATGTCATTCTATTAAAAAAAAAATCCCTGCTTTATTGCTCTGAAGAGCAGCTTAGTAACCTTTTGAGTTGGTAAAATAGCTTAAGAAGTTGACATCTAAACTTATCTCAGAGTAGAACATACAGTTCAAGTTTTAGGAGAGCTAAGCTTCCATAAAATACTAAGAAATATGTCACTTATATCCCGACTCCTGGAGAAGAACAGTTACTGGGAATGTAGTAAGCTACTTGTTTGAGAACAGTTAGTGGATAACTAGTCAGTGACAATTTTGGATGAAAAAGGCACTACTGTATGTGACTAAACACACACAATTTTGTTATAAAAGGTTCCTAGCTTTGATCTAACAATCACGATGTATAAAGAGTAAAAATAATTCAGTTAATTTTCTTTGAAAATCAAAAAGATATTTAAAGGAGCTGTTATGGCATAGGGATTTACTAGTAGCTTTAGTTCTGAGAAATTACATCAAAATCAAATTTGTTATGAATTACTATACTTAAGTAGAATTTATTAAGAGTCTTGTATAAAGTGAAAAGGCACTTTGAAATACAAACATTTCCCTTATGTCTTTAAAATTCCACACTAAAATAACATGCAGTACACTTAAACTAACACACTTGTATTTTAGGGATATGACTTGCTAATGCATGAAGAGAAAATGACAGCAGAAAGATCTAAACCAATCTTTTAAGACAGAGTTTCAAGCAAATTTCCTTCAAGTCATAGAGACATTCTGAAAAACACCACAAACCCTACCAAAAAAAAAAAAAAAAAAAAAAAAAAAAAAAGGATTTAGCCCCCCCCCCCAATTTTGGACCTAGAATATCAAGATTACATGTAATGTAATGGTCCCTGAGTTGAGCCATTTAGAAAAATAAACTAATGTGAGGAGACAGTGCTCTGCTGAGATTGAAGTTTTCAGAGTACATGTGTGGACAGACCCAGGTTCTAGCCCTGTAGCAATGGGCACAGAGTACTGCAGTCAGAGTCATCACTATTTTTGATGAGCTGATCTGGGTACTTGACTGATCCATATGATCTGGTCAGGTGGTTAATTAAAACCACTTACATGGAGCTTGGTGGCACATACCTACAGCCCCAGTGCTCAGAAGGCTGAGACAGGAGGATCACAAGACCACACAGTTTGAGCTGTGCAGTGAGTCCCTGTCTCAAACAAAGAAAGGCCCTGTAAGAGTATGAAGCATCATTATACAAAATGCAATGCTACTGGTGCATAAAAACAAGTCTTTAAAAAAAGCTATTTTTATCTTGCATGTATATATGGGTGTTTTGTCTGTGCACCATGTGCATGCCTGGTGCCCATCAAAGCCAGAAGCGAGGGGATTGGATCCTTGGGAACTGGAGTCATAGATGGTTGTGAGCTACTACATAGGTGCTGGAAATCAAACCTGGGTCCTCTGGAAGAGCAGTCATTGCTTAAGTCTCCAAAAACATCTTAACAAAACCCAGCCGCAGGCTGGTTTATAGCTTGTTGAGCAGTCTGAGAAGATGTGTATTTTCAGAGTAGAAGTAGATGTTTTAGAGGCTTGCTTACTCTGGACATCTTTTAAGATAACCCCCTTTTGAAAATGGAGGGATAGAAAATGGAATTTCTATAAATGTTGCATTTTTTTTCTTAACTCTTGTAAGGTAATGCTAATGTTAATATAATTGTCTCTAGTCATTCAGGTGAGATCGAGTAATTTTAATGGAAGACTTAGATCACCATGAAACCTCAGATGATAACCTTTTAATAAATTCTCTATTTACTTCTTTCTATTAAAAGGAAATATGCATAGGGACATTGGAACAACTAATGTGTTATGTGGGCACACTAGGCAAAATGTACTTTTGCTTGTCATCTTATAGGCACCAGCATACATGACAAGTTCTTACTTAGCATGTAGAGTCATATAATTGAAATGTCAAGGAACTTTATTAATTTTCATTGAAAACAATTATGAATGAAAGTAAGTCACAAAGTTATACCAAGACAATTATATATATAATATGCCAGAGAGATGTTATTTAATGTCTTTAAATGTTATTTTTTTAATTAAAAGTTTTAACACCTTGTCAACTTACCAGGAACAGAATGAAAATCAAAGCCAAATCCTTTCATCCAAAATGTTTTAGTTATGAGGTAAGGCTTTGCATAATATCTTGTGACAAATGCTACCTGACAAAACTTGTGTTTAAAAAAAAAAAATGCTTGAGAACATTCTAGGCTGATAACGTCTGTGGGGATAATAGTCTAGTTTAGTTGAGACGTATAGTACAATTACCACCTACAAACCGAGGCAGTATAACCCCAGTTCCTGAGAGTCTACCTATGTGATCCCTAACCCTTGCCTATTCCCTGCATTACTATACAAGACAGACTCCATGGATGCAGTGATAAACTTCGAACAAAAGTGTGGCCCACAGATTAAATTAGAGGGTAGGATGTTATGATAATCTTTGAGGATTTTCCTAGGGGTTGGCAGAAGCTCAACTGTGGGATGGTTGTTAACACCCTCTGAAATTAGAAGGTGAAGACTGAGCCCAGTAAATTAAGATTGTGCCGGAAGGCTTTCAGAACCACGTCATTCAGGAACAATATTGGCCACATCTTGACTTGAAATAAACATATGGTTTATCAATGACATTAAGTATAAGATCGCTTAATACTGTCTTGAACTGTTTTAGAGAATTATATTGACTAGGATGGAAAAGACATAACTCTAGCCTTGAAACTTAAAGCATTAAATAAATTTTGACTCCTCATATAGAGCCAAAGGAATGGTGATATCTTTTAGTATATATTCCACAACACAGCCTTTTTATTACTTTCTACCTTAATAAGGTCTACTTAGCAGATATTTATAAAGAAATGCAATAAGCTGCTATCCCTACTTCTTGGTGTCTTTTTTTTTTTTTTTTTTTTTTTAAACCAGGATGTTTCCTTTTCTTGGAAAGTGAGCAGTTAGGCCTGGCATCTTGTTTCGAGTCCCATCAGGCCCAGGCCCAGGGTCTTTCAATCACACTCAAGTGGCATTTGGAAGCACTTCACCTCTGACAAGTTCAGTGTGCATGTGTGTAAATGCATGAGTGTTTTCAACTTCAGAAAATGAGCACTGAAGAGGGATGCTCAATAACCCTGAGAGCTTATTAGCCACTGCTCCTTGTCATCTCAGCACAGAAACACGGAGCTGCAAAGGGCTCCCGTGAGGGGGTGTGGGGGGTAAGGGTGTGAGGAAGGGGAGCCAAACAACAGGCTGCCACCCTGCACTGCTGTCTCTAAAAGTAGAGCTGAGAAAAATCTGTAGTCTGACTTGGAAAGAATTCAGAGAAGTAAAAATGTAACTAAGATCTCTCCCATTTTATCAGATTTAGAATTCCCTCTATTCTTGCTTAGAAATCTGCTTTCACTGAGGTCAACCCAAATCCAGGGGATATATTGTTAACTCCTTTCAAAGCATCTCCTCCTGTGACTACACTCTGGACAGTCTTCCAGGGGCTGCACAGAAATGCCCTGAATCAGGCAGATTCAGGCTAGGCTGACTTTCATAGCTCTCCACTCCTGTGTTGTAAAATACACTTTTTTTGGTGATTATTTCAAGCTTTTATTGGAATTTTGTCAAATCACTGGAACTGTCAAATTCAAAGATGGTGATGTAGTGGATACATTCAACATTATATCAGATCTGACTATTACTATAAACCTGGGTGGCACTAGAAGGAAGGACACATAGGAGATAGAGCCTCAGGCCTGTGGTTCATTGATCCATTTCACTAATTAAAAAACAACTACAGGTACCTACTTAATGTTAAAGAATGGGTATGCTGCCTTCTTCTTTCCAAGTAGCATCTGCCAGGAATGATGTATTTCCCTGTACGATATTAACAACAGCTATGTTCCCTATGCTTTTCAAATTCTTCAATGAAAATTTTAGTTTCTAGTTGGGCATGGTAGCACACACTTTGAATCCTAGAACTCAGAGGAAGAGGCAGGTGGATTTCTATGAATTTGAGGCTAATCTGGTCTATATACTGAGTTTCAGGCCAAAAAAAAAAAAAAAAAAAAAAAAAAAAGTTATTTCCCTCTATTCCCAGATTTTTCCAAAATTTAGAGCTGGGAGAAGACACACTGATGGGCCTTTGAAAGATGATTATTAAATATTATCTGATACTAGTTTTACAGTTGTAAAGTGTAGGACATATTCAGGAATTTGGTGATTGAAAGAACCTGAGGCTTTGTCTTGACTACAGCTATCACAGGATTATAAATAGAGGCCAAAGCTAATTGTCATGTTAGACAGCCCTCATTTAAAATGCATATCTTACTCTGAATTGAGGGAGGACTTAGAATATAGACAGTAAATATCCAAGATTTACTATATTCATTAAAAAAAAAAAGGATTATTCTCTGTGGGTTTCTTGGTTCTCTCAGTCTTTATAATGTAAAGTATTTTGTAAGTGATGATATTGACCATATCTTCATGCTGAAGGCTGAACAGTCCTGCAGAGATCTTTGAGGAGGAGAAGGTAGATTATTTCTGCATATTTAAGTGGATACTGTCTGCCTAAAGCAGAGGTGAATCATAAGGAAGGGGAACTCACTGTGAAACAGTTAGGAAGAGCATAAGAAGCAAATGGAAAAGGAAGCCTCAACTTCTTTATCTATCTATCTCTATCTATCTATCTATCTATCTATCTATCTATCTATCTATCTATCTATCAATCACAACAGGAGACATTTAAATGAACCTTGTTTAAAAAACAAGACAAAATAAAAAATAAGCCAGCAGGAAGATATCCTAATAGGAAACAAAAATAAGGAAGTCTGTATTTCTTATTCCTTTAGGATTCTGGGAAATTGGATAGAAAGTAGAAAATGTTCAAGTAAAACAACACCTCAGAACACAATACCTCTTAAAAATTTAATTAATTAATTTTTTATGGAAGAAAATCTCTGTGGAAGTGAACTGAGCAAAGGACAAGAACATGTGTCACAGCCATCTAGGTCAGACTGTTCCTTTAGGCAAGATGAAGAAGAACTCAGAATCTTCTGTACTTCAGGATGCTCTGGGGAAGGGTTATGGGGACAGGGAGAAAAAGGTGTTTCCAGTGAGAAAGTTAAGAAGAGCTATCCCCCAAGCAAAATAATTCCTTCAAAATCTAGGGAAAAAACTCAAATCTCTAACTGTACCTGCTGAGGGCTCATGCTTACATGGTGAGGATGGTTTCTAGTACTACTGTATCATTAATGAAGTTGGAAAATGACTGCTTGCTTGTCCCACTACCTACTTAATTACCCATATCCCTACCTGCAGACCTATCAACCCACCAGCCAGCTCCCAGAAGGCACTTCACCTACATTATACAAGACATAAAGGTTTTGGGAAATTGACAGTGAATACAGCAGTTTAAAGTAAGTTTCACAAAAATAAATGAAAGAAAACAAACCCCTAAACTACTCAGTTTTGTTTTCTAGTTGCAGTAATGGCTACAAGGCTATATATATTTAGTTTTGAGTATTTCTCAATTGCCCTTCTCTGACTCACAACACTTATTTCTTTTGAGCCACACTCCAAATAAAGTTTAAAGAAATGGAGAAGCTTCTATATTCCAAAGTTAGAATGAAAATAAAAGTTAAATAATGTGTGCTTAAACAGTCAGTTGTTACAATTAGAAATCACTGACAGAGGAAGAAATTTGGAATAATAGTCATGTGGACATGTATAAAGGATTTGGGTCTAAGTTACTGGGGAAAATAGCTCAGAGTGAAGCCAGCATGATTTTAAAAGGCATACACACATGCATGGGCAATTGTGTGTGTGTGTGTGTCTCAGTTGCATTTTAATCTTACTCTATTCTCTAAAATCAGGTTTTGTTAACATCTTATTAGAAGGGTCTTTTGTACATAAAAATCTTTTCTTTCTAACCTTTAACTGAGTTTTTAATGCTTTCATAACTTCAGACATAACAAAACCTGAGTCTTTTCTGTTTCCACCAATGTGTGCTGTGCACTAGCTCCATGCTAGCATTTGTTAAAGACTGCTTTTAGATAATGCTGACATCCCACAACACTTTGCCATGTGCTCCATGGCTTTCAAGGTATTCATCAAACTAGTTGTTTCCCCCAGGAAGTAGTTCCTTCCTTCCTTCCTTCCTTCCTTCCTTCCTTCCTTTCTTCCTTTTTGTTAAGTAGTTTCTTTAGTCATGTCCATTTCTAGACTGCTTGCAGTCATACCTCTTGGCTTCCATTCTGTTTTTTCTTTTAATAGGAAGATCATCCTCTTTCAATGACTTTACACTAATTATCCTAATTATACCACAGTTAAGTTTTGCCAAGTTCTAGTACCTTCCCTCTCAAAGAACCAAGTGACTCTTCCTTGCTGAGCCAGAATCACAAACAATGCTACACAATTTTACACATCATTAAGGATGGCTGTTTCACATGAACTTGCTTACCTTAGTAAGCTCACTAAGGGGAGAAAAAAGAGCTATTTGAGAAAGAAAACATCAATAGTATTCATTTCAGTGTCCACCAAGGTAAACGTCATTCAGAAGCCTATACTGTAAGATCTTGGATAATTAGACATGTAAAAGGGTGAGCTGTTTCCTCCTTACTGTGAGAGAATGCAATTAAGGAACCTGCTCAATGAAGAAGAGGGAAATGACCAAAGGATGTTCTAGAATTACCACCAGTTGTTTTACCTCTTGGGACTTGATCTACAGCTGTGAATTATTCTGTTTTACATGTTCCTAGAAAAGCTATGTTTCTGCTGGCTATACTCCAAGTATAGTTTTGAGTAATAGTTGTGCTTTAACCTGACTTTGAAGGAGTTGTCTGGAACTAAGTATTAAATAGGCTTTTAAGACTTGACATTAGCTCATCTTCCAACTTTACTACTGGTTCCTAAATTATTTGCAAGAATCATTTTAATTACTGTTGTAACTCTCTGCCCTCCTCTCCGTAGAGAGAATATTATGTTTATAGCACTTGTCCTTGTGACATATTTGGGGTTATTATTGGGATTGAGCTCATGATCCTTCCACTTCAGCCTTCTGAGCCCTTGTATTACATTATGCTTACTTGAAAAGGGACAGATAGTCAACCTCCAGACAGCACACACTGAGGTATCCTGAGAAGATAATATACCTTTTCAGAGACATGACACTGCTAGTGAGTCATGGTGGCTTGGGAGAAGTGGCAGCTGTTTCAAATAGCCACATTCGTTATCCAATGGGAGCTTGATGTAGATCATGGAAGAGAGATTGCTCTCTCCTCCTCCCTCATACACATTGTTGGTCTGCTTAAAATGAATAGCAGATATATTTGAACATGTTACCTCAATGAATTAATGTCTAAATTAGCTTCATTTACATTAGAAGTGAAGAGACTGACTGCACAGCCATCAACCTGAAGCTTTAGTTCACCATTTCTTTGATTTTGGCAATGTAGAAACTGCTGAAGAGGCTCCTCACACTAAGCCAACACTCATACTCTACTGAGCTCTAGAGTGCCTAACTTTCCATTATTTGTATCTGTTTATTGCTATGGACCACCCACGTCCGCTATAAATGCACCATATGACATAACTGCATCTAAGCAACTCAGTATAAAATACACCAAACCATTTTGCTGAATTGCACTTACAGAGTTGAACAGTTAGTGTGTAGTGCTAAACAGTTGGCATGTTCCAGATCTTTGGCATGTAAAAGCCAATAGGGTTTAGACTTATGTTGTTTAAATGATGCCAATGTGTACTTCTCACCTTCTTAAATATATCAAAATTCCTTAGAATGCCAAACAAAAATCTGTCCTCTGGGACTAAATCATGCCAACAGTTTAATGGTACATGGAAGCATTACTGCAAAAATTTGAGAGGGGAAATCATCTTTTCCCAGTCACAGACTAAGGCTTCCTAAGTGAAAATTAATTATGGCTCTGGAGATTATTTGGTTAACATTAGGTCAGAGAGCCAAATCAGATAATTCAGTGCAATTTCAGAGTCAGTGCTATATGCTTTTTCCAACTCCATAGCCTCTAGATATAACTGGCTTTCTTAAAGGTTCTCTTGGCAACCATGTTTGCTGTTTCAGAGCCTCGGAGCAAAGTGTGTCAGTGAAGCTAGAAAGAGGAAAATATTGATGTTCATTTTCAGAATTGCAGTGGTGATTAAGCTAATAAGGGCTCTGAGTAAATATTGAAAAATATGTGTTGTTTATGTGAACTAAATGGAAAGGGTGATATTAGTCATGCAGATTGCGGATTTGCTTGTGCTCTGGCAAGTATACACAGAGGGAGGGGAGAGGGTAATAAGCCATAAATGTAACTACGGTGCTAGTGAGTAGATGGCATTTCAGTATCACTCACACACTTTAACTTTAGAAAACCAGGCTTCACAGTTTTAAAATCGTGATCTAGCATGAATTTAACAAGAGAGCCTACAAAATGAATCATTAGTAAAGAAAAATTATTGAACAGAAATTCAGTAGGTTTTAGTTACAATAGATTTTCATTATTAATGAGGTTGGACACCAATAAGATCACATGTCAGAAAACCAGATTTTGAGTTTAGCATAAGGAAATCATACTTGAAATACTTCTAAGTCAGTACAAATCACAGTGAGGTGTCAAAAAGCCAAAATATTCCTAATAATTAAATAGCTATTTCATAGTTTAAAAAATAAACTTCTAGCAAGGTGGTGGTGGTGCATACCTTTAATCCCAGCACTCAGGAGGCAGAGGCAAGATCTGATTTTCAGGACAGCCTGGTCTACAAAGCAAGTTCCAGGACAAACAGAGCTGTTACACAGAGAAACCCTGTCTTGAAAAACCAAAACCAAAACCCAAGCCAACAAAACAAAACAAAAAACAAAACAAATAAACAACCCTCCAACTAAACAACAACAAAAAAAGCAAACAAACAAGCAAAACTAAGCTGACTTAGTAAAGACAGTGTTTCAATGTAATAGCCATGTTTGTTTTCAAAAATTATTAGGTTTACAGTTTTAATTGTTTTTTATTAAAATGACTGCACTGCTAAACTTTTATGGTAGTATCCTTTCAGTACAAATCTGTCTTAGCATCTGTTCAACTATGTTCATAGCAGCACTATTTGTAATAGCAAGAACCTGGAAGCAACCTAGATGCCCCTCAATTGAAGAATGGTTAATGAAGATGTGGCACATCTACACAATGGAATACTACTCTGCAGAAAAAAATAATGATATCTTGAAATTCGCAGTCAAGTGGATGGCACTTGAAGAAACCATCCTGAATGAGGTAACCCAGTCACAAAAAGAGGAACACAGTATGTACTCACTCATATATGGATTTTAGAATTAGATCAAATGATCACCAGCCTATAATTCACATCACCAGAGAACTAGGATACAAGGTGTATTCTAAGAGATTCATATAAAGTCCCTCACAGAACTGGGAAGGGACAAATCCCCCAGAGCTCAGGTGAAGTAGGGGAGGACAGCTAATGGAGAGAGAAGTAGGAGAAAATGAGAGGGAGGAGAGGAAGGCATGTGCGACCAGAAGGATTGAGCCTGGTTAGGAATGGAAAATAGGAAAGAGAGAGAGAGAGAGAGAGACAGAGACAGAGAACATAAAAGAGGGAGCCAATATTGGTTTGAAGATAAAGTTGAACACAAAGAAAGGTTGAGAGAACTACAAGACTGCTCCCAACTAACAATCTCAGCTTCTGTGGAAAGGCTATCATAAATGCCCTTCCCGGAGAGTGAGATCAACAACTAACTTCTCCATGGAGCCCTCAACTAATGCCTGTTGAAAATAGGAGCAAACACCCATACATAAACACTGAGTTGAACTAGAACCCAGAAACAGATGGAGAGGACAAGACCATGTGGTAGAAGCACATAGAGACAGCTTACCTGAACAAGGAGGAGCTAAGGGCCACTAGACTGATAGCTGGGAAGCCAGCAGGGGACTGACTCGGGCCCCCCTGAATATGGGTCTCAGCCAGAAGGTCTGAGCAGTCTAGGGGACCTCAGACAGTGGAGCCAGGATGTATCCCTGGTGCACAAAAGGACTTTGTGAACATATCCCCCATGGATATGCCTTAATCTAGAGTCAGGAGAGAAGCCCTAGTCCCTACTTCACAGGACCTGTCACATCTACATGACCCCAACTGGATGGCATTCCCCTACATATGGAATTGTGGTGGGGGGATGGGAGGGGAGGGTGTTTAGAGTGCATGTGAGAGGGCAGAGAGGGTAAAAGGGAGGGAAGGAGGGAGGGAGGGCTGGAGGGGAGGGAGGAGGGGAGGGAGGGAGAGGGAACTGGGATCGACATGTAAAATAACAAATTAAAAAAAAAAATGCTTTGACTCCAAAAATTAACTTGAAGAACAAGTTACTGGGGAAAAGGATTTCTATTTTTGTTTCCACAGAAAATGAAAAGATGTGGATTCCTTCCAGACTAATGTGGTTTGATCACGCCAGACCACCTGAAATAGAGTACAAGTTGATCCTACATTCAAAACAGCTGGACAAAACAGCCCTACAGACTACAGCTAGGATATCTGAATCTTCTTCGAATCCCCCAAGACAGCGCCCCTTACCAGCAGAAAGTAGTTTGGAAAGAACGACGCCCATATTCCCAAATATTGTGTATAAATGTTTGTTTTCATTTAATTGGACTTTGTTATATTAAATTAAATAAAAAATTATAAATAAAAAAAAACAAATCTGTCTTAGAACACCACTTTTCTTTGTTTTGAAAATATTTGCATACAATTAAAAATAACCTGAATTTTCTGTTTTGAAATTAGACCCTCCCTCAATGAATGACATATTAAGTGGGCACAGAACTACACACAGATCTCCATAACTTTTTCAATTTGCCTAATTTTATCCATGCTAAAAAGCAATTCCTTAATTTTCCTTCCTTCAACCCCCACAAGGCAGTCTTCCTCTGTTTTGACAGGTCTGCTGTTTTTGTAACATTCTTGTGTATGGTAAGCATATTACAGAACATTCTAGCCAATTTTGTTTATCTGTTCACAGATACTTGAGCTGCTCCCAGTTCCTGGCTGCTGTGAATAATTCTGTAACAAGCATGGTGATCCTGATCTTATTCTCCTAGAAGTGGGATTGCTGGGCATCATATAGAAGTTCTACCTTTTCCCCTTAGGCCAAATCCACTGTTTCCCATAATTCGCACAAAAATTTAACATTCCTACAACAATGTACAAAGTTTTCACTATTGCCTTATCCTCCCCAGTGAATGGTGATGTATGTCTTTTTTATATACCCATTGGTGATCTGTATGTCTTCTCTGAAGAAAGTTCTATAAAATTCTTTTTTCCTCCTCCTCCTTTTTGTTTCTTTCAGTTCTGGGAACACAACTCATGTTAGTCAGGCATTGTGTCACTTACACTCTAGTCCCTACTCACTTTTAAATTTGGTAATTTATCTTTTTGCTATTATGTAGTTTTGGGCATTCTCTACATATTTTGGATATTAGCAGTTTATCATGTAGATGACATGCAAGTGTTTCCTTATATGCCTAGATGTGCTTTTTCATTTTCTTTAGAACTGAGAGATATTTAGTCTGATATTGTCCCATTTTTTTATTTTTTGCTTTTGTCATATTTCTAAAAGATTTTAAAAAATTTTGTTTTATGTGTGTGGGTGTTTTGCCTGCATGTATGTCTGTGTACCATGTGCATACTTGATGCCTGCAGAAGCCAAAAGAGGGTGCTGGTTCCCTTGGAACTGGAATTACATACAGTTGTGAGACACCACGTGGGTGCTGGAAATCAAATCTGGGTCTTTTGGAAGAACAGACAATGCTCTTAACTGCTGAGCCATATCTCATCCCCATGCTGCTTATTTATTTACTTATTATTTATTTATTTACAGTTGTGGGGATGGAACCCAGGGCCTTACACATGCTAGGGAAGCATTCTATTACTGACCCAGATCCTGAGATCATGCTCTTCAAGTCTCCCTACACAGATAAGCCTGACTTCAAACTTTCAATCCTCCTGCCTCCACCTCATGAGTGTTGGGATACTAGGTATTTGCCAGCATCATTATGCCCAGCTTTGTTTCTTGTACTTCTGACAAGATGTCCGTGAAGTCATGGACATGCCTTGTGTTTTTGTCTAGAGTTTTTACAGAGTCAGGCCTCAAGGTTAAGTCTCTAACCCACTTTGAGTTCATTTTTTTTGTATATGGTGTGTTTTATAGGCCAACTCCACTCTTGTTCGTAGATATCCAGTTTCCCTGACTCGAGTTATTGAAGATGTTATAAGTTCCTTAAAGTAAATTCTTGGTGCCATTGCCAAGGATCATTTGACTATATATGTGTGACTTCTTGGTTTTCTCTTCTGCTTCATCGTCTTGCTGCTTGTGTAACACTGTTTTCGTTACTGTATTTTTGTAATAAGAGTTTCAAATCAGGAAATATGAGGCCTTTAGCCTTTTCTCTCTCTTCTTCTTGCTTTCCATTTGAGATCCCTAACTTTTCTAGATGAATTTTAGAATTATCCTATTTTCCCACTGGGACTTTTGATAGGGATTGTGTTGAGTTTGAGGATTACTGAGTAGCATGTTTAAAAAAATTATAAATCTTCAAATCTATGGATATAAGATTTGCTTTTATTTATTTGTATCTACTTTTTGCAGTTTTGTAGCTTTCTGTGGACAATTATTTTGCTTCCTTTGTTAACTTTATTACTAAGTATTTTAGAAACTTTGCTATCTTATAATTGAAATTGTTTTCTTAATTTTTTGGTTGCTCAGTTCTAGCACACAGAAATAGAGTTAAATGTATGCTGTCTGCCTTTGTCTTGAGATACTGATAAACTTATTTGTTCTGTTTGTGTGGTGTATGTACAGGTATAATCTAGACTTTTTACATATAATATTATACCATTTCAACAGAGACAATTTTTTTTTGACATAGATGCCTTTAATGTATTTATTTTTTTGCCCAATTTCTCTGGTTATAGTTGGTAGTATTATGTTGAATAGAAGTGACAAGTGTTTCTGGGTTGTTCTTGATATGTAGGAAAAGCTTTCAACCTTTCACTGTCTATGTTGGCTGTGTGTGTTTTCCCTGTATGCTATTTGTTTTGTTTTGCATTGAGACGTGGTTTCTCTACATAGTCCTGGCTGTTGTGGAACTCCTTATGTAGACCAGCACAGCCTCTAACTGACAGAGATTCACCTGCCTCTTCCTCCCAAGTGCTGGGATTAAAGGCATGTGCCACCAAAACCAGCCTGTATGATATTTTTATGTTGATATAATTTCCTTCTATTCACAGGTTGTTGCTTATAGCATGAAAACATGTTAACTTAGCTAGGAATGTACCTATTATGCCAGCATTCAGAAAGTAGAGGCAGGATAATCTCTAGGAATTCAAAGCCAGCCTGGGCTACATGGTGAGTGCCAGGGTAGCCAAGGCTACATAGCAAGACTCTGACTCAACAAAACACAAAACTAAACAAAACAAAAAAGCCAAGCCAAGGCTATCAAAAATATGTTAATTTTTGTCAAATGATTTTTTGCAATTATTTAGAAGATAAGTCAATGTTTTATGCCACATTGAATTTTTTTTTTTTTTTTGTATGCTAGGACATCTTTGCATCACAGGGATACAGAGATCATATACAACACTTCTGGTGTGCTGTTGAATTCAGTTTACTTTCTGTTTACTGGGTATTTTTTTTTAAATGAAGATTTTTCTTTTTGTATCTATATTGCCAGAGATATTTTTTTTTTTGTGGCATGTTTTTCTGGCTATGCTCTCAGAGTAATCTTGGCCTAATAAAATGAATTTGGATGTGTTCCCTTCTCTTCACTTTTTTTGGAAGAGTTTGAGAAGAATTGGCATTAATTCTTTTCAAAATGTTTATAGAATTCACCAGTGAAGCCATCTGCTCCTGGGATTTTCTTTGTTGCAAGGATTTTTGATTATTGCTGGAATCTCTTTAGTAGCTATAGATGTCCAGACTTTTTAAATTCTTCATGATTCAATCTTTTTAGGTTATATATTTCTATAAATTCACTCTTAAACCATTTTTTGGCTTATTATTTTTCAAATTCTTTTCTTCTGTAGTATCAGTTGTAATGCCTCCTCTTTCCTTTTCAGTTTTACCTATTTGAGTGTTCTTCTAAAGGTTTGTCAGTTCATTGAAATTTGCAAAACATTATCTCCTAATTTTTTCCTATCTTCAATTTCATTCATTTCTTCTGTAATAATTAACATAGTGACTATTTCCTCCTTTCTACTAATTTGAGCAGGTTGTTTTTCTACAATAGTGCCCTTCCTATGTGTTTAGTTTGTTCCTTTGAGATATTTCCTTTTGTTTAATGTGCACTTTGATAGGTTGTGATTTTGCTTTTGTCTTAAGGTGTCTTGTTTTCATATTATCTACAAATTTTCTTGTTTCTTCCTCCTATTGTTGTATAGTTTCATTCCACTAACATCAGATATTTGCTTGGTATGATCTGGGTCTTCAAGTTGTCAAGACTTGTTTTGTAATGGAGCATGTGATCCCCATGACCCATGAGAGATGCTGTAGTTAGGCTTGAGAAGAACATTTATATTCATTTATATTGCTATGGTTGGGTGAGATGCTACGCATGTCTAGTAGGTCTCTGTGCTCTGCTCAAGTCCTCTTTCTTTGTTGACATGTCTGGATAATATAACCACTGATGAAATAGCCTACTATATTGTTTACTGTCTAATTCAGTTCTGTCAATGTCTGTTTCATGCACTTGGTGAAAACATATTTATACCTTCCTGGTAAAATTATCCATTTGTTGTTATACAACATAAACCCCCACCCCTTTTGTCTCTTGTGACAGTCTGCAATGAAAAGTCCTAAATTCCTTTGGCTTTATTCACTTCTCACTCCTAATTGGTTCTTTTGACTGGGTAATTTCAAGTGGCATCTCTTCCAGTTCACTGATTTTTTCTTTGGCTTCATCAGTCCTGCTGTCAAACCTACTACTGAAATTTTCATTTCAGTTTTGCATCCTTTAGCTCCAAAATCAGTTTATGTCCTTATTTATGTTTTCTACTCCTTTGTTGAAATTCTCACTCCCATTTTCCACCCTTGCTGAATATTTCTGTGATATTTTGAATTCTTTTTTGGCAATTTACATAATTTATTTATATTATTATTATGAGTTTGTTTCTAGAGATTTAGTTTGTTCCTTTGATCATGCTGGGCCCTGTTTCTTCATGTTCCTTGTAAATTTGTGTTGGCATTCACACATTGGAAAAGAAAACAAACAGCCACCTCTTTCAGTCTTTTCAGATTAGCTTTATATAAGAAGAGGCTTTTTTTTTTTTTAACCAATCATCCCAACAAGGGATTCTGGGACTTATTAGACCTTTTCTGTGGTATGTATATAGATTTCCAGATTGGAGGGATTGTCTGGTTTCTTTTTGCTAAGGAGTTGTTTACTTCTTCCTCTCCCCAATATCTCTTTACTGTAACTCAGGTAATTCAAGCAGCAGGGCACAACCCAGGCCCTCCTCCATTTTCCTCTCTCTCAGTGGTCCCGAGGTATCAAGAGTATTTTTGGTTCCATCAATTTTCCAAGTTAGGACAGAAAGAAACTGGCTGCTCCTACAAACAGCTGGAATGCTGGATGTGTGTTCCGCTTTTCTCTTTCTCAGAGGCCACTAAGCTATACTGTCTCATAGGTCTGTTGGTTTTCATTGCCCCATGCAGATAAAGCATGCAAAGCCCTTCAGTGCCCTAAAAGAAGTGACACAGAGAACAGCCCTTTTGGCAGCTCCTTCCAGAGGGCAGAATAGTAGGTGTATAATTCATTCTTGTTTTTCCTTTCCAGAGAGAATTAAATAGCTGGGAGTTTTCTCAGAAATTGACATCTCCTCTAAAATTCATACTGATGCAATCACAAAGATAATAATATTATAAGAAGTGGGCCTTTGAGAGGTGACTAAATTATGCAGCCAGTCTCTTGAATGAGAGCAGTTCCATAATAAAAGGCCCAGGACTGTCAGGAGCATCTTTTGACACTTCTATCCCTTCTGACATATTGAGACACCCAGATGGAGCAACTGTTGAGGAATGGGCCTCCACTAGACACTGAATCTCCTAGCAGCCCTTCAGAGCTTCTGGAATATGAGAAATGATTTTGTTTGTGGATTATACAATCAGATGTTTTGTTGTAGCAGTATGAATGAGTTGGACTGACGGGGATGTCTTCTGTACATATTGGTTTGTTTTATTGGTTGCTGAATAAAACACTGTTGGGTCATGAGGCAGTAAGATAGGCAGGAATAGGAGGAGGAGAATTCTGGGAGGTGCAGGCAGAGTGGCAGTCATGATGTGATCCCCGGGAAGAGAGGATGCAAGTCAGGCATTCTCTGGAAAGATAAGGCCATGCAGAAATACTTAGATTAATAGAAATGGGTCAATTTAGGACTCACTCAGTCAATAAGAAGCCCTAGCCAGCAGCCAACAGTATTTTAATTAATATAACACTGAGTGTTCATTTGGGGCTGACACAGCTGTGGGATAAGGTTTGTGGGAAGAATGATCCGTACATTGTAAAGTTGGACTATCTGAAAGGGCTCTGACAAGAGGATACACACATTTTCAAGGTTGTTTTTGTCTTTTCCTGGAACCTTCTTAACTGGTTTCTGGATTTCTCCCAAAGGGGCCTCCACATGCATTGCTGGATTGATGTTTCTGGGGAGACAAGAGGATGTGGGGCTTCCTAGTCTAACACCTTGCTATTGTCACTATTAGGCTGGCTTTCCTTCAGTGGGCTTTTTGTTGTTTTTTTCTGAGACAAGATTTCTTTGCTCCAACTGTCCTGGAATTCACTTTGTAGAGCAGGATGGCCTTAAACTCACAGAGATCCACTTGCCTCATCCTCCCAAGTGAAGGGATGAAAGGTATGCACCACCACCACCCAGCTTAGTTGGGCTTTTTAATAATAAAATCTATTAAATGATGGTCACAAAACTACTTGAAGGTAGACAAACCTCAACCAAACTAATGGTGCTGTAGTCATTGTGAATTATATGCATACAAGATAGAAAGAAACAGAAACATGTTAGGAAAGAGTTTGTACAAGTTTCCTGACAAATTGACTGACAAGTAGTATGATAATTTTGTGTAAGTCATTGATGGAAATGGCTGGGCATATAAGGATGGTAGTCAGTTTTGGGTATTACAGTAGAAAAAAGGTCAACTCATTAACTAGCCCAAGCACTTACCCACGAAAAAACCCCCAAATCTTTCCCACTGATTACCATTATAATCAAACAAAAGAACAGAAGAATATAACAACAGTTTTTGTGATCTAAAGCCTTAATTAGCCTGTGCACCATGAGTTATGTACAGTTCACTCAAAACATTTACGTATTATTTCACTTTTGCAACATGCTTGTTATGTAGATCTTGAGGAAATAGACTCACATATATTTTTATTGCCAATAGAACATAGATACTAATTGTGGAAACAATCTGTTCAGAAATCTTAGAACTCTAGTATTAATTGTTAATATGATGCACACAACTGTTAGGACTGACAGCAGACATCCCACTTTGTAAAATAGCTTGAACACTCTGCACTAAGCTCTTACATATAAATAAGTGCTTTCTAGTATTAGCTAGAATTATTTTTTTTTCTGATTAAATATATTACCTTGTTGGCTTTGGGTTTCCTTTGTATTGATGGAGAATGAACAACAGAGTTTGAATTCTCATGCTCTAATGTATAAGACTATTCTGTGTCTTAATATAAATAAATTATTCTACAACTTCTTTCTGCCAGGAAACAATTCAAATAGAAAATCCAGCTTACCTTCCTAGACTCAGGATGTGATTCATCATGAGGTGAGTAGATCAGATTGTACTCTTTTGATCTACCTTTAATTTTGGTTTCCAAACAATCTATATCCCTTTCAAGGTTAAAAGCATTGAAAGTACACATGAGCGCTAAGGAAAATCTTAAAATTTCCTGAAATGCATTAGCCATCCTATTTCTATAATAAATACCATGTTTGTTTATGACAGTCTACATCATTAATCTAGATAAATACATGCACAAGTGAAGTGAGCTGGGTTTGCTGTGTTGCCCATTGCCCAGCAACCCATGGTTACAGCTGTTGTGCAGTGGAGATTGGGCAGAGCTGTAGCGCTTCTGTAGCATCTGCTATTCTTTACACCAGAAGAGGCCCAGGGAGGACAGACGGAGAGCCCACGTTTACCAGTGGTTAATAGGTCAACTCTTCAGATACATTTTTTTCAAGAATTTTCTTATCCTAAAATGTTAATGTTTGCTACAATTTAGGTAATGGGTATGCAAAGCTTTAAAAATAGTATTTATGTTTAAAATATGAGTTTTCAAAGACAAATCTACATATGCCTACTGTTAATTATATGCTATTACTGTTTAAAGGCAACTTTTATGAACTTTGTACAATTCTAATAGTAACATGCTTACAATTACTAACATAAAGTATTATAAATATATGCACAAAACAAACACAGAAAGTGTCCTCAATTTCCACCTTTGTAGTTTTTGTCCTCTAGGTAACTACTCTTTCCCTTTGTATTTTTAATACAGTCTTCTTTACTATTAGAAGTACTTTTAGACAGAGCTATAAAAAACCCTATAACTCTGAATCCAGTAAACAGCAAAAAACTTCAACCCTAAAACCCCAAACCTAACTCTTTGAAACTGCTATATATATATATAAAATTGACTCAAACAGTATAGCAAGAGAAATGATAGAATAAAACTGCATTTTTCTGTCAACTTAGTATTTAAATACGAAATCTTTGTTTTATTTTGGATTTTAATTTTTTAGGATGGGGTTGTATTAGGATGAAGCTCAGGCAGGCCTAGAGTAGAAAACCTCTTACCTCAGTCTTCCATATGCTATGATTACCCATGTGTGCTACACACATGGCGGGCAAATGGCTATTGAAACTTACATTCACCAGTAGTATATTGTTGCAGGTAATGCCTTTAAAAGCTTTGCTTAAAAATAAAATAAAATATCATAGCACTATTTCATGCTTCATTTAAAATTTCAAGTACTATTCTTTTTAGATAGATGAGTTTCTTCAATGGAAAACATACTGTAGGTGAAGGAATTAGACTGCGTCCTCTCAGCTAACCAGTTTGTTATCTGGCAGATGTGCATTCCAGGTTCCTGCTCTGAATGTTGGCTGCTGTGTGGCATTTATGCTGCAAAGAAGCTGAAGACCTGCTCTCTGTCATCATCTGCCCTGTGACAACGGCAAGTCACTGTCTTTCTAGTCAGCTGCTTTATTATTCAATTGGGCATAATTCCTAAAAGTATAAAAGACAAGACAGATATATTCACTACACATACTGACATTAATAATTATGTAGAAGGGAGAGGCCTGGGTCCAAGAATGGGAGGGAATACAATAGCTTTTATTGCTAGGTCTCTTGAGAAGTTGGGGATAATTCATAAACAAAGGGAAAGTACTTTTGATATTCAATGTAAGTGGTTATTTTATCTTTTACTCCTTTAAGGAGGAGTGTGTCATCAGAAAGAATGAGATTGATTTGATTTTCCCCAAATTCTTTTCTTCTATATGACAACTAGCTTGAAACAATAAATTGGTATCTTTAATCCTCAAAATTCTTTGTATATAAAATGTAATTAACATCTGTCTTTCATAATTTAACAAAATTTTAGTTACTGGTTATTTTGTGCAACCACTTTCATTTTCCCAAGGGGGAAAAACCTTTTATTTGTACTCATTTTAAAGTTTAAAAAGTACTTAAAACACAAAACCTTTTGCTCTTTCTTTTTTTTCTTTTTCCTTCTTTTGTGAAGACAGGGTTTCTCTGTGTAGCTCTGGTTGTCCTAGAATTTACTCTGTAGACCAGGCTGACGATCCACCTGTCCCAAGAGCTAGAATGAAAGGCCTGTGACACCACATCTGGCTGCCTTTTTTTCTAACAAGTATAAAGCTGAGGACACAGATACTAAAGTTTCTTAAGGCTGAAAAAAATAATTACAGTATAAAAATTACTAAATCCTTTACATTTTGACAAGTTATAAATCTACAAAGTAAGTTGCATGAATGTCAATATTATAAAATTATGAACTTAAGCTCCTTTTGGTCTTTTGTTATAAAAAGAAAATTCATTTTAAATATGTGACCAATTCAAGCCTCAAAAGATATAGTTCAAGTTCAGAGACCCAGTTTATCAATTAAGCTTTTGTTTTAAAGAACAACATAATATTAATAAAAAGCCAAACCACCAATCCATTTTTACATGCATGGCACTGGGTTAAACAAGGTTACTTATCTTGTTTTTCTGCACTCCTCACCACTTTAACTACAGATTTCTAGTGGAGACTGCATTATGTTAGATCTTTTCATGTTTGAACACAGACTCATGAGTTGATGATTGGGAACTTTTGACAGGCTGGGTATCACACAGGAACCATTTGGAATATGCTGGGACACCCTATCCTATAAGATTAGTCATCTAAAAAAAAAATCACAAACAGAGGCTGGAGAGAGGGTTCAGTGGGTAAAGTGCCTACTGAGTTCAGATCCTCAGCACACAAAAGCCAGATATGGTGATGTGAGTCTGTCTGCACGCTTAGTGCTGGCAGATGAAGACAGGGGGCTTCATGGAGTTCTCTGGTCACCAGTGTACCTGATCAGTACAGTTGAGGCCCAATGAGAAAAAATAGTCTCAAAAAACAAGGTGGAGCAAATGGAAAACACTTGCCAACCTCTAGCCTTTACAAGACACACATATACATGTGTGATACACAACGCACGCAAAGACTATACACATGAAATGAGAAAAGCTCACAAATGACCCCATTATTATTCTTAATTTGTCTTTCTATGTGCTCCCTGAGCCTTGTTTTCTTATTTCTTCCTTTTGAAACTGTTACAATATTATTTATGTGGTTTCTCTTTCACCCATTTTGTATCTGATCTGGACCACCTTCCTCATGTCTCTGTTTCCCACAGGCCACTCTGCTGAGAGGCTTTTAGGCTATCCCAAATTGAGATTTCCCAGTTGTGGCCTCAAACTTCCTCTGCCCATTTTGATATTCCCAGTTTGTTTTTACTCATTTTATGTACAGCTTTTCCATTGCAAAAATGTTTATTTATTTAGCCCAAATTTCCCCAATTTCAACTTCTATCATTTTTTTTTTTTGACTAACATAGTTTTCAATCATGTCCATTTTCTTTTTCTCTCCCAAAGTCTTCCTTGCAGGTGGCAGTGGCACACCCTTTTAATCCCAGTACTTGGGAGGCAGAGGCAGGTAGATCGCTGTGAGTTTAAGGCCAGCCAGAGCTGTTACACAGAGAAACCATGCCTCAAAAAACCAAAACCAAACCAAAAAGTCTTCCTGGTATATCATTTGTAGAATCTCCCCCAAAGGACAGAAGAACTAACTTTTTTTTTTTTTTTTTTTTTTTTTTTTCTGACAGAGTCTGTAGTTCTGTCTGGCCTGGTACTCACTATGTAGATCATGCTGGCCTCAAACTCTATAGAAATCTGCCTGCCTCTGCCTCCCAAGTGTTGGGATTAAAGGTGTGTGCCACCCCCCCCCCCAGTTTAACATTTACTGTTTACCTTGTGAGTGTTTCTCAGGGATTTTGCTTTGTGTCTAAACTACTTCTATACTGTTACTATACTGTAACAGTATAAAGAATGGCAGATTGGTATTTGAGTTGATGAGACTACATGAGGCCTAAAGAGTATGTGAGAAATGTAGCCATGACCTCTACCTCCAGAAGAGGAGCCTGGGCAAAGAGGTCAGGAAGGGCCTTTGCTAAGAGGTTATGTGCTTTTGGTACAGGAGTGTGCTCCTGAAGCTGTCTCAAAGGTGGGTAGGGATCCAAGAGACTAACTCAAAGACTATGCCTGCAGGATTAAAGGCTGGCACTCTGCTCCCGTTCAGTGTCTGCATAGGCAGAGAACATTCTATGATGTCTCCATGGCCATAGAGCACAACAGAACTACAGAGGACAGCCAGCCATAGAGAAAGGGTGTGGCAAGCAGGCTGTATATCCAGTTTCACCTGGAAAGGATGTTGGGAATTACTGCAGGAAAAACTGAATGAACTGCTCTTGACTCAGCTTGCTGGTGTTCTTCCCAAGATGGCAACCTTTCCAGTAAGGAGAACCTATTAGCAAGGGTCAGGGGAGCAAACCTCTGTGGGCCAGGTCTCTGAAAGGCAATCTTAGAGGTAATCAAGAGTAGCCATAATCAAGTCAGCTCTAAGACGGGCTGTAAAGGGACAGGCAGTGTGTCTACTGCTTTGTCCCAGGGTGACATAGTGGGGACTAGACCATAAATAGAGGGAGAGCCAGGCTTCACTCTAAAACCTTTACCATCTCCAACAGTGAAGTCCTGCATTTGGTAAATGGCAGGTGAGATTTTAGACTATATTCTGAATTTCAGTTTTAAACAATACTAGATATTAATAAGCATCTGACCACAGGGCTGTACATATGGTAAAGTTATACTCATAGAGCAGGAAAAGATTTGACAGAGCAGAGTGGAGAAGTCACTATATGTTGAATTTCTTAGCCAACTGGTTAAAAATGCTGACCTTGGTTTTTTATTTTCTGCTTTTGTACAGCAGCATCTATTTTACGGAGTTGAAGAAAAGCAGTGAAGGAGTGGGTGAGATGGCCCAATGTGAAGTGTTATTTGCTACAAAGCCTGGTAATCTGAGTTTGATGCCTGAGACTCACATGAGAGGAATGATTTTTGCCAGTTCTCTGACTTTTATACATTTGCTCACACTTGAGCACACACAGCCTCCCTTTTAATAAGGGAGGAGAAAGAAGAAAATAAAGTCAACAGTGAGGTAGATGATGATTGCTAGTTCCCTTCTCCCCATGCTCTTGCTCTAGTCCAGTCTTCTCAGGGAAGTGTATTAGTACACTCCAAGAATATAACAGGCATTCATGGCAGGGGGTCTTCTTCTGTTGTTTTCTACCTTTTTGAGACACAATTTCTCCTTGAACTTGAAGCTTACTGATTAGGCTCCACCGACTGGCCAGAAAACTTTTCTCCTGCCTCTGCCCTCCCAGTGCAGTCACAGATGTGCTGTGGTGCCTGGCTTTACTCATTATTTATTTATTTATTTATTTAGCATTCGTGTTTTGTCTACATGTATGTCTTTGTGAGGGTGTCAGATGCTCTGGAGTGACAGACAGTTGTGAGCTGCCATTTGGGTGCTGGGAATTGAACCCAGGTCCTCTGGAAGAACAGCCAGTTCTCTTAACAGCTAAGCTATGTCTCCAGTCCCCTGTGTCTGGCTTTTACATGGGCCCTGGAGATTTGGACTAAGGTTTTTATGTTTAGGCAGCAAGCACTTCTTATGTCTCTAATTTAAAATACTCAATATGTACTCAATATTTCTGAGATCACCATGCTCTTCTATCTGTATAGACAAAATATACCACCTCCTCCCTGAATTCTTCAGTCTTAATCATTAGTCCTTTGGGTGAATGGATGGACATATAAAACAAATGAAAGCAAAAATCCCTTAATTTTATTTTTTAATCTAAGGAACATCTTAATTGTTAAGACATCTGAAAAAAAAAAAAAAAACAAACAAAACCCTGTACAGTTGTAACATAGTGGTGATATAAATTAAAGGATAATTTTCTAGCCACAATCTAAATCATCAATATTTTCTATGATAAAGGTTGTTAAAGTTGCTGGCAATGGACTGTGTCCCAGGCTGCACTGGGTGTATAACAGAATTGTGGAGGGCAATAGAGAGGGCTATGATATTAGGGAGTAAGCAGTAAAGATTAGCTTTAGAAGAGCTGATGTTATTGCCAATTATTTATACCATATAGATAGATCAAGTCTATATAGCAGTATCATGAGTCTATGAGACACATGGTTTTTGTTTTGTCACTGTATAATGCATTTCAACAGAATTTTCAATTGAGCTATTTCATTATTTGTTCCCTCATATTTTTTGATTGATTGTCCCCAGAGTCTGCCAACTTTGAATGCTATCCACAGAATTCCCCACAAGGCTTGTTACTTGTTCAAAAGTGTGCTGAATGACAGAAAACAGATCCAGATTCTGGCTGGGGAGCTGGGAGGCATTGTCATGGGCTGAAGGGGAAATCAGGAGGTGAATGCAATTTGAGAGAGAGAGAGAGAGAGAGAGAGAGAGAGAGAGAGAGAGAGAGAGAGAGAGAGAGAGAGAGAGAGCGAGCACCAGGTAGTTTACAAAAACAAGCAAACCAAAAATGGCATTGTGGTACATGAGAAATGATGAATGTGACTATACCCTGATTACAGACCATGATCTGATGCTTCTATTAATGGCAACAGGTTCACAGCCACATCAAGATTTAGAAAAACTTACTTGCATAAGGCACCCTAGCATCAGAATAGATTTATACCCAGTGACATGTCAGAACCAACTTACAGTTGCTGAAGGGAGGTTGGTAAGTTACCCTAGGCCAGAGTTAGCTTTCCACAAAACAGCATTCAGCCACACAAACAAAGCCTGGGTATGTACCTGGAAGAGACAGTCTTAAGCAAAATATGACTCAGTTTCCAAAGCTGCCACAGGTAAGAATCAAAGTCTCTAACACAAAGTAGAGAACAAGGAGCTCCTAGGAGTCATCTGACTGATGGGGCCTTGGGGGCAAAGAACAGCAGCCCTGTCCCTGCCCCCACTATCATAAATTCCCTGGATGTGGCTTCTGCAACCAGGCAAGAGAGCAAGGAGGACATGACTTCATCCCATCTGCTACTTGGCACTTAGCTCCCCTTCTCCTTATCTTGCAGTGAAAATCTGCTCAGGCCCTGGCACTCTCTCCAACTTTTCTTCCCAGCTCTACTGCTTGGTTTTTACCAGTACAGATCCTACCGTGGCAGTGACAGCCATTGGTGTTTTAGGAGCCATTTTAATGTTCAATTCCTCTACTAAACAACCTCAAGTGGTTGGTTAGTCTCCTCTTATTTAGTATACATTCCTCATTGAGCCCCATTTTAACTAAAGAACTTATTAATCTCACCAATGATTTGAGATTGGGCAGGCAATAGCGATCCTTCAGATTCCACAGGTGAAGTAAATAGGGCGCACACTGCCATGGTCAAAGGAAAAAAAATCAAAAGCCATTGCTATTTCAACAGAGTGGATGGTATTTGAAATGGAGACGGGGCTGTTTACATGTCAGCTTAGAGCTGCAGATCTTCCAACAGCAAGACTGTGCTAATTACAATGATTTGTCTCAAAGGTTTGACTCGACAGTCACAGGAACTGTGGTGCAGTTCTATGCCTAGCTCTTCCCTTCAGTCTCTTCTATTACCAGGTAATTATCCAATTACTTGAAAAAAAAATGGCTGAAGAACTTGTCAGTATAACTTCACTTCATCAGAACTACACCAGAACATTTAATGAGCATACTTGAATAAAAATTTATTATTTAGGTTTTCTTTTTCTTTTTTTTTTCTTAATGACAGTCTCACTAACTAGCTAGGCTAGGCTTGAACTTGTGATTCTTCTCTCTCTGCCACTTGAGTGCTAGAATTATAGTTGTGTACCATGACATACAGGCCTAAACCATTTTTCCCCTTAAAACAAAACAAAACAAAACAAAACAAAAAGACTATTCTACTGATTCTGTAGTGTGTGTGTGGTCTCTCATAATTTTTTTCAAGCAGTGTTTTATTGTAGGAAGTTATAAAAAGTTAACTTTTACAGAGAACTCACATATAAATATCACCTGCAAGGTGTCACTTAATATGAGCTCTACAGAAGCATCCTTGATATTAAGGGCACTTACATGTCATTAATCATAAGTCAGACATACTGTCAAGCATTTTGCATATTCATTTAATCTCCTTGATCAATCCTATGAATTTTATAATATAGGTGTATTTATCCCATTCTGTAAATTAAGAAGCCTTGAAGCACAGATGAATGGCTGTGTTTGGAATTGGAAAGCTAACATTCTTCCCTAGAGCAGTGTACTTAGTCACAACATTGACAGGCTCCTCATGGTGTCCACAGATACCTGTAACTCTAATGTAGAGGTGCTGGCTTGACACTCTGGTCTTCTGCTGACCTTCCTGTGGGGGGTAATCATTAACTCAGCCCTTGTGCTGTATGAACTTATTACAACCATAGCAGCCACCATTTACTGAGTGCTTGCCATGTGCCAGGTCCTGGTCTAAGTATTTAATGTATACTTAATCTCTCTAACAACCCTCTGAGGTAGGAAAGGGAACCTACGCTTACATGTAAACAATAAAAGATTAAGCATTAAAAGAACACATCCCAATCCAAGGTTGTTTGACTCTGCTAGATGACTATCTTCATGTTTTTAGTTTCAGTCTTAGACTGGACTACAGTGCCCTTGAAGGCAGGCATCACATCATCTTACATTTGTTTAGTCCATTATATTTTAAATGAATTGATCCTAATGGACTTGGAGAGGTAATATTTAATAGAATTTAGCCTGGTGCAGTATTAAGACACTGGAGGCTCTCATTACTCTATCCTCAGGGTTTTCCTGTAGTTTCCAGTGGTCCTTTATCTAAAAGGGAAACAAACCAGATTACAGAGACATTTACAGATCAAAAAGCAGTATTTCTAGAAAGCATTTATTATAGTTTCTGCTACACAACAGGCAATCAATAACAGTTTCCCAGCCCTTTGTTCATATGTATGTATGTATGTATGTATGTATGTATGTATGTATGTATGTATGTATGTATCTGAGTTGGAGTGTTGTTAGGCTTTAATACAAAGAGAGATACTTAGGGAAAGCATAGTGCAGGTTTCCCAAGACAGGGTACATGTCTTAATGACTGGCATACATACTATTTTGGTGGACATTGAGGTTACACTCTAAAGGGCTTCTACGGATTTTTTTTTTTTTCCTTTTTAGTAATGAAATGTAGGGTGGCTCCATAGTCTAAGAAGGGGTGAAGGAGTGGTTTTTGTTTGTTTGTTTATTGTTTTTTTTATAGAAGAAGAAGTTTATTTGGGGCTTACAGTCTATGATCATCATAGTTGAGAATATGGGAGCAGGCAAGGAAACATAGTACTCAGCAGCAGCTGAGAGTTTACATCTCGATTCACAAGCATAAGACAGAGAACTAACTGGGAATGTCATGTGGGAATGCCATGGGCTTTTGAAACCTCAAAGCCAGCCCCCAGTGACAAACCTCCTCTAACAAGAACACACTTCTTCATTCTTCTCAAACAGTTCCACCACTGGGACCATGTGCTCAAACATATGAGCCAACGGGGGGGGGGGAGACTCTCATTCAACCACAACTGCCAACACATAAGGAAGCCATAACACACACACACACACACACACACACACACACGATGCACTCTGATATATATATATATATATATATATATATCTCCTTACTTTTCTATAAGTACAGTAGATTGTACTCGAAATACTCGAAAATACCTAAGAGAGTTCCAGTGTTTATTTTTCATGCGTTAGATGATATAAAGAAACTTTTCTTTGTGTACAGAGAACCCTGTGTTGGTCCATTTTGAAACTTGAATGAGATAATGATTTTATTTCATTTTTCATATCATATAGCAACTTTCCCTTGATGGTACATTTCTAGCCTATCTCTAGTTATAAGTATGGTAAGGAATGGATAAATCATCAAGGAATGTTCTTCCCATGAGATAGTTCCATGGGAGACAAAGTGAGCCATTTACATCACACACAAGATAGAGGCTAGAACTAAGAGAGGTTAGCTTTCCCTAGTAAGAGCTAGCATCTTGATACCTCTCAATCTCTTTTGGAGAGTGAAAAGGATCCTCATTCGTCATGTCTATTACATTTTGCAAAGCTAAATAGGACCATGACCATTTACTGATGTCGTTTATGCCAGGGTTTTTTTTTTTTTTTTTTTAACCCTGAAGCTGAGACATTTCTACTGAATCCCTACAGTAGTTGTGATGTATCATAACAAAGTAAGTTCACTGAGGGGAGGGGTGGCTCAGTTATGACTCTAGCTGCTCTTTCAGAGGACCCAGGTTCAAATCCCATCACCCACATGAAGGTTCAAAAACATCTGTAATTCAAGTTCCAGGAGACCCAGTGCCTTCATCTGGGCTCTGCAAGCACCATACATTTAAAGGCTAGGCTCACAACCAAAAGTGTTGGGGAGTGTTTTATTGTAAATAAGTTCACAGTATGACTTGGCAGATTTATAGAAAATTGCAGATTTTATAGCTGGGCCATAATATGGGCATATTACACATTTGGGCCTTAAGCATTGTTTGTTGCTATTATAATAGTTTTGCTTGAGGTATCTCTATGTAAAAGGAATATTGCCTGCATGTAGGCAATCTTCATGGCAAACTTTGCTTTTGTGCTAGCATTCTTGATTCTCAGCTGGTAAGAGATTTTCTTTCTGGAGAGCTCCTTTCTTTTTCTCCCTGGGCTGGGGTGCCACCTTACCTCACCAGTCCCTGCTTTTCTCATCATCACCTGCACCACACTGGTGCTGATAGCAGTCAAGCTCTACCTGGCAAGGGAAGTCAACCTCTGGAGATGCTACTCTAACAGTATTTTGAACACGTGCACAATGACTAATTTAATTTTTTAATTTTTTATTTCACGCAGTAACATTATTCCTGATCCTCCTGCTATTAAGGGCTGGGATTATAGGTATATATTATACCTGGCCTTTTGTTTTCTGAAGTCAGGATCTTGCTATGTAGCTTGGGCTGGAACCTATTATGTAGTGCACAGTGGCTTCAAACACAGCACTTTCTTGCTTTAGCCTCCCTAGCATCTTGGTCACAACAACTTATTTTAGCACATAGTTTTTGAAAAATGTTAACATGCATTTGTATAATTGTTGCCATGTGCTATATTTAATATCTCTTTCTTCTCAACTCAGCTCATGAGAAATATTAGATTTTAAAGGGGAAAATTCCTATCTGAGTCAGAAAGTAGCCATTTTGCCTCTCTATTCAAATAGCAGTTGATGTAAAAATATGAAACGCTTCCCAAGAATGTTCATATCATAATCTCTAGGACCTGCAATACTTTACCTTATCTTACACAGTAGAAGTAACTAAGATTACAGATGGAATTCTGTTTCTAGTCAGTTGGCCCTAAGTTAGGAAGATGGTTCTGGTTTATCTAGGTGGGTCCACTTTGGTCACAAGGGTCTTGAAAGTAAAAGAGGGGCAGAAGAGAGAACTAGATAGATGACAGGATGAGGACAACCTAGTCCAACACTGCTATCTTTGACAATGTAGGAAGAGGGTACAAGCAAGGAATATAGACAGCCTCTAGACTCTGAAAGAACAAAGCTATGGGTCCTTCCTTGGAGACCCCAGAAGACACATGGACGTATGTGGTGATATAGTTTATGATTTAATAAAGCTTGCCTGGGTATCAAATCCAAAGTTAGCCACAATCTATAGAGGGTAGACAGTGTGGTGGTATATACCTTTAATCCCAGGACCCAGGAGAGAGGGACAAGTGTATCTTTGTGAATTCAAGGTCATCCAAGGATACACGACAATGAATCATTCTAAAAGAGCAACATAGCTCAGGCTTTTAGTCCCAGCACTAGAGAAGGAAGAAGCAAAGGGTCTCGTGTGGCAATTAGTCTCCAGCCACAGAGGACAGGAAGGCATTCAGTCTCCAGTCATGCTGAGGATTCTTTAGAGCCAGGATCTTCCTACTTTTGGTCTTAGCCTTGGTAGAGGTAAGAGCCAGTGGCTGGTTGCTTTGCTTTTATGATCTTCAGCTTGAACCCCAATACCTGCCTCTGAGTTTTTATTATTCATGTTACAGACCTGTTAATCCTTTGATTTTAACCCTACAATATTTATTTTGGTCTTTTACTTATTAGATATGGAAGAACAAAACTGTATTGTTTAAGCAATTAAACCTATAGTAATTTTGTCATAGTAGCAGTAGGAAACAACCATAGTACTTAAATAATGCTAAAATTTGCAAAAACATAGTTTTGAGATGTGATAGTATGAATAACAATGGAGATATTTTGATTGAGCTGGAAGTCATTTATTTTTATTGGTTAGAAAAAATGTTTGTACTTCTTGCTTTAGTCACTAGAGATGCCTTATTTATAAACATGGTAAGACAGTTCTGAAAAAATTTTGTTTATAGCAGGAGGTGGTTTATTATGATTATTGTGCATTTATTTATTTATTTATTTATTTATTTATTTATTTATTTATGAGATAGGGTTTCTTTGTGTAGTCCTGGCTGTCCTGGAACTTGCTCTGTAGACCAGGCTGGCCTCAAACTCAGAGAGCAGCCTGCCTCTGCCTCCTGAGTGCTGGGATTAAAGGTGTGTGTCACCCCTGCTTGGCTATTTAAATTTTTTTTTTTTTAGTTTTAGAAAGTCCTGAAATTAACCATGTAGCCCAAGCTGGCCCAGAAGTCATGTAATTCTCTTTCCTTGGCCTCCCTTGTGAGTCCTGCAATTCCAAGCATGAGCCTCTATACATGACTAATAGATATTGTTGTTTGGGAAGGTAGAAGACATGTTGATAATGCCACTATACTTTCCTTTAGATTAATCAATACTAAGTAGCCTGCCTGATTTTCACATTCACACATTTTACTTAGTGTACAATTCTACATGCAAAATGAAATTTTAATGACACTGTTTCTTCTATGTTGTCACAGACTCTGCTCATCTGTACATCTCTCCTCTGTCACCTCTGTTTTGCCTGCAACGTTATTTCTCCTGTTTGCTTCTCTGCTCATTCCACATAAACTGACCTTTGTTAACCATACACTGCCTCACAATCCAGAAGTCTACCTTAGCCTCAATTGTCTGGCATTCTGTTGTTCGATTGTTACTCAGCATCATTTCAGGCTTGTCTGCTTTGTTTCCCTGTGGTAGATGGCTTCATGTACTTTACGACAATATGCTCTGTTTTTATGTTAGAACCGCCTAAAATAAAGTTGAAAGCACACAACCAAATGAATGAAGTCAATGAAGGCTCCCTTCCATCTGTAAAGCACTTGTTTTCCTCAGTTTCTAGGTATCTCCCTCCTTAGCTCTGTAAGGTTGGCTGGTTTGCTGATTTGCCTCTAGAGTTATTCTTTATCTAGTTGAAGAAGCACAGCATAAAAGATGTGATACCAAGTTCAAGGGGTCCTGGCCTCATGCTGCAAAACAGACGCCTACAGATTGGTGTCTGTCATTCACACTATGGCTTTCACCAACTGCTTATGTGACCTGTGAACTTTGAAACCTTCACTTGTGCTACCGATACAGGGTTTCTTGTTCAGATATTTCTGGCAAGAAACGACTGAGCCTTTCATCAACATTCAATAAAGAAAAAGTTGGAACCAACAGATAGAACTTACTGTTACTAGTTTACACCATGAAATATTAACAGCACAAAATGTTAATTAATTTCTAATTCTCTATTCTATTATTTAGATTTCATGAAGGTTGATTGGACTTGATCCATCATTTTACGGAAAATTAATTATTTCAAATACATGCACCACTTTATGCAACCTGCCTGATTTGCATTGAGGAAAATTCAGCAGAAGTAATTGAGGCACAAGCAAATACTGGCACTGACTGAACTCAATTTTCATTCCAAATTTCTGCAAAATCCCAAGGCACAACAATATCAGATGCAAGGGGGAAAACAAACAAAAGCAGTGTGAAAAGGGAACATGAAGAGAGAATATTACAAGAATCAGAGAACAAAGGGATCGCAAAACTATTTCAGTGCCTAGATGAGCAGTGAGGGCTTCATTCAGGCAAGGTGGGAGAAGATATCATATGGCATCCTGACAACTGATGTCTTCATTTAAATGTAAGAATTTACATTCTAATTAGAAAGAATTTACATCTTAATCAGAGCAGCTGTATTATCTTGTTACTGTTTTTTTCAAAGGTAATGAACTACAGTACTGCTGTGCCTTTTCAACCAGAAACTAAACAGACAGCATCCAGTGTTATTTTATAGCTTACCTGCTGTAAGCTGTTATTAATATTTTTGAAGATTAAATCCTAACTAGAATCTTTAAAAAAATGAAAATGTATTTGACATCACTAGAACAGTGCAAGGCTTGATTTGAAGTATTTAAGCAAACCCCATTCCATATTCTACATTAAATGTAGTTTTTTTTATCAAGTTAATAGCAGCCTCTTCTGATTTGTTTAATACAATGTTGTTTTCAGTCAGGAGGATGTGGCAAGAAACTCTGAAGTAACTGCATCCAGGAAAAACCTTCTCAGATTCACCCTGGACTGCCAGAGACACTTCCTAAATGTAAGCTTTGTCCTAGCCAAACCACTTCAAGCACATTCTCTCTCTCTCTCTCTCTCTCTCTCTCTCTCTCTCTCTCTCTCTCTCTCTCTCTGATGCTTTACAAAAGGCAAGATAATATTTTTTTTGCATTTTAGATGACTTTTTAAGATTGCATTAATAACACTTCAGACATAATACTTCACAAATACACACAACTCGATGGCATCAGGATTGCCACAGGTAGTGAGATTCAAGTGAAGAACATATTTTTCCACACTCTTCCACCCTAGGTTGTTCATAATGACAATAACTAGACTTAAGAACAGGTCCTTGATGATATCTTTATAGAATCAAGCCTGTCAGTCACATGGGAATCAGCCTGAGCTCACTGACCCATGGTTTAGGCTTGGCCTAAAAGAAATCAAGCAGGAGAAAATTACTAGTGTTAATATAAATGTAAAATGCCACCTTTGTCCCCAGCACTATGCATCTTCAGATTATTGATACTTATTTTCATCAACTGCATCATTAAAAGGGAGCTTTAGTATGAGCCAGCCTGATGACAACTTACAGGTTTACCATTTAACTGGTTAGGTAATACAATTGTTTTATAGTGCAAAGGCAAACAAAAGGTCTAAAGCTGTACTTACCTGCTGATTAAATAAATGCCTGACTTAGTAATTCAAAATATTTTAAAAAATTATTGAGTCCAAAATAGCTATGAGAGGCATTTAGCTAATCAGACTTTATGGATCCATATACACAGAAGTAAAGCAGATCACATACAATTTTGCTTTTTTTTTTAAACTAACACAATAGTTGTAGGTAGATTAAAAAAAAATACTGAGTTAATCTTGCAGAATTTTCCTAACCTAGGCCGCTCTAGTGACAAAAAGAGATAATTATTGGTGCACTGCTGTCTAGTCTTGTATTTCTACTATTGACAGTTTATAGAAGACATGATTCAGAGGGACCTGGATGAATTACTGGCTCTGAAAGATAGCTTCGTGCTTCTGTCAGAAAGTGGCAGCCACTTCTGAAAGGCTGTTTGTCTATGGCTCTTCTGTAGCATTTGTTATGAGAGCACCTAACACCACACAGGACAGACTGACATCAATTTCAAAGGTGTCCCAGAGAAGTTTCTGATTACCCCTACATTTTATGGAATCTGTCTGTCTTGCTAAAAAGATTCTCTGAAAAGAAAGACACTTTATATTTCACACTCACATCTACTGTAAGTTAATATAACCCATTTACACTTAGCATGCACCAGAGTGTTATTCCACCATCGTCAAATTTGTGCTTGGCCTCACGTTTACATAATCATAACTTCATGTCCAGTGAATAGATGTGATAAACCATAATATATGCCAGTTTTACTTTATTGCTTTCCTTATCGCTTTTGGTTTGGAGTATCACAGTTGCTTCCCAGTTAGCCTGCAGCACAGGCATGAAGGCTTAGTTGGTAGAGTGCATGAATCCTGGGTTTGAGCTCTTGTGCTTCTTCCACCAGGCACGGTGGGGCACGCCTATAATTCTAGCTCCTGGGAGGTGGATCCAGGAGGATCAGAAGTTCTATACAACATCAGATACATAGTGAGTTTGAGGTCAACTTGGGATAGATATGATTCTGTTCCAAAGGAAATAAACTAAACCAAAATAGAAACCAGCTCACAGTTGTTCTTGCCATGTAATTCTTAGATACTGGTAGTTGGCAACATCAATGGCTTCATGGAGGTGACAGTCAGAAGTCGAGGGAAGTTAAGGGAAAGGCACATCATGATTTTCAAGTTACTTTTTTTTTTTTTTTTTTTAATAATGATGGTAACTAGACTTAGGGATTGGCAGCTGGTGATATTGCAAAATCAAGCCCACTATTCATAAGAGAATCAGCCTGAACTCACTGACACAAGGCTTACTGTAAGCTCCTTTAGTCACAAGATGCAGAAATGATGTGACTGCTAACTTGAATCTTCACTCTCTGGGTCTCATTTTTCTTAGCTATGACATGTGAGAAGTTTGTTAGTGGTCTCTTTTTCCCTAAAAATATAATTGACTCCAGTCTTAATCATCATTTCTACTTCTTGGCCTTAGTTATTTATAACCAATTTTTGTCTTACTCTTTTATCAACAATCCAAAATACATTTTTCATTTTTCGGTCCATCTAAACCCTGCTCATTTGAAAATCCTTTTCCAGTCTCATCCTGCTCACATGGTAACTTACAATTTCTTCTTACTTTAGTTCATGTATTCAACAAATATATGCTGAGTGCACTCATTAAATTAGTAAATATCTGCTGTTATGCAATGAATGAGAGAAACATGGCTCTCTAGCTAAAGGAGTATCCAGTGTGTGAGGCAGTAAGAAGCTCCTAAAGAAGATTAAAGATGGTTACAGCTGCAAGGGAGACAGCAGCTGGCTTACACATATATGCATTTTTATACAGTATCAGAGAATACTTATATCCTACAGTATTTCTACTCCATAGCAATAATTAAACCTATTATCTTGAGTCAGTTTTGAGCTTGAGTGAAATCTAGCAAAAGATTAGTCTTGTGTCCCAGCACCTGCATTAGGTGGCTCACAACCACCTGTAATTCTAGTTCCAGGGGATCTGAAACTCCCATGGTTTCCACATGGCAAGTATGTATAGGTGATGTGCACATACTCACGCAGACACATATACATACACATAAAAACTTCAAAAATTCAAATAAAATAAAAAGTATATGAGATTTTCAAAAGGGACAAGCAATGCTTTAGTCTTTAAAGGCCTTTTCTTTAAGCCCCAAGTATGGGCTACTGACATGCCAGATGGAACGATGGGAGACACCTCATTTATACACAAAAATAAAATCCATTTGAAAGCCCATCCATAGTTGGAACCTTATTCTATGTTTCAGGTTTCTTCATTATTTTTCTTTGGTATTGCTGGTACTCAATGGTTATAAAACTACATTGTCTCTCTTTGAGTCTACTTTGCTGGTGAATTCCTCCTTAAAATTGCCTTTTCATATTTTGTTATATTCTTCTTCTTTTCTTCCTTCTCCTTCTTCTTGTTTTAAGACAGGGTTTCTTTGTAGCCCTGCCTGTTCTGCAACTTTCTCTGTAGATTAGGCCAGCCCTGAACTCACCAAGATCCACCTTTCTCTGCCTCCCTAATGCTGGGATTAAAGGTGTGGTCACTGCCACCAAGGACAATGTTGTTACATTCTTAGCACATAAGCATCAGTATGCTTTATTTTTAATGAAATGATGATGTAAGGATGGTCCTCCTGGGACAAAAATGGCCATAGCTTTCCCCCTTTTCTAGGTAAGTGGTTGATATAATTATGCTACTTTTGTTTAACTGTTCTGTCATAGGATCTACGACAATTTCAGATTAAACTCCTGATGCAGGAATTCTAGGCAATTCCTAAAGAAAATCCAAAGAGTCTTCTCTAAGCATTAGATGAAATAGGAAATGAGTCTTGTGGTCTCTCTTAGTATGGTACAGTTATTGAGAACCAGCTGACCATCACCCTTCTGTTCCCTCAAGAGATTTCTGGCACCCACAGGTATTATGGGGAGTTGAAGCACGAGTGTGGGTAGAAACACAGGTACCAAGACTGGCAAGGAAGACTGCTAAACTGTCCCCATCTGGGTCAAAACAAAAACAAAAACAAAAACAAAAACAAAAACAAAACAAAACCAAAAAACCCAACCAACCAACCAAACAAAAAAACAGAGCAGGTGTGAAAACCTGTTGTTCGCTCCACAAGACAGGTGCTACATGAAAATATAAAAAGGTCAGAACATCTGGGAGAAGCTGGCTGAGCTTTCTCTGTCCACTGGCCTACTTCTACCCTGAGGATGGTTTATTCCTTCCCTAATAAACTTTCAATTACTATATTAAAAAAAAAAAAAAAGAAAAGAAAACCAGAAACTGTAATTGTTTAGTGTTTTAAATTGCTCAAAGGGACAGTAAAAGGATGAGTTCAACTGTTTTTAACATGAAATAATAAGAAATCAGAACACAATATATTAATAAAACAAAGCAATTATAAGACTATGCCATGTATTTATGACTTAACTAGCATATATTAGTGACAGAACTTATCCATATTATTTATTTACATTTATTTATAGATAGGGTGTCACTGTGTAGCCCTGGTAGACCTTAAAAAAAAAAAATCTCTCTACATAGATCAGGTTGGCTTTAAACTCACAGAGCTACCGTTCCTATGCTTTCCAATGATTAAAGGCTAATGCTACCACATCCAGTCTTTTACAAAAATTCTTTAAAGCTATATTTAAGAGCCAATACAATGATCCTAGGTAGTCACTGTGTTCTCCAAAGTCACAGGGAGACCTAGTCCTACTTTCTTTTTGGTAACAAATCCCACCCATCACCTGTAATTTCTACTCAAGGGAATATAGTAAAAATAAATGGATCTATCTTCTTCTCAAATACAAAACAAGTGCCAAGGTGAGAGCCATGCAACATTTAAACATTTACACACCCCCACACAATCTCACAAACCAGCTCAGACATGAAATGCTTTACAAATCATCCAAAGCACCTTTACTATGAAATCAAGATCATCAAAAGAGATAGACAAAGTTAGGAAAAGAATCAATTAGAAGACACAGAACAAGGTCAGCTGACTAACAATGCATACAATTGTGGAAGGAAAAAGGAGCCAAAAAGATGGAAGCATTTTTCCATGTGGAAGTCAAAGGAGGAAAGAAAAGTAAACATCAGAGAAAACCCAAACACCAGCCTAATAGGTAGTGCAGAAGACAAGGCAGAGAGGGACAGGAGGGAACATCCCGATCTCAAAGGAAAGTCACTAGGTTAAAGACCAAGAGTAATGTCACAGGGAGAAAATAAAATATAAGCCTTCCTTCTTTACAGTTTTTCATGAGGTGCAGGGGAGACAGCTCAGTTGGTAAGGTATTGTCACACAAGCACGAAGATGAGTTTTATTGCCAGAACTCATGTAAAGAAGCCAGGAATGGTGCTCTAAGATTGCCACCTTAGTGCTGGGGACACAGAAACAGGCAGATCCCTGGGGCATGCTGGCCAGTTGTCTAGACCTACTTGGTGAGCTCCTTGCTAGTAAGATCTGGCCTCAAAACACAAGGATGAGACACCCAAGGCGATTCTCTGGCTTTCTCACACACACATAGACACACACATACACCACAGACATACATACTCACACTCACAGGCATATGTACACATACACATAGAGATATATATACACACACATACACATCCTATACAAACATGCACAGTTACAGACACAGTAACACACACACACACACACACACACACACACTCCTATCTTATCAAGGTCCCACCTTTTTATGATATAGAAAATAGAAAGATATGGATCATTTCGGTATATGCCTAAGAGGGGGATTGCCGGGTCCTGTGATAAACTAATTCCCATTTTCCTGAGGAATTGCCATACTGATCTCCAATATGGCTGTACGAGTTTGCACTCCCACCAGCAGTGGAGGAGTGTTCCCCTTTCTCCACATCCTCTCAAGCATAAGTTGTCATTGGTGTTTCTAATTTTAGCATTCTGGCAGGATTAAGATGGTATCTCAAAGTTGTTTTGATTTGCATTTCCCTGATAGCTAAGCATGTTGAGCACTTTTTTAAGTGTCTTTCAGCCTTTTTGATTTCCTCTATTGAGAATTCTTTCTTCAGTTCTGTACCCCAGTTTTAATAGGGTTAAATTGGTGTTTTATTGACTAGTTTCTTGAGTTCTTTGTATATTTTGGAGATCAGCCCTTTGTCAGATGTAGGAATGGTGAAAATCTTTTCCCAGTCTGTGGGCTGCCGTTTGGTCTTGTCCACTGTGTCCTTTGCCTTACAGAAGCTTCTAAGTTTGAGGAGGTCCCACTTATTATTGTTGATTTCAGTGTCTGTGCTTCTAGAGTTATGTTCAGGAAGTGGTCTCCTATACCGATTTGTTCAAGGGGACCTCCTACTTTCTCTTCTAAGAGGTTCATTATGGCTGGATTTATGTTGAGGTCTTTGATCCATTTGGACTTGAGTTTTGTGCATGGCGATAGACATGGGTCTATCTGCAGTCTTCTCAGCATCATCCAATTGTGCCAGCACCATTGGTTGAAGACACCTTTCCTCGCCCCATTGTATTCTTTTAGCTGTTTTGTGGAAAATCAGGTTTTCATAGGTGTGTGGGTTTATATCAGGATTTTCGATGCGATTCCATTGGTCTACCTGTTTTCAGAACTATAGCTCTGTAGTAGAGCTTAAAGTCAGGGATGGTGATGCCTCCTGAAGTTCTTTTATTGTACAGGGCTGTTTTGGCTAACCTGGGTTTATATTTTTCCATATAAAGTCTCAACTAGAAGGACTGAGCAGTCTAAGGGACCTCAGATAGTGGAACCAGGGTGTATTCCTGGTACACAAGAGGACCTTGTGGACACATCCCCCATGGAGAGACAGGAGAGAAGTCCTAGTCCCTACTTCAAATGACTTGACAGATTTACATGACCCCATTTGGAGGGCATTGCCCTACATGTGGAATTGGGGTGGGGGGATGGGATGGGAGGGTGGTCAGGGTGCATGTGAGCTGGGAGAGCGGGTAAGAAGGAGGGAGGGAGAGGGAACTGGGATCGACATGTAAAATAAAAAAATAATAATAATAAAAAAAAAGAAAATAGAAAGATAGGGATCATTTGAGCTAGGAGGGTCAAGATCATAATGGACCTGCATGAGACCTAACTAGGTCCTCTCCATGTAGACAGCAGTTGTGTAGCTTGGTCTGTTTGAAGGGCCTCTGGCCGTGGGGCCCTGTTGCATGAGTTGGCTTTTTGGAACCCATTCACTATGGTGGGATGCCTTCCTTGTTCAGCCTTGGTGCAGGGGGAGGGGTTTAGTTCTGCCAGGTTTTGTTGACTCCCCATATGAGGCCTTAGCCTTCCTGAGGAGTGGATGGGTGTGGGTGGGTTGGGAAGGAGGTGGGAGGAGGGAGTGTGAGGGTGGAGGAACTGTGGTTGGTATGTAAGATGAATAAATTTTTTTTAAGTTAAAAAAAATGAAGAAAGAAAATAAAGATAAATGAGACCCCAGACTATGTGAAATAAACTGACTTTATCATAAGAACGAATTCATCAACAAAGCCTAACACTTAATTTTGCTAACATATTTAACATTGTCGATCTTTGACAATAGAGTTGGACAATAAGCAAATGTGCAGAAGACAGAATCCAGTGAGCATAAAGCAAAATAAAGACTAAACAGAGAAACTTAGGACTATGGAGATGGTTGATGGGTGACTATATATATAAAACACTGCAACAGCAATAAAGAAATGTAACAAATCCTCAAAAGGCTCTGCTCATAACAGTAGACGCCAAATTCTTCGGGGGAAAGTCTGGTATGAAATGAGAGAAGCCTACTCTCTCCTTTCTCCCTCCCCCTTCCTTCTTTTCCTTCCTTCCTTCCTTCCTTCCTTCCTTCCTTCCTTCCTTTTTTCCTTCCTTTCTTCCTTCCTTTCTCTGTAGCTCTGGCTGTCCTGGAACTTGTTATATAGACCAGGCTATCTTCAAACTCACAGAGATTCCCCCCCCCCTTGCTTCTGCCTCCCGAGTGCTCCGTCACACCCAGTAAATATTCTCTCCTTCCTAAGAATTTACTTAATACTGAATGGAAACACAAGGGTAAGGGAAAAAATAGTCACAATTATGGTACTCATCCTTAGAGTTTAAAAAAGACATCCCAGACACAGATACAAAGTGGTAAGTGTTAGGAAGTCATGATGCTACAGGTACAGGAAAACACCATGTGGACCATACTGGCCTTGAACTCATAGAGATCCACCTGCCTCTGCTTCCTAAGTGCTGGGATTAAAAGCATGTGCCAAAATCCCCACCTATCATTTATTTTTAATAGGTTACATGGTAAATTTAAGTCTTTGATTAGTTACTATTTCTGGTAGAATATCCAGGATATTAGTATTCCTACTGATAAGAATGATGTTTTAATTATTCATAGGACAAATGTCAAATATGTATAAAACATATAATTCTGAAAGTTTGACATCCTTCCTTTGAAAGAAAAAAGAAAATATAACCATTATTCTAACTCATTAAGATAGGTAATAATAACACAGATAAAAGTAGTAAAGAAAATTTAATGTTTATAACATTTTAAAGAAATTATTGAAATGTGTAAACAGATTCTGAATTATAGTTCAAGTATGTACAACAATTTAAAATTTTATGAATGTTTTTCTTGCATTCATGTCTGAACCACATGCATTAAATGCCTACAGAAGCCAGAAGAAGGCATCAAGGAACTGTAGTTACAAATGGCTGTGAGTGCCATGTGGATGCTAAGAACCAAGCCCAAGTCTTCTGCATGAGCAGCAAGTATTCTTAACCAACCACTGAGCCATTTCTCTAGCTCTACAACTGTGATTTTAAAACTCAGACTAGTTTTAACACTAAATTTTTACTAATAAATCAGTTTGGTATAATTCATTCATATGATGATTTTGAGGCCTTTATCAGAATAATTTTTACTTCTTATTCTATTTTATATTTAATAAGTGTTTTCTTTTATTTAAATTGGAATTTGTTTCAAGAAGTGATAATAGGAGTTTTGTATCTTCTGTTTGAATCGGGTACATTAAAAGAAGCAGGATCTCAAGTGATAAGAGATACTTTGCCTGATGCATTTGCAATAAACTGCTGCATTAAAACTACATGTACTGCTTTGAATTCTTGATCACCACTGAAGGTAGAGAAAATGCACAGATGGCACTGGCCATAAAAATATAATTAAGCTTTACAACATTGTCTTTACCAGTTCTCGGAATGCTGAGTGTGATAGCAAACATGATCTTGAAACAAAGTTCTATGTGTGTACATGAAAGGCAGCACAGTTGCCTCAGACAGTCAAAGTGAGGGCCCTTGCTTGCAACAGAACCAACGTAGGGGAGGGCATTTTAGCTTAAGGAAACCACTGCACCAATTCCTTTTCAGTCATATACTTTGCTTTCCTCAAAAATATAAACTGTGAGTTGAAGAGATGGCTCAGCACTTAAGAACACTTGCTACTTTTGCAGACGAACAGGGTTCAGTTCCTAGTATCCAAATGAGGGACTCACATTTGGATGTGATCTGACTAAGGTCCCTGGAGAGAAGACACTGAGACAATCTTTTGAGGTTTCTTTTTGTCTCGTTATTTCCTGTTTCAGTAAGTGGAGACTGACAGCAATCATGTAACTGCCTCACACCCTCTCCTCAATGAAGCAACAACTAAATTAAATTAGATTAAAAACATGTACACTTAATTCAGATTTTTGTCAAAACATGATTTAGCTATGCTTTGAAAAAGCATCATTTTGATTACTTGCAATTGCTTAAGACTGGCAGACCCATATACATTTTAAGTCATTAAATCTGAGAAGCAGCTATAGTTCTCACCAGTCTCTGGGGAACAACTAGCAACCACAACTGTTTTCCAGACAGCTACCATGCCACATCCCCGTTTCAGTTTTCTGTGCTAGTCACACAGCAGGCCATGGGCAAAGACACCAGTAAATGGAGGCTGACAGGGGTCCCAAGAAACTAAACACAAAGTCATAGGGTCCTCTTCGTGTGCTATGCTTAGCGAGCCAATTAAATACAACAATAATATAAGTAGAAGCAATATAAACTGTAGGTGGTAACTTGAAGCTGTTACCCATGGAGGCAGCCACCCAAAGTCAGCCACAAAATGAGAGGGGTGCTGGCATGTCAACTCATTGGCAGTGCTTAATAGTTTTTTTCAGTGCTTTTTAAAAATGTATTTCACCAAATTGTGTTTAACATGGATAATAATCATTTTCCTCACAAAAATTTAAGCAGGAACTTCTGAATTAACTATTTCTAGTAATCTTTTGATACAGACGTCATCATCTGCAATATCATGTTAGAAACAAGTTTAGAAGGAACTTTTGTTTTGCTTGTGAAAAAGCACCTTGATTTTTATTTTTGTTTAAAAAATTTATTTTTCTGGTAGAAGGACTCTAGAGAGAAATACATGGTCCCCTGAAGAAGGGGAAAGGGACAAGGGACAAGAACTCCTGACCAAATTGGGAGCACGGGGTAGGGGGAGGGAGGAAAAAAAGGAGAGAGGAGGAGTGGGGAGAAGAACAAGAGGGATCAGGAAGACTTAGTCAGGGGAAGAATAGGAGAGCAAGAAAAGAGATACCTTAATAAAGGGAGCCAGTATAGGTTTAAAGAGAAATCTGGCATCTAGGGAAAATGTTCAGAGATCAATAAGGATGACCACAACTAAGAATCTAGGCAGTAGTGGAGAGGCCACCTTTGATGCCCTTCCCCTACCTTAATTGTCATCCTAGAGCCTTCACCCAGTAGTTGATGGAAGTGGAAACAGACACTCACAGCTAAGCACTGAGCTGAACTCTTGGAATCCAGTTGTTGGGGGTGGGGGGATGAGCAAAGCAGTCAAGACCAGGCTGGGGAAACCCACAGAAACAGCTGACCTGACCTAATGAAAGTACAGGGACCCTGATGGTAAAACTGGGGAACCAGTATTGGACAGAACCAAGCCCTCTGAATGTGGGTGCCAGTCAGGAAGCCTCAGCAGTCTATGGGACCTCTGATAGTGGAACCAGTATTTATCCCTTGTGCACAAATGGACTTTGGGAGCCCATACTATTTCAGCCCAGATACATGGAGGAGGGCCTAGGCCCTCCCCCAAATGATGTGACAGATTCTGATAATCCCCCATGGAAGGCCTCACTATCCTTGGGGAGTGGGTAGGAGGTGGTTTGGGGGGCTAATGGGGGACATGGGAGGGTTGGGGGGAGAGGGAATGGGGGATTGATATGTAAAATAAGATTGCTTCTAAATTTAAAAAATATATAATTAAAAAAACTGATTTGGGCATAAAAATCATTTTTCATTTTACATACCAACCCCAGTTTTCCCCTCCCTCCCCTTCTCTCATTCTCCCCATCACCTCCCTTTCCATCCCCATCCACTCCTCAGTGGGGTAAGGCCTTCTTGGGGAGTCAACAAAGTCTGGCATACCAACTTGAGGCAGGACCAAGCCTAGAAGGGACTTCTCAAAAGGTCACATACCTAAAAAACGGTTGTAGTAAATTAAAAAAATTCAGGGATTTCCTGATGCCAGAATGGATACCTAACATTTATTTAACATATGTTAAGTTCCTTCTAAGGTTAAGATTTAATGCTATGTAAATGTCTGTGACAAAAGTCACCGACATACAAAACCATGAGTCAGATTTAAAAGAATATATGTGTCCAGTGGTAAAATACACAGAACATAGCATTTACCCTGTGTATATGTATATGTGTATAGCTTAGTGGTATTAGTGCTTCACCCTGTTGTGCAACCATCAGCACTATTGTTTTTCAGGTCTGTTTCATTTTCTAAACTGAACCTTTGTAGTCATTAAACAAGCGGTTCTCAACATGTGGGTCACAACCCCGTTGGGGCCATATATTAGATATTTACAATATGATTTATAACAGTTGCAAAATTACAGTTATGAAGTAGCAACAAAATAATTTTATGGTTGGGGGTCACCACAACATGAGGAACTGTATTAAAGTCACAGCATTAGGAAGGTTGAACCATTAAATAACTCTCATTCCTTATTCATTCCCCTATGTCTAACCTGATTTAAATATTACACAATATATAGATATTTTTAAAAACCACATGATATCCTATTAATAAGTAAACTATCATAATGTTGATGGGAGATGTCATTCTGTATATGGTTTCTCATACTGGTTAATGAATAAAGCACTGTTGGCCAATAGGAAAGGAAGATAGGAGGGACTAGGAGACAAGGAGGAAAGAGGAAGTAGTAAGGAGGAGTCAAGATGGAGAGTCTGGAGAGAGCTGGATGCCAGCCGGCTCTCCGAGGGTAAGAGGAGACCACGTGGAAATACATAGATTAGCAGAAATGGGTAATACTTAAGACAGAGCTAGCCGATAAGAAACTAGTACCTGGCCAACAGCATTATATCAAATACAGAGTCTCGGTGCAGTGGCAGGACAAGACAAGCGGCCGGAGGAAAAACCTTACTCCTTACATGTTTTACCAATTTTTGCAGTACTGGGGATTAAACTCAGGTTTGCATATGGTAGACAAGAGGCCAAATACTTAGTGGTATCTACAGCCCCTTGTTTTATTTATTTTGGAGACAGAGTCTAACTAAATGGCTCATACTGGCCTTGAAATCACTATGTAGTCCAGGAAAGCACTGAACTTGGGACTGTCTTACTTCATACTCCAGAGTGATAGGGCTACAGAGAAATCACCATACCCCGACACTTCTCCATTCTGGTTTTGCTGGGAGTCAAAAACAGAAGCAGGTAAGCAAAACAGATTTCCCAGATTGGCACTTGAATTCCTTCAATTCCTCAAGGGCATCACACACAGTGGTTGCCTTGTTGGCAACCTGCCACCTCTGATAGCTCCCTCACTCCTCCTGCTGTCTTCTCAACCATGCTGACTACAAGGTATCCTTAAGGCCATGGTTTAAAGGTCTGCATAGGCACGCACTTGACCACTGAGCTATACCTCAGGCCTTTGGAAGGTGTCATCTCATTCTACTACCAGTCCATCATTTACAAATAATCCCATGAGTATCCAATGACAATGCCACTCTTTTGTCATTACTTTGTGTACTTAAGGATTTTCTCTCTGTTTTATTCTCAGCAATGGTACTTAGAAAATTCACAATCAAATACATGTGTCATGTTGGCTGTGGTGGTACTACTATCTACAAATGAAACCATCTAAATTAGTTTAGTACAAAATAAAAACTTTAATCACAATTAATCAGAGCCCCAGCAAAAGCAGTAGAATTACTAATGTTCGACTGTATGTATCATTACTATTTTTTACATGTAATACATTTTCTGAAGAATGTCATATGAGTAGTGCATTTACATTATTTTCATCTTCCTTTCTCTATCTTCAACTTCTATGTCCCTCTACTCCCTTTCAACTTCATGTCCTCTGTAATTATTACTATTATGCATAATGCACACACACATATGTAAATATAATCTGTGGAGAACATTTAGTGCTGTGTATATGCACACGTGTTTAGTATTGGCCACTTGGTATTGGATATGTTATCAGGGGGCTCATCCCTGGAGAAAAATCAATTCTCCATTTCTTAGAAGCCATCGGTTCGCTGTAGCTCTTCATCTAGGGACTGGACCTTGTGACATATCCACTACCCACAATGGCATGACAACTGGTATTCATTGTACATGTCTTATTTAGGTGCCCATACTGACAAGATTTCATGGGTTCAGCCCCCTGTCAGGGTAGAAAACACTATTTTGCAACAGTCCTTTGACTTTTGTTCCCTCTTCTGTGATGTTCCTCTAGTGTCAGGTGTATGGGTTGTAAAGTGGATGTGTCAATTGGGGACGGGCTTTCCTTGGTCAGCTGCTCTTTGCATTTTGACATATTGTGGATTTCTGTGATGATTTTGAAATCTCTTGGACTCTTCTGATCAGTGATCAAAGGAAGGCTTTCCAAGATTGGTACTGGGGTTTTGTTAGATAGTCTATGGCTCTTGGGGTGAGCATTGTCACTCCAAGTGGTATAACCTCATTCAAATTATTTATATATGCATACATATACACTTAAATATGTTGTATATATATATCTGTAAATAAGCATAAAACAATGTTTCCCTATGGATGGATGGATATATATATATATGTGTGTGTGTATGTGTTTGTGTGTGTGTGTGTGTGTATTTGTGTGTGTATATATACATACATACATACATACATATTGCATTGGCAAGAGATAAAGAGAATTATCACACTTAAGTTTTTCAGAAAGTTGAGAAAGAAGTTCAGTTGGAAAAAAAAACCCTATAAACTTTAGTAAAAATTCTACTGCATGTGAGGAACTGCTTTGTTTTAAAGAAAATAATGCACATGGCCTCAATAGCAGTTTATATTTAACAGAACTAAATGGTCACATTTTTAAGTAAAATATGCGTTGGCATTTGAACAGCTGTTCTATCTAAGTCAGATCTGAATAGTGCTGTTTAACCTTCCCAGCTGTAGCGGGGGTGGTTTGTTAGTCTATTCCAGCATGAAATATGCATAGTATACTTAAATTTGAAACTTTAAACACATATTTGTATTAAACTGATAAGTTTTAGTCATATACAACTATTTTAGATAAAGCCTTTATCTTTCTGTGAGTTACTTATTATTCTCAACTATACTGCATGTTTCAGAAGGCTTTAGTTAATTAAAAAAAATCCTTCAAAACCTTTATACTTAGGTCATTTATTTTTAAACTTGTAGTTTTACTAATGAATAAAAATAAATACATTTTTCTCTATATATGTTTCCAATTGTATTGGTGCACCCATAGGAAATTTCAAACCACATTTCCCCCCATCTCATTCCCTGGTTGTAGAACTTTGCTAATGCAAACATAATGAAATGAGAAGGCAGGAAAAGAGGAAGGGCCAGTACTGTTCCATCCTACAAGATGAAAGCTAACAGGGGCTAAGAGCAACGTGTCTGTAAACCATAAACCACATGAATATAGTGAATAAAAATTTGTTCCTCAAAGTCAGATACAATCCTAGTAAATGTGCAGTATTATAAAACACAACATGAAGTTTGTTAAGCATTTAAAGCTAATAAATGGAAATATTCCTGGATATATATCACACATGTCCACATTCATGCAGCAGACACTGCCACAGATACAGTTATCAATGCGTCTTTATGGATAATGTATCATAAAGACATTCTCATTCTCCCTCTGTCCCTCCCTCCTTGGCCTAGTGTTTTGGAGAGCTCAGAGTAACAGTGATTGAGAAACACATTCCTTGTACGTAGACACCGTTGTTTCCTATCCCCTCTCTGACACACATACAAAAGTATATGTGGAAGGTCTCTTGGTAAGACAGCTAATCTAGAACTAGGACATAGGAAAGGTAAGATAAAAAAAAAAAAAAAAAAAAAAAAAACTGACAGAAAGCAAGGAGCCACCAAAAAAATGACAGAAACATGAAAAAAGACACAAGAACCAAATTGAAGAAGTGCTTATTAAATTTTGGTAATTTGAACATTAAAATAAATAAGGGAAAATAAACCATTAAACAATCCATGCTGACATGGATGAATACACAGATGGCTAGACAGATTTCATCTCTACAGCAGAATACCAACTAAACACAGAAGGAATGGTGAAAACAGAAAATTACCACTTGACAGTTACAGATGTGTTCAATTCAGATGAAATTTTATTTTGGTAAAAGCAAGGTGAAGAAGTTATCATTCTCCTGGGAAGGAAACAAAGACCCAAAGATCATTCTTCTAATATTATAGCCAGTCACTGTTCCTCAACACGAAACCCATTGTGACCCACTCACTTGGTAGGTATACCCCCCCCCAAGTGCAAAGTGTGTGGTGTGTATGCCACTGCTTCCTCTTGTGACTTGGTCCTGGGTCAGACACTGGTAGGCGTTGGAGAATCAGTGGCAATCATGGCATTGTTGTCTCTACTTTATGAAATTGAGCATGTGGAAGGTAGTGATGAAATTAACTGAAATGCAGTGTTGTTTGGGAAGTATGGGATGTCGTGAGAGCACAAGAGAGACACTGAATTCAGTGTGCCTAGAATAGAGAAGTCCTGAAGGAGGCAGACATTTAGCTACAGCCTCAAGTATACCTGGACAGTAGCCTGGTTAAGAAGACAGTGGAGGGGTGAAGGAGCTGTTAGAGGTGCTATGTTGCTAAAAGAGGCAAGTACTGTGTGTACTGTCCTTGAAGAACTGAAGAAATTTAAATGCCTCTCAAAAAAAACTTCTGTTTTGCTCACTTTCTCCTGTTCTTGATCCTAATTCTTGAACAAAATCGAGTAGAGAACTAGTATCCATCATTCTCTACTCTTCCAAATAAGTGATGGGGCAAGGTATAAAAAGTCAGTGGGCTATTTAGGACTTTACTGTGCCCTTGAAATAGGAACATTCATGGCCACTTTTTTTTCTATATAAAGATTAAGTCATTGAGGGCTTGGGGGATGGCTTAGTTGGTTAAAGCTCTTTCTGAGAATCAAGAGGAATCAGAGTTCAGATTCCCAGATCTACATACATATTAGGTAGACACACATCTCACTTGTAATTCCAGCCTAGGAAGGAAGAGAACATGGCATCTTAGCAAGGCTAGACATATGAGAGAGCTCTAGATTTGACTGAGAGACCCTGCCTCAAAAGGATAAGGTAGAGAACAACTGATGAAGACTCTCCACATCAGCATTGAACCTTCATATCCCGCCCTCCATACACACAAAGGAAGGAAAGATCAAGACATTCAGAAATAGTTCTTTCAATAGAGGTTTAAAAAATTATTTCAATAGTTATGTGACAAGAAGTGGAGGGAAGCACTCACTACTTAGCAAGACTCAATCATAGCACTTAATAGCCAGACTAACTTACCTGATTATAAATTATCATTGGATTTTTCTGTTTCCCACCACTAATGTGAAGAGCTTGACAGAAATAGTTTGTATTTTTCTCTCCAATTTTAATATGTGGAGTTCATTAAAAAAAAAAAAAAAGTAGGCACTGAAAATACTAGAAGAAAACACTACAAGATATAGGGGTAGGAAGGACTCCATTTGCCTAGGGATTAAGATCAACAAAAATTGAAAGGGAACAATTAGTTGAGTGAAGAGGAAGCCCAGAGTGGAAGAGAATCTTTGTCAGCCATACAACTGATCAGAAAGGAAGGTCAGTATAGAAAAGGGAGGGAAGATAGAAAATAAACAATATAGATGTTTGAAAAATCCACAGAGAATATTATTTTAGACTTATAATTACATAGAGTAAATATAAGTGTGTTTGTATATGTACACATATAGTTTATAAAGCCAGTCGGACTGACAACGCTACTCTCACGTGTCATAGTAAAAAATCCCAATACAAGGCATGAGAAACCCCATTTAGAGTTGTTGGTCAAACAACATTCCCCAAATAACATAGGTTATAGTAGTCTTTGGTTCTCTCCCAGAGAATGAAGTCAAGGCTTTATTGCTGGAGACACCTTGTGCTTTTGACACAGGACATACATGACCTGAGCTGTCATTCTGACCTGATATCCTCCTCTCTGAATACTAACTTTCATAGTATCAGAAGGTGCTATGCAAGTTTCTAAGAGAAGGAACCAACCAATAGTCGTGCCCTGATATGATGCTTGTGAACAACAAAGATAACCAGGATGGTAGGATATCTTTAAGGGTAAAATAATGGTACTCATATCTTCCTTGTAATCAACAGCTATCTTATTGGGCTTAAGGCCTGATTAACAGGAGGGAAATCATGACAGGTATTGGAAACCTAGCCAATTACCTGAGTCTAGAGACATGGATCTTAGAGGAGAACCTACTAGCACTACTCTACAAACCTCGAATAATTCCTAATTGTACTCTAAATATTTATTATTATATCTACAGATAGGTGTAGCTCTCCCTCTTTATCAAGTAAGCTTCTCTTTGCAAATGATGAAGACCATTACAGAAAATCATAACTGGTCAAAATGCAGAGAACAACTGATCATGGGATGTTCAGCCTCTGATACATCTATAATACAACTCCTGCACCTAACACCCAGGGAACATGATGGAAGAGGGTATGGAAAGATTGTAAGAGCCAAAGGTACAGGAAGTTTGTCCTGAGTTTGTGTCTCCTAGAAGTGACAAGGGAGTTTTACCCATGATACCTCAGTATGGCTACCTAAACAAGACCTGAACAAGGACAATGTCAACAGACATGCTAATGTGGAAAGAGGCAGGGCTAGACAAAGAACTATAGGCAACTAAGGAGTGTGGAGAATGGACAAATTAGTCTTCCCTAGGGATGGTTCCCTAAATTGGTCACCCAATACCAAGTGGTCATCCCTGAAATGAAATCATAAATACAAGCAACACTAAATGAATTCAGCGCGCGCGCGCGCACACACACACACACACACACACACACACACACACACACACTGGAAAAAGAGGTCATGAAAATGAGAACAGGGAGGAGGGAGACATGGAAGGATTTAAGGGAGGAAAGGGGAGAGATTATGTGATATTTTATTTATTTATTTTTAAAAAGGCATTAGGATAGTTTCTATGCTATTCCTCTGAAACCTACAATTTTTAAGTTACTTCAGAAAAGTTTGAATTCAGATAGCATAGTTCCTAATTTGTTAGATGTCTTCATTGGCCTCTGAGTAAGATTTTTCCACTAATAAAAGGTTCAAGAACTTAAAAAGTCAAGATTCACTTTGCGTTTCATTGCTCTGCCACACTCATCCACTGAATCCTTAATTACTTAAAACAGGTGCCACTTCTATTGGTCAGTATAAAGTTAAAGCCATGCTGTCTTCCCTCCTTTTTGATCTTTCCCTGCCTCCCAATACCCACCCACTCTACCTCCCTCCCTCCCTTTAATATTGGCTCATATAGCTCATGCTGGCCTCAAAGTGGCTCTGTAGCTGAGTCTGACTTAACTCTTCACCTTTAGGTCTCTATCAAGAGCTAGGATTACAGGCATGGACCACCATGTACCTCAATCTGTTGGATAATGTCTCAGTACCATGAGACAGATGTTATCATAAAGGGGCTGGTTAAGGGACATGAGAAATTCTATCAAGAAATAAACTTTGTTTTATTTCAGAAAATTAAGACAGGAAATGATGCTATGAAGACTCATGTTCTTCCTACAATAGTCACCACAGACACTGCAAATTCAGAAGTATCAAAAGACATTTTAGCCATTAAGTATGTCCTTTGGTTAAACAAATGGTAATATATGTACTGTTTTATTTGGCAAGGTTAAAAACAACAACAACAACAACTGGCAGTTAGCAAGGCAAGCCTAAATAAATTTACTACAATTTATTTTTTTAAAAGCTCAAAGATAAAATTGAGTCTTTATAAATGAGAAAATGGTGCACTAAAAGCAAGATATTAAATCAGTTTTAAACACCAAGCACAATTTACAGCTGACTTTCAAAGTCACCCACAAAAGCTCCCTCTATACAAAGGCCAGAAGCTGAATGCAGTGCAATCTATGAAACTGGTGGTTTCACCAGAGCCTCTCACTGACAAGGTCGTTAGATACATGATATCTAAGTGAGCAGCTTATCCCTGCTTCATTACTGATAATTAAGACAAGTAATATTTTCTTGACAGTAATGTGTCCATTAAGAGATACTGTCTAGTTTGCATAAAACAAACATTAATTACCATATTACTATCCCAGAGTAAAAATATTAAGTACTTGTGAAGCATGGCTTCATTGTTTTTCTCTTTATTTTCTTAAAGAATAGCAGACTCCAAAAAAACATAATATACATATTAAGAAATTCATCTTTACTCACGTCTTGAATTCTTAAGGCATAGAACAACAACAGAAAAGGATTCTGAGAAAGGGACCACTGAAAATGAAGATACTTGAGAATAATCTCAACAAACTTGTGACACTGGAGCAGCCATCTTTCATAGCTAAGACTCAAGTGTCAGCACAGTAAATCTGGGGAGGCACAGAACAGTTTTTTCATGTGGGCAAGGAATAAAGTCAATCCAGGGAATCTCACTGAAAACCAAGCACTTAGGAGGCAGAGGAAGGAGGAACCCTGCAAATTCCAGGCTAGCCTGGTTTACATAGCCAATTCCAGAACAGCCAGATCCTGTTCCAAAAAGAAAAGAAAGAAAAGGATGTAAGAAGAGAGCTAAAATCCAGGGCCATGGTGTCCTCCCAGCCAGAGCTGCTGCAGAGGGCCATGTCTGGGTCCCTGGTCCTGCAAAAGCCAGGGTCTTGGGTAGTGTCCATGGCTCCAATTGCCACCAAGGACTCTGTGGATGCCTGGGGTCTAGCCAGTCACCTAGGACCATGCTGCTTCCCAAGGGTCATGCTGCTGCTGCTGATCTGAGTGGCCTGTGCTGCCACCAGGCCCGTGGTAGCATCTGGGCTAGAGCTGACAAGGGCCATGTCTGGGTTTGTGGTTCTGATGTAGCTGGGGTCTGTGGTGATGTCCATGGCCAGTGATAGCACAGGGATCATTGGAACCAGGCTGCGCTGAGCCAGCCTTGCCCTTCATTGGTCTTGGGATAGCTGGTCCTGGCCCTGTCTGAATATTGCAGCAAGCGAGCTGACTCTATCCTGCAAGGGAGAGCTTGCCTCTGTTTCAGGACAGATGGCATTTCACCTTTCACCATAGGCATGTAGTGCACCTGGGAAGCACACTAGAGCTGTCCCTGTGTTTGGGGACATAGGTGAGATGACCCTGCTTCCCCTTACCTTCCACATAGTGGCATGGGCGAAGGAAAGATGTCCTCCTCTGCTCCTTCCTACCTGTGGGCAGTTGAGAGTGCTGGGGTCACAAGAGTGAGAAAACTACCTTGTCCTATACCAGCTATAGCACAGAGGAGAGCAGGTCCTGCTTCCTGCCTGGGCAGCACACTAGAGCTGACCCTGTTGTTGGGGACACAGGTGAGCCAACCCTAAGAGCTTGAGATAAGGAGAGCTGACCCCTGCCCCCAAGCCTCCTACAGCAATCTGGAGAAAGGGCCCTGTATCCTGCCTTGGAAAACAGCAGAGCTGGCCCTGATGACATGAGTGAGGGGGACTTGGATCTGAGGGCCTAGACGGAGAACTGGTCATGCTTCGTACTGTAGGATGCATTGGGTGAGCTAGCAGTAGTAGTTCTGGAGAGTTCATCCCGGTAGTGACAATGAGGGAAAGCTATTGAGCTGATCAGCCCAGCTACCACCCAGGCCCAGAACCAGGTCTATGAGTTTGCCCATGCCAACATCTGCTGAATCTATGAACTGTTGGAGCGGGTGAAGGGGATCAACCTACACATCCAAAACAGCAGGATCTCCATGACACAGGATATCCAAGAGGAGCTCCAGCGGAGCCCATTATCTGTGTTGTAGTAGAAGCCAGAGGTCTTGAGTTAGACCAATGAATCACAGCAATGAACACTTTCAAGTAAAGAACAGAATAAAGGGTAAACAGTGTCTCAGTGGGACACATTACACCTTCAAGATAAGATTCTTCTTTTTGTTTTGTTTGGTTTTTCTTTTCAGTTTGGTTTTGTTTTATGGGTTGCTAGGACACGGGTAGATGTAAGAGGAAAGGGAGATAAGTGGGATTGGAATGTATGATGTGAAACTCACAAAGGAAAAAAGTAAAACAAAAAAAGGTACAAAGTATCTTAAACGGGGCACATGGTCAGATAAGAAACATCAACTCTGACTAGTAATGACTGCTATTTCCTAAGTACCAGGGGCTGTACCAGGTCTGGGTGGCAGTTAGTTATCTTCAAAGATCTCATGATGCTAACACTACTATTGGACCAATTTTACAAACGAGAAAAAGATGAGGAACCTCTGGTTAACATATCAAACCAGTGGTAGGAAAGATCTGGTAGACTATCAAGTCTACTATTACTAGTATTACAAAACTGGCTACAAATTGAGGGGCTTCAAGTGCTCCATTTTTTAGAACAGTCAATCAGATAACATTTCTTAATTATCTATTTGTGAAAAGTACTAGAAATCACTAAGCCATTTGCCCAGTAGCCCCAGGGAAAAATGCCACGTAAAAATAAGTTTGAATGGGTCAGTAATAACAAACGTGTGTGCATGCCTGAGTGTGCGTCTGCAAGAACATATATGTGTGTGCACATGAATGTGGGCACATGGAGTCTCCTTCTACATTTACCTGCATTCCAGAGACTGATCCCAGATCACCAGGCTTGCAGAAGTGCCATTACCTACTGAGCCATCTTTCTGGCCCCAAGGTCTGAAATTTTCAAACAAGTCTTCATACAAAATGGTTTACAAGCCTAGATATAATCATACAGTTCATTTTCACAAGGTTCTTACCCTTTACCTCTTAGTTCCTTCATGAGTAAAAGGCCCATAACATCTAACTAAGAGCTGTGGCAAGTATTAAACGCCTGCCCAACACATCTTAAGAAAGGATGCATCAGGGAGGGAGGGAAGGAAGAGGGAGGGAGAGGGAACTGGGATCGACATGTAAAATAATAAATTAAATTAAAAAAAATGCTTTGACTCCAAAATTTAAGTTGAAGGACAAGTTATTGGGGAAAAGGATTTCTATTTTTGTTTCCACAGAAAATGAAAAGATGTGGATTCCTTCCAGACTAATGTGGTTTGATCACTCCAGACCGCCTGAAACAGAGTACCAGGTGACCCTACATTCAAAACAGCTGGACAAAGCAGCCTTACAGACTACAGCCAGGATTTCTGAATCTTCTTCGAATCCCCCATGACAGCGCCCCTTACCAGCAGGAAGTAGTTTGGAAAGAACAATGCCCACATTCCCAAATATTATCTATAAATGTTTGTTTTCATTTAAATGGACTTTGTTATATAAAATAAATTAAAATAAAAAAAAGAAAGGGTGCATCAATCCCTGTTATCACATCAATCTCAAAGACAGGTATTAGGCTACGAATGTAAATGTGTCATATTTCAGCTACGCTGAGGGAGAAGGGAGGGTCACACATTCTCACCTACAAGAGTAGTTAGCTGATGGTAGAGTGGTGAGCATGGAATAGAATTTTCATTGCTACTTCATAACTCTAATTTTGCTACTATTATGAATTATAATGCATATTATTTGTTTTCCAATGGTGACCGCTTTGAAGGGGCCATTCAACGTCCAAAGTGGACTTGACCCAGAGGTTGAGAAAGACTGCTCTTGACAGTGTGGGTGGAAGAAGTATCCTTCAGGGGTGGGTACATGAAGTCAAAGATAATGAAAGTATAACTGAATTTTAGCTTTGCTATTGAGCAGCCATGTGATACTGATAAAGTTCTTGGATTCTTTGGATTCTTCTTTACATTAATATAAAGATAAGTAAGCTGGACACAAGAAGCAACTGGTACAATGGGCTGAACACACCATTAGGAATAAAAGGAGAGGCACAGTAAAGTGAGGTAGTATTTCCAGTTCACATGACTATGTCACAGAATCTTTTGCTATATGCCAGGAGTAGAACAACAATGATATCAACATAGTGATAAGTTCCTGCATGAACAAAGAGCCTGAGTAGGTACAGCTACAGAAGAAGGATGGATGGCATGGGGGATAGTTTCTAGAATGACTGACATTGATAAGACAAATGTAGGGAATGTTTCAGTGAGTTATTTGTTCAAGCCAAATGACAACAGCATTTCTACATACCTATGTGTGCATCAGCTTGAAAAAATGATGCACTATAGAGTACCTGGCAATTTGATTATTTGTGAAGAGTCCCATATGGTGTCAGTGCTTTGCATATTTTGTTATTGTCTTGAGTGGCAAATAATTATTCATATGACTGTCCTATTTTTAAACAAAGTTATTACCAGAAATGAAATTTATTGTTTTTGGACAAAGGTAGGAAATTCAGGGCCAACAATTTCTTCAAAGCAATAAAATGATGTTTTATATAAATTAATGCAGACATTGTAATCTATTCATGTATCACAAAAAATAAAAGATCCAGAGACTGATATTGGGGTTCAAGCTTCAAACTGAAGATCAGAAAAGCAAAGCAGCTGGTCATTAGCTCTTACTCTACTTCAGAATGAAGGGCGATCCTGGTATGTACCACTACCTGCTAGATTGACTTCTGGGATTAAAGGTGTGTATCAATCACCACTGCCTGATTTCTACAGCTTGAGACTGGCTTTGCTTTCTGAATCCACAGGCAAGTTCTAATAAATCATAAATAATATATCCCCACATACTTAGCATAAGGTAATTCAAGTGGCTTGGTGAGATAGTTCAGTGGGTAGAAGTGCATATGGCCAAACCTGATGATATGAGTTCAATGCCTGGGACTCACACAGCGAAAGGAGAGAACTGATTCTTACCAGTTGTCCTTTGACCTCTACACTTTAGTTGTGGCACATGTGCTCCCCCATAAATAAATAATGTAACTTAAAAAGATGATTTAGGTAAAATTACGATAACTGTATTTCATACATGAAATAGTAGTTTTATCCATCTACCCCCTCTCTGTTTGTTTACCTGGGTGTGAGAGTACATGTGGAGGCCAGAGGTTGATATTAATAGTCTTCCTGTGTCACTTATCCATCTTAGTTTTTTAGACAGTGTCTCTCACTCAACCTGTGACTTATTGATTAGCCAAGTTCAGTGGTTTGCAACCCTCAGGAACCCTTTTGTTTCTGCCTTCCCAGCACTGGGGTTATAGGCATGCACTGTACCTGGCTTTTCATGTGGGTATTAGGGATCTGAACTCAAGTTCTCAAGCTTGTAAGGGTAGAGGTAGTTCTAATGGTTAACTATGTCAGCTCAGTGAGATCCAGAATCCCCTGGGAGATGAGCTTCTGGGCATGCCTATAGGGTATTATCTTGAGTAGTTTAATCAATGTTGGAAGACCCAGCCATTGTAGGTGACAATTATTCCTGGGTCAGGGATGATAGATTGTATAAAAGACAGAGTGAGCTGAGCCTAAGTTTTCTTCTGCTTCCTGAATGAGAATGCAATGTGACCTCAACTTCTTGCCTTGGTATACTATATTCTGGAACCATGAGCCAAAACAAACCCTTAAGTTGCTTTTTGTGTTTTATCACAACAATGACAAACAGTAAGACAGTGGTGACAGGGATCAGAACTCAGGTCCTTAAGCTTACATGGCAAGCACTTAAGCTACTGAGTCATCTCCTTAGCCTTATTTACTTTTTTCATAAAGCAGCAGAAACCTCAGTTTCAGTACAATCAAACCTTGTCAACACAGCAATTGTAAATTTGTATGTATTTGAAAAGAAGGATCCTACTGGCTGCTGAATAAACATTGTATGAGTATCTATTGTGCATTCTCAATTGCAGGGAGGTGAAAGAAATGTACTGGAATGCTCCACAACCTTTTCTGGTGTCTTTTAATTTGCCACACATCACGAATAAGAGAGAAACCATTTAGTCCCGAATACTGGCAATTCAGGTATCAGAGAGTGGCAGGAATTATTCTTACACCTTTGACTGAATTCTGGCTTTGGCATCTAACAGGAATTTGTTCTTGTGCAAGGAACCTTTTCCAAGTCTCAGGTTTCTCTGATGGAAAAACAAACAAAACAAAAAACTAGCAAATTTCAAGGATTATTCTGAGGTTTAAGTGAGAGAGTACATATGCATGTGTGTAGAATGATCTTTTCTTTTTATGAGATAAGCACTATTTTGGTCTCATTTCATTGGAACTATCACTATCTGCTTGTTACAGAGACTGTAGAGATTCCTGCCTGCTAATGATTACTTCTCCAGATGTCCATAGGCAGAGCAATGCCCCTGGCCTGGGTGGAGCACTAAAACCACCACAACAGATCAGGCCTGTGCCAAGCCTGTCATACAAAATAGCTCATTTAATCTTCAGTTCTCTTTATTTCCAACTAAGCAGTGAGGATACTGAGACAGTATTTTCTGGGCTCACATAATCAGTAAGTGGTAGTGAGTTTGTACTGAGTCAATGAGACTGCATGGTCTAAGTAAATGTAAGTCAGTGTGCCATGCTGTTTCACAGGACACAGACCTGGGGTAGAAAATGAGTGGCTTTATTAATTTTCCTGTTACAAGCAAAAAGCAGGCGAGCTTTCACATACACAAATCTCCAGATTTTCCCCACCCTCCATTCTGATAAATCAACTCAAAGTGCATGTGGGAACAAGGTTGTTTTATCACTGGGCTAAGCTAAGTCACTCATTTTAAATAGGTATAAACTGGCTGATTCTAAAAGCATTTTCATATAGCAAGAGAATACCAATTAATAGTTACTAATACATTCATTAGTATACTAAATAAAGAATGCAAGCAGGAAAGTGTGTCTGAAGTACTATGATGACCTTAGAGCAAAGGTGTTTGTATGTCTCAGAGGTCGTGCTCAATGACAAAGCTAACAAGATGCCATGAATGGCTGAAAGCTAAAGTCTGTACATAGTATGCTGCTTTCTCAATAACAGTGAAATCTGTAAACAGAAAGTCCCTTTAATTTTCATTCCTAATAACACATGAATTTGTTCTCTTTATATGCAAGCTCAAATGAATATATCATGGATGTTGACATTGAAGATTTTTCTGAGTTCTGGGTACATAGTGGTTTACTCCTTACAACTAAGTTACTATACAAGAATAATAGTGGAAACTGATTTTCAGCAAAATTCAATGAACTCTGCATGTTTAATAGATGTTTATTGAGTACACTCTAGACCTATGACTGTGCTGTATAGATTTAAAACATACAGTTACCTTCTGTTCTATTTGCTATATCAAGTCTTCAGTTAATTCATCTGACAACTGTATTCTGTTATGAAAACTTTCTCTACTTTAGTATATCTGTAAGATTTATTGGTGGCCAAAAGATCATAGTAGTAAGAGGAAAGATGAACAATATTCTAAATAAAATGAATGACTCTTTTGAATTTATCTTCAGATTAGAGTTCAGATTCAAGTACTTGTGTCATGATTTTCAAAGGTCAAATATTTTTGGTTAAATAAGTAGAAAACTGGTCCTGGTTATTAGGTATGCATCTCCTAGGGGTAAGGATGGAGGTAGAGCTTAGGGTGGGGATGGGGGTAAGCAGTGGACAGTAGTGCAACAATGCACAATAATCTCCTATTTACATACAGGGTTAGTAGCACGGTACCTTTCTTTGTAAGGAGGGATGCTAATATTTGAATGGCTGCAATTATTTTAGGGTAATGAATTTCTACAAAGCATCTGTTTTTTCCACAGTATTTTGGTTACAGCCTGATATCTATGAAAACATAAATAACCTCTTGCTCAGACTTGGAGCATCGGCAAGCTTTAACAGATGGCCTCATTTCAAAATCATTTGTTAATATAACTCAGATTTATCCAAAAGTCTGCCAACTTCTTCCTTTTGGTTAATCATGTTTTCAGGCATTTCTATCATACATGTTTTGAATCTTGTGCATTGGTGGAAATCACACAATTCAGTAGTGTTTATATTTAATTTGATTTGGGGCAACCCTGATTTTTTTTTTAAAATAAATTCTTGTCACTAAAAACTGATAATTATGAAAATTCTAAGCTAAACAAAATTTACATGAAAATGTAAGAATGCAAAAAAACCAGTGGGAAAAATAAAAATGCTGAAAAACTATCTTGAGTCCCCCTGTGACTATGATTCTTCCCTTTCACCTTTCTGTCATACTCAAGACTGTGGACAGAGGCTGGTTGTGATTATTCTGCACTGCCTATTTTTCATAAAAAGTATTGAAAAATGCTAAATGCCATGGGCCCCTCTGATGCCAATTTCCTACTCATTGCCCAAAGCATTTGGCATTGTTCACTATTATTACCTCCCACAGTCAGGAAGGAAAGAAAAGGAGTTGAAAAGAGACTAAAGAGAGAGATTCTTAGAGACCTTTCAAAGACATGCCCCAGCAACCATTTTCCTCCAACCATGCCTCACCTCCTAATAACTCATTCAACTCTAACTCATCAATGGTTTAATGTTTTGGTAAAGTTAACAGCATCATGATCTAATCACCTTTCAAGAATGCTACCACTTGGGTACCAAGCCTTCATTCAATATATGGCCTTTAGGGGCCATTGTATATCCAAGCCATAACAGAAGCCATTGTATATAACTTGTATTGAACTTACTTGAATAAGACCAGAAAACATTTAAATTCAAAAGTAAAAGAAGAACCCTGTGCAGGGGTCTCATCAAAACTGATAAAGGAGAGAATTTTGAGAATAGTGAACAATGCTGCTGTGCATGTCTTAGTTTATGGCTTGGTGAGTCAGGTAATACTGAGCTCATGACAGTTTCTACTAAGGCCAATAACAGGCCAAGAGAATAGTTGTCTGTGGATAATAGTAAAGCCTTACTTCAAAGTCTCAAAATCTCCTCTGGATCCACCCATAGGAGACTGCCAAAGACTCCAAACAGCATCCCTATCTGCTACTGACATCTCAGGTACCATTGAGTCTGCTGGATCATATAATTCATTGGTAGAGTGGGTTGTGCAGCAACATGGACATGTTAAAGAACCTTTTCCCATACCAAGCCCTACTCAAAGCTAGCAGCTTTCTGAATCAGAACACCCAGGGAACATGCTGTCCCTAGAATCTAAATAGGCTCACTAAATATTATGCTTTTTTTTAGGTGATGGGAGAGGTCAGGTACAATGATGTATCCTTCACCTTAGAGGAATATCTCAGCATGTTCCATATGACTACACTCCTAAAAATTTCACTGAAGTAGAAAGTCCTTGAATTTTAGTATATATGTGATTAGGCCTGAGCATGTCCTGAGGATACAAGCAAGTTACATGAAAAAGTTGCCAAAATGGCCATTGTTTCTACTATTTTTACAATGCTATCTACTCCCAAGCATGTACCTGTAGCCTCATAGGGGTGTGCCCTATATCAGGTTGACTGAAGTAGAGATTAGGGCAGATTACATGCTACCTATATAGGTAGGACCCCAAAGTGGACAGTGGTGCATTACTTGTGAAGGGAAATCTTCATTGGGGAGAACTTCTTGCAGTACACATGGTCTTACATTTTTCTTGGAAGGAGGGATGGTCAGATGTGTGATTGTTTACTGATTCATGGGCTGTAATCAATGGATTATCGGGATGATTAGTGACTTGAAAAGAACATAATTTCAAAAGCTGGCAAGAACTTACAGAATGTTTTATCCACTCGCATGGTATGCCACACAGTACTACTTCTGACCAAGGAACTCACTTCACAGCCAGACAGCTGTGACAGTGGGCCAAACTGAAGGACCCCACTGGTTTCACCATGTTCCCCATCATTCTGACTCAGGTGGTATTAATACATACTTCATCTCTTTCTTATTTTAAAAAATATAAACTCATGCTGGGCTTGGTGGAACATGCCTTTAAGCCCAGCACCTGGAAGGCAGAGGCAGGTCTGTCTGCTTTAACAAAGTGAGTTTCAGGCCAGCCAGGGCTATATAGTGAGACCCTGTTTCATATCAACCAATCAATTAACCAACAACACAACAATATAGTCACAATGATGGATATAAACTGTCCATTTTTACAAATTATAATACAAATAAGAAACCCATACAGCATGCTGGAAGGGGGTGAGTATTGTGGGAAAATGAGGCAGTTAAGAACGACTGGGAATGCTGAATGAGGGTGCGCTGCTGATGTGAGAGAATTCTCAAGAGAATCCCCATTAAGAAGGCAGTATTTGACCCTCACATGCCCCCATCAAGATGTCTCTTTCATTACTATCCCCCTCCACTCTCCAAATCCTTCATGTTCCCAATCCTGCCAACCCCCAGTCTATTCCTCTTCCCAGGGAAATCCATGCATCTCCAACCCCCTTTGAGCCCTCCTTGTTACCTAGCCTATCTGGGGCTGTGGATTATAGCATGGCTCTTTTTTTAGTTTACAGCTAATATCCACTTATGAGTGAATACATACCATGTTTGTCTTTCTTAGTCTGGGTTACCTCACTCAGGATTTTTTTTTTTTTTCTAGTTCCATCCATTTGCCTAGAAATTTCCTGATACCAATGTTTTTAACTATTGAGTATTACTCCATTGTGTAAATGTACCACACTTTCTTTATCAATTCCTTTACTGAAGAGCACCTAAGTTGTTTCCAGGTTCTGGCTATTGCAAATAATGCTGCTATAAACACAGGTGAGCAAGTGTCCTTGTGGAACAATGGGGGTGGCATTTTGGGGTCAGGTAGAAATCTGGTGGTAGAAACCCCACAAATGTACACGAAAGACCTCAGCTAAGGTAGCCTGAAGTGGTCATCTTCTTTAATCAGATTGGTAACTACCCTAATTGTCATCAGACAGCCTTCATTCAGTAACTGATGGAAACAGATGCAGAGACCCATAGCTAAGCACTGGGTTAAACTTTGGCAATCCTGTTGAAGAGAAGGAAGAAGGTTTGTAAGAGCCGGTGTGTGTGTGTGTGTGTGTGTGTGTGTGTGTGTGTGTGTCAAGGTCATCACAAGAGAATCCACAGAAACAACTAACCTGTGCTCATAGAAGCTGGAACAACAGCCAGGATGCCTGCATGAGAATGACTTAGGCTCTCCGCATATGTGTGACAGTTGTGTAACTTCTACTGGTAGAAGCAGGGCCTATTCCTAATATTGGGTTGCCTTGCCCAGCCTTAATACAAGGGGTGGAGCTTAGTTCTACCTCAAGGAGGTGCCAACCTTTGTTTGACTCCCATGGGAGGCATGCCTTCTTCTGAATAGAAACAAAGGAGGACTGCATGAGGGGTGGGGTGGAGGAGGGGATGGGAGGAGTGGAGGGAGAGGAAACTGCAGTTGGGAAGTAAAATAATTGAAAAATTTAATAAAAAGGTGATATTTTAACAGGTATTTGAAGGCAATGTTACTTCTGAAAAGACACAGAAGGCAACATTCCTGGCAAAGGGAATAGACAACACAGGCCCTGAGGTTTAGTGTGTTCAAGCAAGGAGGCCAGTGTGGCTAAACAGAACAAACAGTAAGAGAGGAGTCAAAGCTGAGATCAGAGGTAGCCAGGCAAAGCATAGAGCAAGCTGGGAGCCACAGAACTTCTGAGATGACAGCTAGTAAGGCAAGAAATGGCATAGTCATTTCAGCTCCTGTATGAAAAGGGCCTGAAGGCACCAGGGCTAAAAGCAGGAGGCTCCTTAGGAGGCTGTAAGGCTCCAGGCCACGCAGGGTGTGCCTGACTTGGACTGAATGATCCAACCGAAGGGGTAAAAATGGTTTTAACTGTAAGTATATTTTGAAGCATAAGTCAACAGTTCAAATGCTTCTCTGTTATAGTGAATGCTGGGTAAACAGTGATCTTTTCTAAGAAATGGGAAGGGGTGCATCCTGTGAAAACACAAAAAGGAGTACATGGTGGTAAAGTTTTAAAAGTTGAAGGGCTTGTGTTGTAACTCCTGCAAAATTGGCCTACGGATTAAGGACAGAAATCACAGATTGTGTGCATTTCCCATAGTGCCCATCTGAACATTTTAAAGGTTTATAAATAGGGGTATTTGTTAGTTCAGTTCTGTTTTCTGATGCAGGGTCTCTCAGCCTAGATGACCTTGAACTCTTGATTGTGTTCCTATCTCCCCAGTATTGGAAATACAGGCATGTGTCATCATGCTTGCTCAGTATATTTTAAAAACAAGAAGTGTGCTAGTCATTTTTATTACACTAACTTCTCATGATACTGAGTGTGAAAACTTTGTTCATTTAACCTCTCTGGCCCATAGTCTTTTAAAAAAAGTTTTTTTTTTTTTTTTTTTTTTTTAAAGATTTACTTGTGTATGTTTGTGTGTGTGCCTGCTGGAGTTATGGGTACCATGTGAGTGCAGGTGCACTGGATACTCCTGGAACTGGAGTTACCAAAAGTTAGGAGCCGCCTGACATGGATGCTGGGAGCCTAACCCGGATGCACTGTATAACTAACAGTGAGTGCTCTTGACTGCTGAGCTCTCTCTCAAGGGTTAGGCCCTCACTCTTCTAATTGACAGTGTTGATTTTTCCTTCATGCAAATAATCTTTATGCTAAGGAAGACAAAGGGATAAGCAAATGCCTTCTTTTAGGGCAGAGATAAGAAAAAGAGGAATAATTAAGCACTTGGCTTTAGCAATTTCTAAGCCATATTGCTACCAACCATACTGTGTCCAAATACATCTAACACACATCACAATGCAGGTGCTTTTTAAAATAATAGGTACTAGAAATATTAATGCTACTGCCATTCTTTGTATGTATTTATATGTTATATGTACATGTTTGTGTACATATGCATGTGGAGGTAAGAGGTTTAACTTGGAACTTTCATTAAGCCTAGAGCTCGTTCATTTGGAAGAGTTTAACATAGTGCTGGGGTTAAGGATATGAATGCACTACAATGCCTAGGTTTTATATGGGTTCTGGGGATCTGAACTTAGGTTCTTAAGCTTGTGCAGTTGGCAAATCAACTGAGCCATCCCCCAGGCCTACTTTCATTCTCTGAAGCAATGCTCAGATTTTAGAAATATGGCATAGTCAAAAATTACTCACGTAGGAAATATAAAATTAAATTCTTTTAGAATTTGTGTTCCTTAAAATCATATTTAATTGTGTCTTTGGTTTGAGAGAGAAAACAGCCCTGGCATTTTTCAGATATGCCTTATATGATGACCTTGATGGTCCAGGACAAAAGGCTTTACTTTTGTACTTACATTTCATTTTAGTATTAGAGAATACTAAAATATATTACTGGTAAGGTGAAAACAAAAGTAGTTGACAGGTCAAACTAAAATCATATTTCTTACTATGGGAGTTTTCCTCCCTCCCATAGTAAGTGTTTTGGCATGACTTTCCAAATATACTCATAATGCAGACTTCTACTTAGTCAGAAACATATGTCCCCTTATTTTCTACCTTTTATTAAAGGGAATGCATCAGATAAAGACAGTGATAATTGAGAGCATCACGTTGAAAGGTTTCCCATTGAGACAGCAAGAGCATGCAAGCAATTTAACACACAATTTGTAAATTTTCCATATTCAGTAAGTAAAGAATGTGTCTTCAGTGCTCTGATGTGAATCCTTTCTTAAATAAAATGTACTATAACATTATACTGTCAAAAGTGACCCAAAGAGTTATTGCAACCATCTCCATGTACCATTAAAATGCCATTTTTAAGAGGTTCTACATAGAACTCATCTTTTTGTTCATTTCTACTAAAAAGCAACTCCAGGAGCTTGACTTTCTTTCCAATGTAGCAAATAGACTGATGAATTGCTAATAGTATTAGCACACACATGGGATTTAAAAAACGCACACACACAATTTGGAAACATAACAACACTTGTGGTCCAAGGTAACTTTTAAAAAGTGAGTTGCAATTTAACAAGTAAGAACTTCTTGAAAATGGGCAATATTACATGAATCAACCCAAATAGTATAATGAAAGATCCCCTAGAAAAATCCTTCTCCAAATCACTCAACAGAGAAAAGCAACCCAATTACTATTTTACTAGATAAACAGCTATAGGGTATCAAGTACATTAGTACATAATTCTGTATAGAAGACAGTTCAAAACATTTTTGGTGTTTACACATAATCTTATGAGTAATATTTTCTATGTCACATAAAGATTAGCACTTTCTCCCACTTCTCTTGCTGACATTGATACTGGGGGTCCTAGGCATGCTAACACACACTATGAATGCAGTTCATCCTCACAACCCACACATATAATTAAGTTTGAAAGTCTAAAATTTGATACACACACACAATTTTTTTCTACTATCACTGTAATCTGTTGACGTTCCACGGTCTGTTATGCCTTGCCCTTTAATGATACTCCTGTTTGATTTAATGAAATTTCACTTATAGATTAAAAATAAATAAAACTTTATACTTTAAAACTGATGTTGATGAACTTATGTATGCATAGTGAGATTAGCATTTTGCAGTGAAAATATAATAACAAATGCTGGTCATGGTATTGCATACCTTTAATCCCAGCACTAAGGAGGTAAAGAAGTGGCAGGCAGATCTCTGTGAGTTCTAGGTTAGCCAGGGATACATAGCATACAAAGTGAGAGTCTGTACTTCTCATTTCATATATATCACAACAAAAAACTGCTGATATGTCTGTAAAATTTTATTAACTTCTGGATTACTTCTTCACACTTCAACTTCCAATAACACACTTAGTTCATACAGAAACCATTTGGGTGAATTATATTATTATTATTTCCAAGCCACCTAAGCTTAATAAAAATGAAGTTATATGTAGGTTTTTAATGATCCTAAAAATAAATAATACTGCAACAAATGTCATCATTACAAAATCCTCTTTCAACTAAATACAAGTCCCAGGGCTGGAGTGTTGGCTCAGTAGTTAAGAGCACTTGTTGCTCCTGCAGAGGACCTAGGTTCAATTCCCAGTACCCACATGGTACCTCATAACTATCTATGAATTCAGTCCCAGGGGATCTGAAGTCTTCTGACCTTTGAAGGCACCAGACATGCATGTGGTGCACATACATACACGTAGGCAAAATACTCATAGATATAAATTGATAAAACCAAATCAAAAAAGCTAATCCCCAGAAGATGCTTTAAAAAGAATAGTTTGAGACAACTCAATCTAAACAAATGATCTGAACAATCATCAGAGCCTCCTACACTAGAAACCATTGGCAGAGAATAGTATGATAGCTTCACTCCATGGACTTCTTACAGTAGGCTCCAAATGAACATTCTGGTAAAGGCAGGCCATGTTTGTCCTTCAAGAACATGTCTAGAGGTTTTCCTATGTGTATGATAAATCAGGGTTAAAGAGTAGACTTTACAGTTCTCTTGCCCTCTACATAGCTTAGAATGCTTTTCTGCAAAACCAAAATGAACAGAAAGAACACAGCTAAATGCCAGTTCTTGCTTAAAACACAGTTCTTGGAAGGAGTAGGAGTGGCAGGTCTGCAGCAGCCCCTGAGCTGGCAGGGTTATTTTACACAACTGCCACTAACCTATATGTCACAGGCTTAATTAAGTTTAGAACTTAATTTAAACTTAGAATTCCAGTGCAGCTGGGGGAGAAGGTGTTTCCATAGTCACTTTGCTGTCTTGAGGTGCTGTGGCTAACAATCACCAGGGAGCTCATGATGCCATCTGAAAGGCTGTTGTGAGTGTACATGTTTTAGGATATTCACTCATCTGCATCTAGACATTAGTGTGTGTGAGGATTATTACTGGCAAGCATAGGCTAGGATTTGTAGTGTACTTTCTGGTCTTACTGGAAGAGAATAGGAAAGCAGCTAATATTATTTATGTCTAATCCTATTTATTTTCCATGCAACTATAATATATGATAGCTTAGTTATAATGGCTAATAATTAAGTGGTATTTTCTTAAAGTGGTTTAAGTAATATGACATTAGTAATTCTATACTTTCCATTGTAAATCTTAAAATACTTTCTAACAGCAACACACAAGTAAATAATTTCTGTCTTTAAGCTTACATATTAAACGAGACACAAACAATTCATCTTCTAGGTTGTATGCACTAACTTAAAGACATATCAACAACTTCTTTTAGTCCTTACATCTTCTAGGTAGTGTGATTCAATATGCAAATGTGTAAGCAAGGAACCATTCAGCTAACTTTTATGGTTTTATTTTGAAAATCAGGCTGATGTATAAGGGAAATGAAGGCCCTTTACTTTCTATCTGAAATCTTTAATTATAAGCATTATACAGCTGAACAGCATCCTCAATTAGGTATTATCTTAGCTCTACCTTTATTTACTTTTATATAATTACCTTGATGAAAGATATAATTATAGCATTATACAAAATTACCAACCCATATTTTAAATGTTTCCTAAGTGATAAACACATAGCATATGAATTCAGGTAATAAATCTCCGATTAAAATAGTTAAGGGTTATAAAAGTAAGAGCTGTAATTCCCTCTTGTTTGCTTAGGAAAAAATAACCTTGAAAAACTGGTTTGGAGAAATATTTTATGAATAAACGTGAAAGATAAAATCACTGTTTTATAAATGATATAAATGGATATTCTAATGCTAAAATGAGGCAAATATGACAACTATGACTTTGGCACTATAGAAAAAGAAAAAAGACTCTGTGCATTAATTCTTTATTTTGTATTGTTGAGGAATATCATGGAGGAAAAAAAATCATATTGTAACATTTTTGTCCTGTCTTTGGTGTCTGGAGCATCAAACTGTCACTCTTAAAAGTCTCCTATTAAAAAACAATGACGTGCACTCCGGAACAATTGGAGGGAGAGATACCTTTCTCCAAGCTATAGAGCATTTTCAGATTCTCTAAAGGAATGGAGAGAGATACCAGGGACACAAGATTGTACAAACTGAACTTTAAACAATTATCATAAAATAATCAATCATGTTTCACATAGTGATAATAGATATAAATGTCTATTGACTAGGAACAATGAATATGTAAGCTCCTGGGATATTACTAGCTAATGTTATTGAGATATTATCAACTTGGCACTTCCCCTCTATTTGAAGGATGCATTAAAAATACTCCTTTATTAGTCATCCTGCGTGGCATGCACACAGTTTCCATCACATGTTATAGTGGCCAGAGGAAGAGAGAATATATCCTAGAGTAGTGTAACCCTTAAACTTCATCAGAAAAGCTTCTTTTTGTAGTAGATGGCCATTGACATAGCAACCCACAACAGGTCAAGGTGCAGAGAACAAGACACTGAAGAGTGCTCAGCTCTGAATAGGATGTCTGTATCACACTCCCTTCTCTCAAGACTCAGGGATTCTTCTGGAAAAGGGGGATAGAAAGACTGTAGAAGTCAGAGGTAGTGAATGACTACAATGGAACAGTACTCTGTAGTCACTAAAGAGAAGTTACACATAAACTCAGCAGTTTTGACAGCATACACAAAATCTGGGCAAGCTCAAGCCAACAAAATCTCAGCATAGCAGGAGGAGGTGGTGATGAAGTCCACCCCTGTCTGAGGAGCTGTTGGTAACTGATAGCTGTGTGGAGGGAAAGGATTAGTTTTCTTTAATGGTGTGGCTCCTGATAATTCCTACACTTACAGTGTATGGCCATATACCTCAAAGTACATAACCAACATTAACTGAACTGCATGAGTTAAAAAAAAAAAAAAAAAAAAAAAAGATGAGGACACAAAGTTGGGCAGGTATAGAATGTAGGGTATATCTTTATATATGAAGCCTTTAATTTTTAAGTAAAATTACCTGATAGTGTTTTAATACACTTTTTTTCACTAACAAAGTAACTGCCTAGGTCAGAGATTTAGAATGAAGTCAGTGTATTTGTAGGGAGGGTGAGAAGGATAGAAAAGGAGACAGAAAGTCTTTGCTAAGAAGAAAAGATTGAGCTAGATGTTAATTAAAAAAAAATTCCAGGTTAACATGGGGAAGTATTCTAAGAATAGGTATAAATCCTTAAGCTGGGTGGTGGTAGCATATGTCTTTAATCCCAGCACTCAGGAGGCAGAGGCAGGTGAATTTCTGTGAGTTCAAGGCCAGCCTGGTCTACAGACTACAGAGCAACTTCTAGGACAGGCTTCAAAGCTACAAAGAGAAACCCTGTCTCAAAACAAAAACAACAAAAAATACTTACTGATATGAAAGGGTGTGGCAAGTGGCAAATAGAGAAAATTTAAAGAAGTTAGCTGGGGCTTGGAGGGCTGATTATTAATGCTTTTCCCCACAGGAAGCCAGCCCTGATATCCATATGCAGAGATGATTAAAGAAGTTTACAGGTATTTGTCAGAGTTATAAATACTACTATTTCTCCCAGTAATTCAAAGCATCTTTTCAGAACACCCATTATGTACTTTATCATGTGTTAAGTGCTATGGTGCATCAATGAGCAAAAAATACTTTCTGTCGCTGGTTTATAGTGTGACATAATGGAGCAAAGAAAATACACTAGTGCTGTTTGGTAGTTTGGAAGTAATCTACCTAACCTAGTCTTCGAGAATAAGGAATGAGAATGTGAGAGGAAGTAACACCAAAGTTAAAGACTAAACTCAAAATAAGATAGACCTAGAAAAGACAATGCAGCAAATGGCAGTGTTTCTGGCAATTAGAAAGCACCTGGAAATGCTGCAGGAATGAGCTGCTGGGAAGAATACAGATGAGACAGTAAGCTGCAACTAGAAGTTCAAGCCAAATCATGAGGTTAAACAGTGAGCAGAGACTAGATCTTAAGGGCATAGAAATACACTGGGCCACATTAAAAGTTCAACTAAAATATCTCCTAGTTCCTTACTGAACAAATCAATGAGCATTTACTGTTCCTTTACCTCTTACATGATCAGACCTGGGAGCTTCAAATAACGAGGGACATACATAAAATAACATTTTTTTATTGTTTCCTCTTAAGCCAGGATATTAAAAAGCTCAGATTTCTTACACTTGTCTCCATGGTGCACTTAAAGACAGATGGACAGACCAATACACAAATGGCACTAGTGGAAATTCAACCCTGATATCAAAAGCAAGCAAAAAGAGATTAATTTAAATAATAGCAGGAAGACTGATTTCTTGTCTATGCACAGAGCATATATGTGATGAATGCTGCTAATCATCTTGGCTAAGAACAGTCTGAAGACAATGAATGAGCTGCATGTGATGAAGCAGGTGTTTTGCAGGATGACGTCATGTAATTTGCTTACTAGTGGGTATGACCTTTTTACTTTTTTGTTACAGTTTTTAGTAGGATTCATAGTACATTATGCATAATAATTTACATATAATAGTATGTACTATAAATGTTTCTATTAAAATGCATATCAAAAGCGGTATTTATATTACCTAATGTGTCATTATAATTTGCTTGTTTTCTAAGCTTAATATAAACCAGCTTTTAAAAAATATGAAGCAATTTTTGGACTGTAATTTTAATAATTATCATTAAATTTTTGGGCTATTTACTGTAAAGCAATGAAATATCAACTTTTCTGATTAGAAAATAGATGCTTGTGGGGAAAATGAAAAGATTTTATTAAAAAAATGATGCAGATGCATTCTATAACAAAAAAGCACATTAAAGATCATGTAATTAGCAGGGAGGAGTAACTGGGTAGATCAGAAGAACAGATTTTACTGCCTAAGTAAAAAAAAAAAATTAGCATGAAATTAAGACTGTGGAGCACAGATCTTTATGTAAGTTAAGTTTTTCATTCTATTGTTTTGGGGATACAGAAAACATATGTATAGAGATACACATATATTACTCATTAGTTTTAAGTACTCCTATACAAACACTTGTCACTGAAGTAGGGACTAGGGCTTCTCTCCTGTCTCTAGATTAAGGCAGTTATCCCTCCATGGGGGATGTGTTCACAAGGTCCTTTTGTGCACTAGGGATACATCCTGGCTCCACTGTCTGAGGTCCCTTAGACTGCTCAGTCCTTCTGGCTGAGACCCATATTCAGGGGGGCCTGAGTCAGTCCTATGCTGGCTTCCCAGCTATCAGTCTGGTGGCCCGTTAGCTCTTCCTTGTTCAGGTAAGCTGTCTGTATGTGTTTCTGCCGCCTGGTCTTGTCCTCTCCATCTGCATCTGGGTTCTAGTTCAACTCAGTGTTTATGTATGGGTGTCTGCTCCTGTTTCCAACAGGTATTAGATGAGAGCTCCATGGAGAAGTTAGTTGTTGATCGCACTCTCCGGGAAGGGCATTTATGATAGCCTTTCCATGGAAGCTCAAATTGTTAGTTGGGAGCAGTCTTGTAGTTCTCTAGACCTTTCTTTGTGTTCAATTTTATCTTCAAACCAATATTGGCTCCCTCTTTATGTTCTCTCTCTCTCTTCACATGACCTGTCAGATCTACATGACCCCAACTGGATGGCATTCCCCTACATATGGAATTGGGGTGGGGGGATGGGAGGGGAGGGTGGTTAGGGTGCATGTGAGAGGGCAGAGAGGGTAAAAGTGAGGGAGGGAGACAGGGAGGGAGAGGGAACTGGGATCGACATGTAAAATAATAAATTAAAAATAAATAAAAAAAATAAAAAATACGCTTTGACTCCAAAATTTAAGTTCAAGGACAAGTTACTGGGGAAAAGGATTTCTATTTTTGTTTCCACAGAAAATGAAAAGCTGTGGACTCCTTCCAGACTAATGTGGTTTGATCAAGCCAGACTGCCTGAAACAGAGTACCAGGTGACCCTACATTCAAAACAGCTGGACAAAACAGCCTTACAGACTACAGCCAGGATTTCTGCAACTTCTTAGTATCCCCCATGACAGCGCCCCTTACCAGCAGGAAGTAGTTTGGAAAGAACGACACCCAAATTCCCAAATACTGTCTATAAATGTTTGTTTTCATTTAAATGGACTTGGTTATAAAAACAAACAAACAAACAAACATATGTCACTGTATTACAGTATGGTTCTCACTGGTAGAAGGCACACAATTATGAAAATTATTGAGAAAAGTGTGGAGATATATAATGTATTTTCATGACATTCCTCAAGATATTTATCTTAGGTGATGTAACTGAAATTTCATGTGGCTCACTGGTATCTATTTTATTTGTTAAGATAAAATATATAAAACAATAATAACTTGGCATTTCCACTCTCACTCCTAAGACCCTGCAGCAAATCTGAACTGGTTCAGCTGTTAAGTTTGTTGTAGGTGGGTTCACTGCCTTCTAGTTGTAGTAGCAATGTGAGAGTGAGAATCAACCACATGTGGGCAGGAGAACCCAGAACCTCAGGTCGAAAATGTCTATGTGAAGAACCCAGACCTTGACACGTATGACAAGGACCCTGTGGTGGGTGTCTGGAATATGTAAACCATCTTCTTTGGTTTTTTAATCATCCTGGTCTTTGGTACCATCTCTGTTACTTATCTGCCTGGCTACAGGATGCAAAAACGGGTCTTCTTGGAAGCTGAGAGGCTTTCAAACACAACAAGTCATGGCCTTGCCAGCTGCTGGAACATGACTGATAAATTACTGAGTAGGACTTAAGAAGTACTGCCATGTCCACCCCTTGCCTGTCATTCTGCCTGCTCTTCAGAGCACCTTAAAGGGATTGAAAGGAGAGGAGGGCTAAAAAAATAAACTTATTTGCTAAAAATAATTTATATTGCACCTAACAATGTAAGTATTTTAATTAGGATTGAGTAGACAGATGGCTCTGAGTTCAGTTCCCAGCACAGATTCAGCTCACAACTGCCTTGACTCCAGTTCTAATATACTCTTCCAGTTTCTATGGGTACTTGTACTCATGTGCACAAAACCATAGAAAGAGATACACACACATATATAACAAAAATAAATTAAAAGGTGTTTTAATAACTATATTATTATCTCTGTATTACTACAACATTGATTTACAAATACATTTGATGATTATTTAAGAGGAGCTGCTTTAGAAAAATTGTGTAGGATTAGAATTGTACTACCAACTAATCTCTATGATTTTATAGACTATTATCTGTATTAAAATCATTCTGATAGAATAAGTAATTTTAATTAAAATAAAGGGTGGGTGGGAGATGGTTTGGTCAGTAAACTGCTTAGCATGCACCTGTAATTCCAGTGCTGGGGAGCTGGACATAGGAAGATCCTTGGGGCTTGCTGGCAGCCAGTGTTGCTCTGAATCAGTGTGCTCCACCTTCAGTGAGAGAATGTTTCATAAAATAAGGTGGAGAGAAAGAACAACACATCGATGCTGACCTCTGACCTGAACATGCACAGGCACACACATGAAATATAGGAAAAGTAGGAACAGACTGATTAACTGCCTGCTCTGATGACCTGATAGAAGTCAGGGAGACAAACTTTCCAGGCACATCAATATCAAATATGTAGGACAATTAGAATATATTTCACTAAAAAATACATGGATATTTTGTGTATATGCATGCATATGTGTACCATATGTATGTCTGGTGTCTATGAATCCAAAAGAGGGAAGGTACTGGATCCCTTGGGACTGGAGTTATGTGCAGGTGTAAAGCTACCATATGGGTCTAGGGAACTGAACTCAGTCTTCTGCAAGACCAACAAATGCTCTTAACTACTAAGCTATTTCCCAGCCCCAGACTTTACTTTATAAGAAAGTTATTTATACATGGTTTAAGAAATAATTTAAAATCCAAATACCTTTACTTAACCTTAATTTCCCACTCCCAATCTGTATACATTGGACTCAGACTTCATATACCAATGGTAGAAAAAAAAAGGGTAATTAAGTCTAATATGCAACCATAAAATGTTCCTTTTTTTGTATACCATTCAAAACTATTCTGAAATTTTTAATGAATTTCAAACTTATTTTGAAAAACAGCTTTAAGCTAATAATAAGACAAAACTTTTTTTGGGTTATGAATATTTATTATCACTTTAGGGGCTTGTGTACAAATTGTTATTGATATGATCATAGGAAAAAAGCTGAACAAAGGAGATTATATTCAAAGATGTCTTTCTGAATAGAAAAAGGGGAGGTATAGAAATGATAGAACAAACGGGTAGATGATTGAATCTTCTTTAATTGATAAAGCAACTAGAAGGACTGAGCAGTCTAAAGGACCTCAAACAGTGGAACCAGGATGTATCCCTGGTGAACAAAAGGACCTTGCGAACACATCCCCCATGGAGGTATACTGCCTTAATCTAGAGACAGGAGAGAAGCCCTAGTCTCTACTTCACATGACCTGTCAGATCTACATGACCCCAACTGGATGGCATTCCCCTACATATGGAATTGGGGTGGGGGGTTGGGAGGGGAGGGTGGTTAGGGTGCATGTGAGAGGGCAGAGAGGGTAAAAGGGAGGGAGGGAGACGGAACTGGGATCGACATGTAAAATATTAAATTAAATAAAAAAATAAATAAATAAAAACTAATTTTAATTTTGTATCAATAAACCAAAATCGTTAGCAATGTAAAATATTTAAGAATAATAGTTGCTTTATCAATTAAAAACAAAATTTTCTGAGAAATGTTTTCACAATATACAAATACTGAAATGGCAGTTTTAATCCCAGTCTGTTGGGAGCTGGGGCAGGGAATTCACCATGTCAGGCAAATCTGGACTGTATATAGCGAGCTTATGTCTCAAAACCACCAAAATCCAGCCAATCAATGAAATAGGAAGAGTGACCTTGAGAAGTTCCTGAACCAATAAAATCTTGTGTAAGACCCAAATACTAATAGGAAACCACTGATATGTGATAAATGTGAGGTATAAGTAGGACATTTTGAGAAACATAAATATCTTAAACAATGAATATAGTTTTAAAGTTCACAGTAAAACTTATATGGCAGTGTTTGTAATGGCTCAAAGTGTCTACCACACACTCTTGTAAACAAAAAAAAAGTTGAGTAATCTAGGAATAATACTAGTAAAACATAGGAAAACTAGATTGTGGTGAAGTGCTTCCCTGGAATGCACAAGGCTCTGGGTTCAATCACCAGCATTGTCAAACAACACAAAACATATACAATAAAATGAAATGAAATAGAGAGGAGGGGAGAGGGAGGGAGAACAGGCACACATGGAGAGCTCAAGTCCTGCATCACAAATAGAAGGATCTTCCTAGCATATGGAGTAGTCATCAAGTTCTCCCAGGGACAGTCAGCAGCAATGTTCGCCTCAGGCTCATCAAGAAGAGGTAAACTGTCAAGTATAATTTCAGTCATAGGGTGGTTTTCTTGGGACACACTGGTGTTATGCAATCATGATAGATAGTTTATCCCAGCACCAAACTGCCGCTTGGGAAATCTTGAACCCAAACAAAGGCTCAGTCATTATTACTGTCAAAAGGTGCACAGAGACAAAATTTGGTTGGCAGCAAGAAAGATGAATCAAAAAAAAAAAAAAAAAAGTCTAATTGTATAATCAAAATCAAAACTGAGAAACATCTTGTAGTTGGTAATTACTTTTACATACCAGCAAAGTCACATGCTATTAACTGTATTATCACTATAATTAGAAATATTACCACTGATTAAAATGCTTCAATACAGCAATGCATTTATGGAGAGGCAACTTAGATTCACACACACGTTCTTACTGAAACTCTTCAATTTCAATATAACTCAGAATAAAGAATGTCCTTTTATAAATGGTAATAAGGCAGCAACATTAAAAAAAATTGTACCATTCTAGTCTTCTTCTTTCAGTTAAATGGCCCAAAAATAACTTTTTAAAAGAGAAAAATTAGTTTGTTGGAATGTTTAAACACACTAAAATCTTTTGTAGCTCGATGACTTTCATAGGAAGTCAGGATAAAAACAAAAACTTCAAATATAGACTGACTTAACTAATCCAAGTAATGTCTCAGATATCTTCTAAGCACTGGAAAGATATACACTTAGAAATGATAAAACACATTATTCTATTAGCAAACACAAACTTTGGTATCTTTAAATCAGGCTCCCTCCCATATTCTCAAAAGGAATGTCCTCAAGTGTCAGTGCCTGAAGTGATACGCTCTGACAAATCTAACAGCTCTTTCTGTGTCATTCCTAATGCACTTGTCACTCAGTATTATCCATCCTCATTAATGACAATGGGAAAGTTTATCTTGGGAACACGTTTTAAATCATCTACTCTTTACAATGGGACCATGAAATCTCTTACAAAACATGAGGCGGGAACTACTCTGACAACAAAACCCTTTCCTGGCAGCTTTATTCTTAATTCCTGTTCAAGGAGTAATCTGTTTATTATAAAATCATACAGAACAATATATTAAACAGAATTTGGAACAAGAATAGCTAGTGTGATTTTCAAGCTTACAAGTATTTTTACAACATTTTTATTAAGCTGAAAACACTGTTGAGTCCTTTTTGTGCAGTTTCATGCAATCATCTTTTCTATTCTACATTATAATCACCTTTGAAAAGAATTTCAAATACTGCTAACCTAGTTCTTACATATTTATTAAAAAATGCAATAATTTACATTAACTTAAATGAAAGCAATTTCATTGAAATAAAATGCTCTATTTTAAAATGTTTAACTAAAATGCTAAAATATTCAAGTTTAACTTAAAAATACCCTAATTAATTCCAAAATTACTTGTAACAAAATGATAATTACTTTTTAAGCCTCAATATGATGTTTCAATATTTGAAGAAATTTCTACGGTTAAAAAGACAGAAAGTAAGTTAAACTTCTGGATTCTAGACACATGTGGCTTGAGTATTTCTGCTGATAGAACGAATGCTTCTTAGAACTATCTCCTTATGCCTCTTAATATTCTGGTATTGGAACTTTAAGCTAAATTTTGTTTTATTCACTATACAACTGTCATTAAATAGTATAATGAGAACTATGAAATATTATATTCAATATTGATTTTGATCATTTTCAATAACTGAAAAGACTATGATGTATGCCAATAGGGCTGGCTACTAATAGTTTATATCAATATTTAAATTGTATAAACCTATAATTTGTGACAAATCTTTTTAACTTCAGAATTTAAAATGAATGAGATTTAAATTAGTGCTTTAAAACATTCCTTAAAGGAATGTCACTAACATTTTACAGATTTCATGGTTAATATTCTTGCTTACTGTATAATAAACACTATAAAAACTATAAAATGTTTGTTTTGATCTATAAGAACTAATAAAAGGAATATAAATCTAAGAACACACATAAAAATAATAATTGTTCTTCATATATTAGTTAGTTGTAAAAATATCGCTTTATGTTTACCTTGAGAGCAAAATTAGCCTAATGGATGGGAGGCTGCCTCAGTATCTGAGTAACCCTGGGAGAGAGTGGTGCCTCCAAGACAGTGAGTACCACAAGACCACATAGAAAAACATACCCAGCTTTAAGTCTCTCAACTCTAACCTTTTATGAAATTTAAAAATTTTCACAACATGGTAGTGCAGCTTAAGAAAAGGTACGTATTTTCTGAAAAAGACCGTATTGATTTGAAAAGTAAAAACTACAAACTGAAGGATTCTGAGTTCACTGATTTTCAAATAGAGATGAATTTAACAACTACAAATCATGTTCTCCAACTGTCAATTCTTTCAGTGAAATTTGTTGAAAACACGAACACAGAGATTCTTCACTATAGTAACTTTTCTGACAATAACAAGGAAGTAAATATTTTTGGCCTCAGAAAACACAAATTTTAGTTTAATTATGTAGGACAGAGGGAAGCATGGCAAAACTAACTGGCCTCATAACATCCAGTACAGTTTACAACAGTAGGGCTAGAACTGGACCATGGGTAATAGCTGCAATAAGGGCGTAGGTGGTTTTTACCTCCCTTACACCGTACACAGGGTTAACCATAAGAAATCTTCAAATAAATGGGAAACAGGAATGTTATAAACATGTAACATTAAAGTAAAGCTAGCATAAATGCAATGTTATGAAGAAATAAGTAGACCAGATTTTTCCAAATACCTTTACATATGTTCTATTTTTTCTTTTAAATCAAATCATCTGTTGAATCAAGTTGTTATGGATTACATTATAAGAGTCTTCTTTAATAATAATTGTCCTCATTTAAAATTTTATGCAGATCAGAATGGTTTCCTAAAAGGAACCTTAAGTTGCCAAATTAAAGCTATGCTTTGGCTGCCTCACGTGCACCAAGATAGCCAACAGGATGATTCTTTGATAGATAGTTATAGATTCCCACATTATGATGTGATGAGTTACTTTCCCATAAAAGCTTATGAAAACTACAGAATATTTAAAATGCTGTATTCTAATTCTGTTTTATATAATTTCCTCACCCAGTATGTCACAAGTTCCATAAATCTACATTTTTTCTTTTAAAAGCAAGGAAAACATAGACAATAAAATTGGACTATATTTGCCACAGAAAACTATGACTATCAACAGGACTAATGGGTCAAAGTAGGCTGGAAAGCATAGGTCTTGAAATAAAGGAATTACAAATGATTCCCATTTTGTTTTATAATATAGATTAAATCCAGCAGCTCATGTAAGGAACCAAATTAGAAATTAATAATGGCCTTTGTGAATCTGAAAAATGTACTATTAAATCTCCCTTCGTCTCTCTCTCTCTCTCTCTCTCTCTCTCTCTCTTTCCCTTCCCTCCTTCCTTCCTTCCTTCCTTCCTTCCTTCCTTCCTTCCTTCCTTCCTTCCTTCCTTCCTTTCTTTTTTTCTTTCTAACTCTAGCTGGCTTGGAATTTGCTACATAGACCAGTGTGACCTTGACCTCAGAAGAGATCTGCCTACTTTTGCCTTCTGAGTACTAGGATTAAAGGTGTGCACCACCATGCTTAAATCTTTCAAGATGAAGCATCCAAATAAAATTCACAGTTAACAAGATGACCATAATGAAAGTCATTCAGATAAGTATATCAATTATGCATTGTTAATTAAAAACTTTTCCCTCATCGACTAACATTTTTCCAAACATAGTTCTACTCCATTTTACTGACAACTCATATATTGCCTGCTATGTGTTGAAAGTTGCTTTGCTAATCAAAACTTAGTGGTATGTTAACTATCCCAGGAAAGTATGCTAGTATATACACCATCCCACAGAGTCTGTAATGCTGAAACTGCTATAGTGGAAAGTGTCAGGAGGGCATTTACATTTACTCATCCATCCATTCAGTCAGTATTTACAGAGCACCAAGACAATTAGGTATTGAAGGGGGAAGAAGTGGTGAAGATGATGAATCAGACAGACCAAAGTTTGTAGCACTTAATTTACCCCTAAAAAGCAAATAAACCACATGTTCTCCAAGTTTAAACACTTTGTAAGAGGAACTGCAGAAATACCTGATGTTTTCACTACACTCAAGTATGATAGCAAAGCAGATTGGAAACTAAGAGCCAGAGAACAAGCACAGAAAATCAGTATGGACAAGGGCTCATACCACTTCAAGACCAGCCTCAGAATTTTTATAGATAAATCAGGTCTACATGGCTTTAATGGGTATTTTGTCATTAAGTATTTGACTTTTAAACCCAAACTATTGAACACTACTTTATTTGATGTTTGTTGTGTTCCAGGCTAGCCTCAAATATAACCCTCTTGTCATAGGCTCCTAAATTACAGGTGTATTGGAATTAATATGTTTATCATCAAGTCCAGCTTGTAAATTTTTTCTTAACCTAGAAGAATGTGCTTGGTATGAATTAGTAATTTAATCTTGTTTTAAAAAGTATTTTGTTTATTGTTATTATTTTACATGTATGGGACTTGCCTGCTTGTGTGTCTATGGATCATGTGCACATCTGATGCCCGCGGAGGTCAAAAGATATCAGATCCCTGGGAACCGGAGTTACAGACAGTTGAGAGCCACCACATGGGTGCTGAGAATGGAATCTGGGCCCACTGGAAAACTACCTCTCCAGTCCCTAGTTATTCATTATGACAGCACACATACATCTCTTTCTGCTCCCCTATCATCTCAAATTAAGCATGGATAGTGGATGAACAAATTTATTGGTCTAGCCTTACAATATGATGCATTAATTGGTGTTCTGGTTATGGGTCCTATGTGTGCTAGGTAAGTAGACTATCACTGAACTAAATTTCCAGACTCTGCAATTTAATTTTTTAAGCTAAAAAGTGACTTTAACTCATAAATATCTATCATATGTAAAATTTATGTATGTTAAAATTACTATAAAATAAGTTTAGTCATTATTTTACTTTCATATTTAAGCCTTAATTTAATTTATAGATATCAGGGTATAGAGTTCATTAATTATAGACAATTATTACAATATATGTATAAATGAACTCTAACTGTATCAAGAGTCTTTATTATGAGGTTTATCTAAATCTTGAACTCACAGTGATCTGCTTGCTTCCTGAGTGCTGCAATTGAAGGAGTCCCCATTATGCCCAACTAATGTCATGTTTTCTTAGTGAAGGCAAATGTGTTCATAGTTTTCAATGGCATAAAATTTCTAGGAATATTAATTAATCATAAAGATTAATATTTTTGTCATCACAGGATTTATTGCTTAATTTTACTGAAAGACAGTGTTAAAATAACCTCAAGAAAAATTTGCAAAAGAGTAGCTTCAAATAAACAACTAGTCAAACTTTCACTAGAACTTAATCTTGAAAGGTGAGGTTAAAAATTGATGATCTGAAAAACTGAGTTTGGTAGATCCTTAATTAACTCACCAGTTACACATGCCTTAATTATCTCACAGGATAACATTTGATGCTCCAAAGATAACACTTAAAAATTTATAAAAACATAAAATACAGAAACATGTTAACTAATTATGAGCAAATTTGTATCTTTAAAGTAACTTGGAAAGAAGGTTTTAGAAGCACATATTTGATACATTTATTTTGGGCATTGTTTATGCTTTTACACACAGCTTTATTTACCTGCTACTTTACCTTCATTGGGTCTTGCACAGCACCAGTGTACATGTCTTGCCATAAAAAGATGAAAGATATGGAGAGTTACCTAACCTTCCCTAAGTCACACTTCTGTGGTTATTCATAGTAAATCTTGACCTCCTTGCGCAGAATTACATTGGAAAGCGATAAGGCTTAGGAAGTCTGATAATTGTTATTTCTTAATACAAAGACAACAACAACAACAAAACCAAGTGTTTTCTAGTTTCTGGCACAAACACAAGTGTTTCATAGTATTGTTTAATAGACCTTGTAACTGTCAAGTTCCATTATTTTATCAGTGAGCACATTTATAGTTCAGAGAGTGTAAGCAACTTATCTTACCCAAACTCAGAAAGGCCATAAGTGGCAGTAGTGACAGATCAACCTGTCTCTTCTTCCAAAGCTTGTGTTTGCTGTGCCCCAAATGGTATAGTCTACATCTTCTGGAAGACTGTATTTTCAATGTAATAATCAATCATTGTATAGCTCTGGCACACAGTCAGAAAGCTCTTGCCAAATAATTGTTCAGTAAGAAATGCACTTAAAAGACCCATCAAAAGTATAAAAATGCACATATTATAATATATACAGACATAAGAATACATGTATTTTAACATTCAACTTAAAACTCCTTTTTCCATAGCAATCATTTCTAATGATTTTATGAAAGACATGGAATGAGATTGCATTGATTTTAGCTTCTCCTATATGGAAAGTGAGATATTTTTTATATAACTATGCAAAATATTGCTTTTTCTATCCTTTTACATTTTCTGGTATCTGATGTATATTTTATTGTGGAAAATATTCTATAAAACACTAATTTTTAAAAATAATTTTTAAATTTAAATTTGAAACAAGCTTGTTTTACATATCAATTCCATTTCCCACACCCTCCCATCCTACCCTGTTCCCCTGCACCAATCCCCACCCCATCTCTTTTCTGCTCCCCAGGAAGGGTGAAGCCTTCTATGGCGAGTCTTCAAAGTCTGTCATATCATTTGGAACAGGGCCCAGACCCTCCCTCAGGTATCTAGGCTGAGAAAATATCCCTCTATGTGGAATGGGCTCCCAAAGTCCATTCGGATACTAGGGATAAATACTGATACACTACCAGAGGCCCCATGGACTGCCTGGTCCTCCCAACTAACACCACATTCAGGGAATCTGGGTTGGTCCTATGCTGGCTTCCCAGCTATCAGACTGGAGTCCATAAGCTTCCCCCGTGTTCAGGTCAGCAGTTTCTATGGGTTTCTTCAGTCTGGTCTTGACCTGTTTGCTCATCACTCCTCCCTGTCTGCAACTGGATTCCAAGAGTTTGGCGCAGTGTAAAACACTAATTTTTAAGGGTTCTAGTTTCTAAATTCTACAATTTTGTATTCTATATTTTAATCAACTATTTTATTCAATTTTCAATTTAATCAAATTTAATTATATTGGACTATATTTAAGTTCTGTATTTGATACCCCAAAGATAATATATAAAAATAATTTAAAAAAACTTAAAATACAAAAACATGATAACTATTTAGGAGCAAATTAGTTGTAATTAGCACAAGTTCTAAGCCTGAGAGCTTTCCAGTGTTAATTCTGCACAAGGAGACAGAGGGTCAAGATTTACTATGAGTAACCATAGGAGTGTGACTTAGGGAAGGTTAGGTAACTCTCTGTATCTTTCATCTTTTTACAGCAAGACATGTACACTAGTGCTGTGCAAGAGCCCTGAGAGGCTAAAGTAGCAGTTAAATATAGTGCTGTGTGTAAAAGCATAAGCAATGCTTAGAATAAATGTTATCATATATGTGCTTCTAAAATCTTCTTTACAAGTTACAGTAAAAAATACTTTAACATTAAGCAAATATTCATGGAACTAATAAATATATATGTAGTTGTGAAGAGGACAGAATATATCCCTACTTCTGGGTGCCTAATATTTTAGCAGTAAATTGAGGAACTAAACAAAGGAGCTGATAAGCAATTATAAAATAAAATTGAAATAGGATATATGCTTGCAAATAAGTTCACATTTTTAATAGGCCAGTGAATGTTCTCAAAGGAAGGAAACAAACTGTCTATCACCACAGTAGTCAAATGATGTGAAAAGATCTCGGAAGGCTGGACACTCAGGACATTTACTGTGCAAGAATAGTGGGGCAATGACTAATTTGGTAAAGTTTGGGGACAAATTTCCCTGTGCCATAAGCTCATGGAGACCATGTTTATTAAGCATGAGTTTCTGGGGCACACTGGAAGACACATTGGTAGAATATATGTTCTTGGGTTCTAGAAATTTAAAAATACAACTTGGCAGGGAAATAGGACAGGTGTGATTTGCCATCACTTGTTTTCTTTTTCTGTCTTCCCCTGACACATAAATGACACACTGTGGGAGGAAATGTTTCAAAGCTATTGTGTAAACGGGGTAAATTCTGCTACATCAATTCTGTGAAGCTTTAAGAAACTCCTTACTTAAAGTACTGAAATATAATTTTCGTGGAGCCAAGTACAGCATGCACTTGCAGAACTGTCCCTGCCTGCCAACTTTAGGAAGGAGGAGAAGAGATTTTTGTCTGTCTGCAGATTAGGCAGCAACCTTTGCTCCAGTATGGTCTCATGAGACAGTTAGACCACATGCACTGGGCACCTTCATGGACTCATGACTGAGGAACACTCACAGGCTTTAAAACATTTAAATTTGGCTTTGTGAAATCATCAACTATATCATGCTCAAATTTCTTTCACAAAATATAGATATGAATAAATATAAGAAATAGCACAGGGGCCTGGGGATATTGCTTGCCTAGCATGTGCAAGGTCCTGGGTTTGATTCCCAGTATTACCATACACAAGGTACAAAACCAAACGGTAGATTCTGGGCTGAATTTATCAATTAAAGAGCTTTATATAAACTCATTTACAATAAAGATATTATAAGATATCTTGAGACATTAAAAATAGAATTCATTTGCTATGAGTAATTTTAAATTTAATAGCCTTGGTACCGATAACCACGCAGAGACTTGAAGACATCTGATAGTCAAACATGAACTGATTTTACCTTGCCAAATGAAGCAATAATGCTCTGCCAGCCAAACTCACAGGAAGCATGTGAAATGAACACAAAAGCAAACAGGCTTCATGCTGCCCGAGGGAAAGTCAGCAAGATGGCAGTTTCAATCATTTGGAATAATACTAAAGCAGCCTTAGGCTTTTCTCAGAATGGAAACATGTCACTATTACTGCAATATTTCAACAAATCAGAACGTAGAGAAAAGAACACTTACACAATCTCAACCTAGAAAGGGCACTTTACTTAACATGTAAGTGGAAAACAATTATAAGGAAATTTCAGAAAAATTGTCAGCGAACATAAATGACTAAGGAAAAAAAAATTTTTTTTTCCTTTCAGCATGCTTAATAGATTTTTAAAACACTTACCACTTAGAAACAATTTCCTTTTACATTTTCCTTAAGGAACTATTAATGTAAAGAAACTTAGATAAAGCACTAAGTGAAAAGTTTGGTAGTCAAGCTGCCAGGAAAAAACCCATTATTTCTCAACATAGCACCATTTCACTTAAGATTTGATCAAAAGGAGAAGTTTTCATAACATTTATATAGGAAGTCAAAAAACACTTCAAATATTTTGGGAAATTAATCAGTGTACTTTTAGCATATGTCTAATCATGTAGCCATCTTTGGTCAATCATCAAAAAATCAAAGGCAAATTGGCATGACTCAACTCTAACTTTACTACCGCATGATTGTGTCGTGTAAGCTTGTTTTGTGTGAGAGCTGCTGTGGTTTTAGCAGAGAGATTAACTACCGGACCTAAGCTGGCCTCCAAACCTTGCCCTGCTGATGCCTCTGGCTCTTTGAAGTCTGACCATCATACCTGGCAAAACAACAGTGGGAACTAGGATGGTGTCAGATCTAATCAAATTGCTCACTGCAGCACAGCTAACTATGGGGTTCACTAATTGGCCCAATTGAGGATTATACCTTTTGCTACAGATTCACGACAATAATTTAGTTAAATGATGTCCCCCCCATCTCTTCCAATTAAGATTCCAAAGTTGGAAGAAATAGGATTAGACAGAGTCTCACAACTGTGTTCCCTTTGAGGTGGTATGTACTTTTGATAGGTTTCACTATGGCAATGTAAAATATATATACATATATATGTATATATATATATACATATACTTTTAGAGATTCTGAGAATCTGTGACACTGTTGTATGCCTATATTACTAAAGAATTAAGTGAAAATATGAGCAAAGTACATTTAAAATGTGAACATATAAAAATTACATTCTACTGTTACAGTGTCAGTTTTTGCTGTGTCTGTATGAGACAGAGAGAGAGAGAGAGAGAGAATAGATAGAGGAGTGGGGGTAGGGAGAGAGAGAAAGGGATAGAGAGAGAGAGGGAGAGAGAACGAACTTGTACATGTGAGTGGGCATGCATGCACTTGTATATTCACCTTGTGTGTACATGTGAAGGCCCAGTGGTAACAGACATTTTTCTCTATTTCTTTGCCTCCTTATATTTTGAGTCAAGGTCTCTCAATGAACCTGGAGCTCTCACTTTTGGCAAGAATGGCTGGCCAGTGACCCCCAGGGATCCGTCTGTCTCTGCCATCCCAGTGTTGGGGTTACAGGTGTGCTTGGCCACATCTGGCTTTTATATATGGCTGGGGAATCAAATAGGTCCTTGGACTCATGCAGCAAGATCTTATCTATTGTGCCATTTCCTTTCCTTGGGTTTATTATTGGCAAGTGATTACATTCAGATGAATAGACACTTGTAGTTAATATTTTAGTTTTGGTATTGGCAGTATACCTATGAATGCAAGCTAACTTAAACAGTAGTGAATATTTATCAAGGACAGTATTATTAGAAAAGTTCCATCAATTAGACTATATGGCCATGATACTACCACCTAATAAGGCTTCCAAGGTGGATGTTTATGAATGTATTAATTCAGTAACACCACTGTGAATTGACAGGCAAGTTTCCCTTGTCTCTTTATCTTTGGGTACATTAAACATATTCCATCCTCTTATTTCTCATTAAAAAACTGGAAAGGCCATAGAAAATAAATGCAGAGAAATAAACCTAGGGCTAATGATATCATACTACATTCTGAACTGTTAATGCTAAATCACAGTGATTAGTAAATAGTATGTGAGACTTTATACTTTGCAAATTGTTACCATTTCAGGTAAGTCTATGAATTTACATCAAGCTCTATTATTATATTAATATTAAGCCAATTAATGCCAATAGCTCATGAAATTTTGGTATTGATAGTTAAGAATGAATCTATTTATTTAGCAGGTAAACAAAGAATAACTACTCTACTTTGCAATAACTGGTTGGCCAATTGTTTTGTGAGGAAAAAAGCCTTGGTGACTGGAGAGTTATTGAGGTCTCATATTCTGAACTGGCTTCAAAGTATTACAAGTCAATCTTGAATAATTTTGATTTGCTTTGACAGAGTCTTCTCTCAATACTCAGTCTATAAGACTCAGATACATTGATTATGCTGATTGTGACTCGATCAGTTCAAACCTCCATAACTGTTATTCTTCTATTTATTGAACATTTGTAGTTACAAAATGTAACTACAAATTGTGTGAACTTCAGCACAAATGAATTGTCACACTTTTCAACTTGAACCTAGAAACTCTGATGCTTAGAGCTGAAAAACTGCCCCATAACAAGGAAACTTTTTTGTAATAATTTTGTAGATGTTACAACTAATGTAATACTATATAATCACTTGTTAGGAATTTCAATTAGTAGAACATGAAGGCTGAAAATACAAACTCAAAATGCTGTTCCTATGATATCATCAAATTCCATGCAGCCATACGCATTATAAGTACATCATAATTATAAAGAAAAATTAGTCAATGATAATACCAACATTATCAAAGAAAGCAAACTGACACACTTAAAAGATCTTAAGTTTAGGCAGTTAGTTCAGCTCAGGAATGAGGGCACTACAGAGTTATGAATCCTAGAGTGGGACTTACATGCTACACACAGCTGTATCACTTAGGCCATTGCATTCATAGTACCTTTACATTGTATACATTCTGGCACATACACATGTCTGCCGAGGACAGGGCACATAGCTACTTTAGCTGCAGGGTCATCACTCAGGCCTTCAGTGTCAGCACTGTAGCCCAGATTCTGTCATGCATTTCATAAGGTCTAACGTAAGCAGCTTTATGGTTACAGTGAATTGTAATAATTTATTGAGATAAATGTTTTCTCCACAATCAGACGAAAACAATATGTACACCAGGAAGGAGAAGATACTACTCTGTCTTCGAGTCACTTAAAATTGGAAAGCACTGTGTTGCCACACCTGTCATGCATAAAGATCAATGTCTAAATAGGCTTTACTAGCACCCGTTCCACCACACACTGCCTTAGCTTCGTCTGCATTCACTCCTCATTTGTGACTCATGTGACTTCAGATACATCCCAATTTGTAATAAATCTGCCTGCATGGGATCAGAAAAGTCACTTGTGCTTTACCCACCAAGCTAGGCTTTGCTTCTGGGAAGAACACCCAGATTCAGTGCTCAAAGCATTCCCTCCTTAGACTTTTTAAGGAGTATAGCTTGCATTTTAATTTTAAAAAACATCAGAACATTAAAAAGATTTATGGCCCAGTGTGGTAGCAGAAGCCCTTAATTCCAGCAAATGGGAGGCAGAGGCAAGAGGATCTCTGTGAGTTTGAGGCCAGCCTGGTCTACAAAGCAAGTTCTAGGACAGCCAAGGCTATACAGAGAAACCCTGTCTCAAAAAACATGACAATTCAAAACAAACCAAACCAAAGCAACAACAACAAAAGAACAAGATTTATGTATTTCTATTAGGTTTGCCATTTAAAATTGCTTTCAATTGAATTTTTATTTTATAAACTCCCAAATCTTTACTGACTAGATAAAACCAAAGTGACAAGGATTTGATTGAGTGTACTGAATATTAACTTATTTAAAGGGTGACTTTATTTTTGTTTTGTTTTCAAATACTGCTTCCAAACCAAGGAGCGACAATTGTGATTTTTTTTTTGTTTTGTTTTGTGTAGTAGCAAGAAGTCTGTAATCAACACTCTCTAATAGAACCTACAGCCATTCAAGGAAGTAGTCTCACTTAACATTACGCAGGTCCTGTAATTCCTCCTTTTTATGTTCCCCATAAGACACTGTGAGTAAGGTCATAAACAGGGTCCACATCCTACTTTGGTCACAGTAACGTTTCCACTGAGGAATACTTGCTTAATTTCTATACAATAGAAATGATACCTTACAAATGTTTTAAAAATTACTGGGGAGAATATTACACAGAGGGAAAAATTTTTATCTTTCATTTGAAACATAAATTTAACTTTAAAAAGCAAGCATGCTTTTACCAGACAATAAGCTATCACCTAGTCCTCTAAATGTTTAAGACAGTAAGTCACTTGGTATCCCATCAGAAAAGCTGCAACAATGTTGGTACAGTGACAGTCTTAGATTCCATTGCAGTGGTTTCCTTTGAGAAGTAAGGCAAATTAGCTCAAGAATCACTATTCCTACACACCCTCTTGGGGCTTTAAGTGGCCTTTGAACAGAGTACTCTCCAGATGAAGAACTTCTAACACTCCTGCAGAGATGACCTGCCTGAAGAACTGGATGCCTGATTAACTATTAACTGCTCTCAATAGGATTAGATAATTAAGGGCATTGATGACCATTAATTAGGAGGAGGGCACATTAATTTGTCACAGGATAGGACCCTTATGATGATTTATAGGTTAGTGCTACTTGTAAATGTGAAGGGACAGAGAAAGAGAGAGAAAGCCATTAAGTTACCTTATCAAGTGGCCAGCTTAAAGAGGGCAGAGGGTCAAAGAAGGGCCAAAGTGGTCACTTTAAGGGTGAAGTCCCAAACACCAAAGCAGTGCCAAGCCACATTGACCATCATTTGGTGATGAAGTTAAAAATATGCTAATTTATTGGTGGTAATTCTCTCTTTTTATGGTTTCAAGCAGTTAAGACAAGTGGCCTGCTTAAGAGCTTTTCATTTGAAAAGAGATTAAACAAAATGGTTTGTCAAGGCAGTTTGGCTGTTTTATGTCTTTGTTAAAAAAAAAAAAAAAATTGCACCAACCATACTGATAACTATCACATCACCCAAATGCCATCTCTCTGAATATTTACTTTGTTAATAAATATATCAAGCCTAATTGCTTAATAGTTCATGTTCATCTGCTCTTTAGCAAGATTAAGCTGAAACAACTTCTTTGTATCGCTTTCTGTCATCCTGCTTGCAGAAAGGTCACAAAATCCACATGTAGAAAATGTATTTACAGCCACTAGTGTAACTCATACTTTAATTCAACATTTTAAAAATTAAATATAATCTCCCTAATACTTAAAAATAAAGCAAGCAAACAAAAAACCTTTAGGAGGTAGGAATGAAACTTCTCTTCTTATCCAAACACAGTTGTGGGTAGCATTCATATTCCATACACAGTAAGCACAGCTCATTAACATTTAATTAAATGCCTTTGAAAGCCTTGGAGATGCATGCCATATTTATCATTTGAGTTTGGAGCTTATTTTTAATAGCTATTAAAACATTTCTTTCTTTTTTTGTGTGTGTGAATAATAACACACGATCAGAATGCAGGAAAAATATAACAAAAATTAGTCTGTTATAATAAAAGCACTTAATTTGTAGCCTCAAATGTGTTTTAAATGTTTAATTAGAGTAAAAGCCAGGAGTGAGGGGGACCATTTACCTTAAGACAGTAAACTAAAACATAAAAAATCTCTTACCTCAATGGTGAACAGCTTCCGTTTTAACTTAAAAGCTAAGTCTTTGACATCCGATTCATCACAAGTCAAGTTATTAAGCCGAGGAATCTTCCATATATGGATCAAACCTCATGGAAAGGAAATTAAAAGAAAAAGCCTTAAGTGCTGTCATCAGAGGCAGAAATTAAAGAGTCTTACAGAGAATCTGTAAATTTACACACAAGCATCCTCCCTTTAAAACGGGAGCTGAGTACCAGGAGCAGTGAAGCAAATGGTGTGATTATACTCAAGTAATCAAGCAGAATAAGATAAACAGAAATCCTTGAGCGAGGAAAACTAATTGCACTTTGGTTCAGGAGTACAGATGTAAAGAGGGATCTTAATACTTGTCAAAACTACAGCCGGTCTGCGTGTGATTTTCTTTCGTATTTACAGTAAGCAAATATGGCTATCACCTTGTGTGCTGCCCACAGCACCACTGAGTGATCTTTATTTTATTAAATGCACCAGTAAGCAGCCAACAAAACAAGGCTCTTGGGTTACTGATAATCTGCAAAACACCAATAAAAAGTATTTCATTTCGTACGTTGAACAAACTAATGAAGAAAACTACATTTCAGCACAGTCTAGGATCAAACATTAGTCTGTATGCCATCCGGAAACACTGATTTTTATGGCACGTTAGGCCCTTATGTGGCCATTAGAAGCTCTGCAGCAGTGCTAGGTAAACCATGAGCTCGGGGCCTCGTCAGCAGAAACACTTGCTAATCTTTCCTGACAAGGCACTGGAAGGCTTTTGTGTGGTTTCTGACTAAACTAGGGGTCAGTTCCCACAGACGAAGACATGGAAGGTTCTTCAGTGCATCTTTTTGGCTGACTCAGCTCATATTCAGGGATACTGATCCCTCAACATGGAATATGAGATAGCAAATTTCAGACTAGAGTAGATAAACCTTGCTTATGTGTGTGTATGTGGATGGTCACTAATGTAGGCATGAGTTTAAGTTTAAAGTGTAAGCCTTCAGGCAACTTCATTGTTACAAACAACTTCAAAAATAATTCACTAAAGTAAGAATGCTTACATTTTAAATATAATATTGTAATAAATAATTTGAGATTTTCATAAAATGTATTTTGATCATATTTACCTCCTACTTTTCATTAAGACAATAGTTCTTAAAAATTAAAATATCTCACACATAATTATTTAGTAAAATACACTTACTAGAGATAAGGACAGCACATTTCTCATTTTAGTTTTACAGTATATGTGCTTGTTAGGTAATTACTAAGTTAAGAGGCCTTATATAATTTATTATAAGGACCTTCTAATTAATGGGAAACTTACAAATAATTAGAATGAGTCTTACACATGGAGAATAATTTACTGATTCAGAGATTTCAGCACAAAAAGAATGATAGTTGGACCTTTTGAATGTTTTAACCACAATAATGTAGAATATAAAATATAATTTCAGTATAGTTTATAAACAAATGCTTATAAATAGTAATGTAACTTACAAAGGTAACATCTAAATTTATTTTTTTAAAAATAAAATGTAACAGCAATATATTTAAAATAGCTAAATTATCTTAGCTTTCTTCTCATTATAGTGAAAAAATGATGTATTAAATAGATTTGATGTAGGGTTAAGCTGTACATACACGATATGTTAATTTAATTAGATAAGTAACCAGGAGGCCCATTATTTTACTGTAAGTGTGGTTTACAACTTTACATTTTTTTTTTTTTTTAGCATTAAAAAGGACTTGTTAGCTTATGCTAATTCATCATTGTTCTTAAGGTTGACTACTCAAAGCACTGGAAATCATACAAAGTACCATATCATCTTTAATGCCTTTTTTACAGCCTCTTACATGTTAGCAAACAAAGTTAGTTGCCACAAAAGTAAACTTAAAACTAGCTGGTAAATCTTTAGAAGTTCAAAGTATAAGTTCCAAAATAATATCATTAGTTTATTTAGAAAACATAAAAGTTAAGTGTGTCATTTATAACACTTTGTATTGAGTTAGAACTAAGATCACATAACTATTAACCTTCTACTATTCAAATTCTTATGTGAAAATACTATTTCTTAAAAAAATTTCAATTAGCCAAATGACCAAAGTACCTTTAGTGTTAAAAAAGGGGGGTTGAGAATAGTCTTGAATAATAGAATCTATACTTAGAATGCACAAGACCTGATGTTCAATCTCCAGCATCAAAAACAAAACAAAAATATCATGTAGTAAATGTCAAATCAATTTTTCTGGGTTTATGTTGGGATAACAAGGTAATATGGAACCCCTTTTTAAGGTGCTAGTGCTGGGGACTGGACACATGACCTGCATATCTAGCAAATGTTCTAACACAGAGCTATATCTCAGTCCAGAATGCACCTTATCAGACAGCTAGCTTTGTTAAAAAAAAAAAAAATACATATATGTGTATATATGTATCAGAAATGCTGCTAAACTGTGCCAGGTTTTAAAGTATTCAAAATGCTTAGGACCAGAGCACTTCATACTTTAGATTTTAAGATTAGGGATATTTGTAATATACTTACTTCAAATATGACTGATTTCATAGAAACTCTATACTATTGGCAAAATAATACTTCAGATCCTGGCTTTGACTACTTTCAGTTATCATAATCTATAATCTTAGTTTGACAAATGGCTGAAGTAGAATTATTAAGCAGGAAGGGAAAGTATTTAGCAGCTATGAGGTGGGATAAAATTCACACTATGTTATAGCAGATGTTCTGACTAGACTAGGAGGATGCTTTCAGGGAGCACTCAGAACATGCTCTATCCATGATGAAGATGATGCTTACCATGATAATCCTTATATAATGGGTTGGTTTCTTTCTCTGAACCAATAAAAGATTCCAGACCAACTACTGTATCTGACAAATTTCTCACACGAGTAATAATTGCTTTATTCTGAAAAACATAGAAATGGAATACTCATGTTATAATTAATTACAAAATAAACATCTATACAGAACCACTAAGCCATCCTGAACACAAATTGTAGTGGAGATATGAAATATTAACACCAGAGTCTGAAAAACAGATGAAATAGTCTCCTAGTTGAATGGTCTGATCTATATAGGTATTGTATGTTAGTTTAAAGAGTTGAAGGCAAGGTGAAAACATTAATTACTGTTCATTTGGCCTAATGAATGAGGCTACACTTATTCTTATACATTATTGTTTTTCACGTTACTTTACTCCTGTCCACTGGAAAGCTTGGCAGACAATGGGATTCAAACAACACTATGTAAAACATGAGTCCCACTGTTGCACATCTGCTGGGACTAGGCCTCAGCCCTGTAACAGCTCAAGGCCTCTGTGACATATTAGAAACAGAAAGGTCTGGCTAAGGGGCTGCAATATGTGACTAGTTCTGGAGTCTTCTGTGTCCTTTTCTAAATGCTGCCATTGGTTCTAGAGCAAAGAAACTGTGACTAACACTGACCCATGGCCAACAACTTCTTCCTGATCATAGCTCAAGATGAATCCAACAGTACTCAACAGAACAGCTTGAGAATGTCCTGGTACTAGATTAAAACGATATGTCAACATGGTTCTAAGCACAGGATACCCAGTTGCTAAACAGTATTAATTTAACCCCCCCACCCCATAGCCAGGTAAGTAAAATCACTGACTAGCCAGTTGTTTTTGCATTATTTTACTTAGTGGAAATTCAGAATTTCCTGTATTCTGACAGGGTGATAGCCAGGAAGCCATAATCCTTTAATATACCAGGACATAGCATTTTTGCTCTACAGACATAGATTTGTAGAAATTAATCATTATTTGTACAATTTTCGAATTTTGAAATTCTCACTTTATATGCTGGTAATATCCACTAGTTTAAAAACCAATTTTAGAAAAAAGGATGGGGCAGTCAAGAAAACCAGACTGTTTGGTGCTATGTTTTCTGTTGGAGGAGAGACCACAAGGATTTTTCATTTTGCAAAAGCTTCATGACTGCTACTAGGTTTACTGTTGCTTTTCTGTCTCTTGAGGGCGTGGTAAAGACTTATAAGAGTGGACAGGAACTATACGATTCAAAAGGAAACAAATGCACAGTGGTCTGGGTTTCCAAACATTCTGCTGAAATAGTTGGCTAGCTCACATCAGGCAGTATTTTGAAGCTCCTCCATAGGAGGAATGCATATTGTGTGGAGGACATTTCAGCCTCTAATCTTCGATCATGAAAGGAGACAGTGTATAAAAGTTTTCTTTGTCTTTCAGTTGTGTGAGCACATTAAGTATAGAATACATATAAAATCCACAAATAGCTATTTTTTCCTAAAACAATTCTTTACTCAATGGTGAGAAAATAATCCAGATTGATTCCTTACTTTCAGTGCTGTGCCACAGGGAATGGTACTACTCCAGGAATAACAGGAGCTTCAGAGGCCAGAAACATGTTCCTCTCAATATTTCTTTAGCCAAAGACCATTATATCAAACTCATCCAGGTTGGGTTTCAGCCAGTTATTCTTCACCCAAACAAAAATGTCTGCCAGACATTCCAACAGCTGGGAGACAGTTCACAATGAGTCAACTTGAAAATGATTCATTGTGCTGAGTACTGAACAATGTTGGGATGGGGGTGGGGTGTGGCTGGCTTGGTAGTAAAGGGTGAGAACAAGTGGGAGATGAAGAAAAACCATGTGGTTCCCCTATCAAGGAGAATCTTGGATACTAATCAGCAGGCTCCTATCATTTCAGTTTTAGTATAAATTCTACTGAGAAGAGTATTCATATCATGGACCTTCAGATGAGCAAGAGCTTATCAAGGCAACTGACAGTATTTCTTAATCTAAAAGGTCAGATTTACTTTATCTATAAATAAAAGACAGTCTTTGTATCTAAATATCTAAGTTTGTTAGACTTCACCTACTCAAGATTTCAAGCATATCACCTTGGTTCTTTCCAGTTATATGATTAGGAGAACTGTAAGGTGTAAAGACAGACTGATTTCCATTCTAACAGTAAGGAAGTGCTGCATATTTAAAAGACTAACTGGACACTGTTATTTTCTTCTTTCATTTAACCCTAAAGTTAACTAATAAAACACAAACAGGCTATAAGATTTATCAATTTTTTAGGTCTTTTTAAAAACAGCTTATAAAACAGGTGATTAATTAATTATATTCACTGAAGAAAACTAATAAATTCTAAAGATAAAACACCATGTACAGCTTGATTTCAAAATTTCTCAGAAATGTGTTCACTCATTCATAGCTATTACTTACTGAATTTCTAAGCTCTACATTCGTGTCACTGCCACTAATTATGAACTAAAATCCATCTAAAAAGCTTTCGTGAAACTTTGTGCTAAGAATAAACATTTAATTATATTGTTACCATAAAAGAAGTTATGTTTAACAGTGACCTTATTGCCTTCTGCACAGCTATTTTGCAATAATTGGTACAATGTGGCTAACCAGCCTAACTGTGAAAATTACACAAATATCTAAAATCATCCATAGGAAAAAAAAAATCTAAAATCATCCATAGAAAAAGAATAATGGAAAAACTATAGAAGAATAACATCTGTTTTCTGACTGAGATAACCTTTATTTTTATAATAAGCACAATGAGTCTCTAGCTAGTTGTAGGAACACAGAAAGATACGTGAGCAACAAAATGAATTTTTTAAGAATTAAAAAAGATGTAATTGTTTGTGTATGTTGAAGATTCCTTTTAGGGTCTGGTTCAGCAATGCAGCATTACTTCAGAGTCGTGCTTATTACAAGGTTCTTCAAGACACTGTATTGATACTAAATGGTCTTTTAAATAAAGGTAGGTGAATTTACATAAAAGAACAAAAATTAATGCATTTAGAAAACCCTTGAAAGCATAATAATCACAATTCAGTTTGTCAGGAATATGCTATGTAAAAATTAACATAATATGGCCAGTGGTGTTCAGAAATCTTTAGCACAGTGACTAGAGTGGGGATTTTGAAATAGAACCTCTACATTCTTATCCTGACAGACTCTAAGCACTGTATTTAGTAGCAAAGATAAAAACTTCCAGCTTTTTAGTTGAAGTGACAGAATCTATGCATCAGGACCTAAGACATATATTTGAACAACATTTCTACTTTAATTCTGAAATTGCTAAATTAAAGTTTCAAGTAAGGAATACTTGCACAAGGATATTAGAACTAAATTAATGGTTATAGTGCACATGTGCCATAATGACATCACCCAAGTATGTACAACAATATTGCTACCCCTCCTCCTTGCCCATCTGGATAGGAAAATCTAGGATGACTCAAAAATCCTTCTTCTTCTAGACAAATCTCCCTTTGCTCCTGGGTGAAAGTTGTCAGCTCTGGATAGTAGCCAAGACATGAATAGGAGGGAAGCCAGAAGAGAAAAAGAGCTGGTGTCTAGGAGTTTTAAGAGTTTGCTGGCAATCTCAGATGGCATTGTCATAAGTTACGGAAAGGGCCCTTAATATTTTGCTCCCGTGTAATTTCTTAATCATTTAAATTTAACTCACATCAGATGCTGCTGCAAATAATCAAGGCAAACTAGACTCTTCAGTTGTCTGCCATTTTATTGTAATTTAGATTCACAAGAACCTGGTGAGTTTTTGCTTTGACTGTTTCTTATTTGCTTTTAAAGAATGGTAGCACATTTTTATTTAGGATATGTCAAATCCATAGAGTGATTTTAAATTCTCAAAGATTAATTTAACACTTCATTTCAGCTCAAAACTCATAAAGCTTAAGTAGGAATTTTAAGATAAAAATTCTACTACTATCATATAAAGTTTCTACAATTGTTCTAACACAATCTTAGCTATCAGTTAGCATTGGCAAGTAACAAGGACATTTTAAACTCTGAAGATTCCTTTATTTTGATGACACTAATTACCACAACAATGTAAAGATGCAATTTGTACCAGCGCAGAATAAATTTCTAGTAAATATTTTAACTTGAGGATTAAAAAGTAATTGGTATTTTAATTTTCAAGACACTTCCAAGGAGTAAACTGATTGCACTAAAACATACATACACTGTCTCAAGAATACACTCCCGGGTTGCTCCATTTATACCATCTAAGAAAGACAGCAAAGAATGTGAAAGGAGAGCTCCCATTTGAAGATGGCATGAACATTATAGCTGGACAAAGCACTGTTCCAGCTAGAGAAGGAAATGTTTAGTTCTTTCTGTTTAACCAGGAGGTGTGCATGTGCATGTAGAATTCCCATAATCGAGCTCAGGATACAAAACCTTTTTTGAAAGATGCACACATTTCCTTGTTATGAAATACAACGTTAAAAAAAAAAGAAAAAAAAAAGAAATTCAACATTAAAGCTAAATAAGGGACAAATCTAGGGATATTTGAGGAAGAATGCTTTTCATATTTTTATGTGCTCAATTATATTAAAATGAAGACAATGAAACAATATGATTTTTGATAGTTCTGTTCATTATTTTTATCTTAATAAATATGTAATTTTATCTGGCAAATTATACTAACAAATTATAATGTCTATTAAATTAAATCATTGCAGATTTAATGCTTTTAGTGAAGTTCACATTTTATTTTAGAATATAGAGAAAACTTTTTGTAAATAAGGTAATATAAATGGAACCTATCTCTTGGTATCATCACATAATGCCATTCATACAAGAAAATAATAAAACAAACATTTTCCCCCCAAAATCTTGAAACATTGCACAAAGGAGCAAAAGGCAAGTATATTTCAGTTTAAAGGAGAAAGAAATTGTTGGGCTTTTCACGTCTTACTAGGAGAAAGCAATGAAATCACGTTTTTGTGTGCTCTATCTGATCAACCACTTGGTATTCTAAACTTTGTTTAGAGAAGGCTGGCTCCTGATTTGTTTTAGAGCATGATTTTAGAAATAACATTTGTTTACACAGGATAGAAATTTATATAAGTTTTGTTTGTTTTTCAGTCAACATTCAATATTAATATAAAGCATTAATAAAACATGTTCTGAATATTCTTAGAAATGGGATGCAGAAAATTTGATCAAAGGCAGGCTAGGATAAATAATGGTGTATAGTATTCAAAATAAATTTCAAGCTCTCCAAGACTTTTCAACATCTAATTTTACAATATGGAAATTAATCAGATACCTTGGTTCTTTATGTAAAAAAAAATGTTTCTAGTGATAAATTCTACTTCTTTATACTTAAATCCTTTAGAATGAAATCACAGATGTCCCCAATACAGAGTATCTAGTTAACGTCTGTGATGCTGTGGCAGGTTAAAGATACTAAAGTTTAAAATCAGCTTAGAATCATACCACATTGAGCATAAAATGATAGCCTGTCATCAGGAACAGGCAGCCAGAGCCAGGTCCAGATGGGAGACTGGCTGGGAAAAAGGCTAAGGCAGGTGGGAAAGTGATGGGAACCTGACACAAGACAGGACTACTCCCTCTGCTGGCAAGGTCCTCACCTGCTTGGATTTTTAACTAATGACTAGCTTTTCTTTCATTATTTAAGATATAACCAATAAATTATTTAAGGTATTCCTTTTCAGTCTCTGTTCTACAGCTACATATTTTCAAATACCCTATTTTCACCAAATGAATTTTTCTAATATATAGGGATCCAACGTTTCACTGGGAGGTCTAATTATTTATATCGTAATTTAATTACATCATAACCGTAAGCAAATGTAGAACTGCTTTATAATACAAGCTTCCTAAAATTAATGATGCCTTTAAATTGCATTTCTTGATATAGATATATCTATATATACCCATATATAATTTAAAGAAAAAGACTTGGTCTATAGATTTCCCAATCTCTTTCTCTGGCTCTGTGCAATGCTCTGTAATGAAATAATATAGAAATGAACCATATAAATCAACTATACAGGGAACAAGAAAACAGCATGTCACAGCAAAACAGCATAGATGTACAGCGCCAAACTTATCTGACAATCTAATGATCTGAACTTACAGATATTATGTACTAATATTAAGAACTAATGATTACAAAAAACTAGTTAAATTTTACAGAAAAATTATTCAATATTTGGTTTTCAATGTAAGTTAATAGCTGCAACAAAAACATTTAGTAAAAATCTGTTCTAAGATTTTGGCCTACAACCAGAAGCTTCCAGAACAGGAGGGATCAGCTTTTTCACCCACTGTTCTCATCTGAATCCTGGCTTAAAAGCTATTCCAGCTCCCAGCTTTCCAGAAGGCTCCATCCCAGGAATCCTTGCCTGCCATTTGGTTTGCTGATTTTAATCTCTCAGGACTTTCTTAGTGGCTCTACTCTGCTGAACTGGCACTTGCTTCTAGAAGTGAGTTATTATTAAACCTGTAGGTCAATTGTGGCACTAACAACTCTTTGGAAGCTTTCAGCCACAGTGTACAATTTGCTAGTCTAATTAAATATTAATTCTAAGTGTTACATTTTGTGGCTAAGAGCTTTTATTTTCCATCATCAGCCTGGAAGAGAAAGAGGTTACAAGGCTAATTTAATCTATCCCTTTGTACTCCCCAACATTAAAGATTAACTATGTAGGATATGAAAACATGATTAAAACAAAGCTAGAACCCTTTATATAACATTGTAATTAATAGCAAACGGCTAAACCTAATATTAGGGCATACTATTTGAACTGGTACGTAAGCAGCTGGAAAATATAACTAGTAACAAGCATACTTGTTTTAGCATTAATAAATGAATATCACTTTTCAAAGACACTAAGCATGCTTAAAGAAAGGTAAGCATCTGAGTAAGAAAACAGAAATAATTCAAAGTCCTAATTTTCTCACAGGAATTCTTCAGATAACTTATAACACAAAGGATAAAAGACTTAATAATTTCATTCATGAAATAAATGCTAAACTAGACTTCTATTTCTGTCTTGAATATAAGAAACTATGTAAAAATAATGTAAAAGATCCTCCCCCCCCATTTTTTGTATCCAGTTCACATATATTGAACACACAGGTCCCTCCCTGCTTCTGCTCCCAGAACAGCTGTGTCTGTGCCCAGACACTGGTCATCACAAAGAAGATGTGGTCCAGCAGCCAAAGGTCCCATATGCCTCAACAATGACTCACTCTCTATACTATGAGACATTTTATTCTTTACACCATTGATGAATTTGAGCTTGGGTCTAAACAGCTCTTTACCTACCTAATAATGGCTAACACTACAGGACTATGTATCAATCACAATATGAAACAACATCTCATTTGTTTTAGAGAAAGTGAAACACACACACACACACACACACACACACACACACACTCAGAGATTATTTTCTTTACATTGTACTGAGTATATTTTGGTTAGATAAAACACAATAAAAGGGTTCTAAGTGGTATTTTGTTTCCTTTTTATATGAACACAAATCTGACTAGCAGTTACTACACTCTGCTCTTATTTAAAGCATGTAACTACATTAAGACAAAATGCTCCATGCACTGCGGTAGATACTGAATAGACAAAAACTTACAGACAACATGAAGTGTAAAAGTTTCCACCATTTTGACTCAGAAAGCCAGTTAAATGTATAGTGTGTGTAAGATGCACACAAGCTGTTGCTGTTTTGGAATATAACAAAGTGCTGTTGATATATACACTGAACAGAAAACACTTGGGAACCCTAAGAATCTCAACTTATACTAAAAGGGTTGAAATAGGTTCAATTATTTACTATTTTAAGGAAAAATTAACTATATTATAGCTTACTACACTTATATAAAATTAGTAGAATTTGACACACTATAAAACTTAAATGAGTTGAATATGCAGTTCATTTGAAAAAAAAATCTTCTTTTAAATTTTGTAAATGTGTCATTTTCCTACAATCACTTTTGGGTCAATTAAGATCTGAAACAATTACAGGTTGATTATTAGATGACACTGCCGTGATTAAGAGAGGAATCATGAAGAAAATGACACCTAGTAATCCATCTTATTTATCCATTAGTAATGGGTAGCTATGATCAAGGTGTTACATCCATAATTTTTATCTTTACATAGTCCTCCTATTAAAGTACAGTTTTAAAGTATATTTAAAACTGTGTGTCTCTCTGTGTGGGTATGTGCATGTGTGTGCACGTGTCTATGAACCTGAGGAAACCGGAGTCTGCAGGCAGTTGTGAGCTCCCTGACATAGGTGGTGAGAACAAAACTCGGGTTCTCGCTAAGAGAAGTGCATGCTCTTAACCAGCTACTCATCCCTCCAATGCTCATAATGTCCCCTTAAAGTAATTTAAAATAATTTAAGATACAAGATAAAATAATTTAGGAGAGGAGTAGTAAGAAAAAGAGTCAAGACCAGGCTACAGAAACCCACAGAGACAGTTGACCTGAACAAGGGGAGCTCATGGATGCCCAGAATGATAGCTGGGAAACCAGCATTGTACTGACTCAGACCCCCTGAACACGGGTCTCAGTTAGAAGGCCTGAGCACTCTAAGGGACCTCTGACAGTGGAACCAGGATGTATTCCTGGTGCACAAAAGGACTTTGGGAGCACATTCCCCATGGAGGGATACTCCCTTAGCCTAGAGGCAGGAACAAGGGCCCAAACCCTACTCCAAATGACTTGACAGATTTTCATGATCCCTCCTGGAAGGCATTAAACTCCCTGTGGAGTGTGGGTGGGGAATGGGATGTGAGAGGAGGTCCAAGGGCATGGGAGGGAGGGAGGAAAGGAGAGGGAACTGGGATTGATATGTAAAATAAGAAAATATTATATATATGATAAAATAGTTTAAAATAGGCCAATTTGTTCCTAAAGTAATGATTATCACAACAATTACAGGTAAAAAATATTTTTCAAAATTTTATAGTTATAAACAAAGGTTTGGTTATTCACTAGGAATTGTACTTAACTCTTTAAATTAGACCTCAGTCATTCATTCAATCATTTATTTATTTGTATATATATGGGCATTCACATCTATCTATCTGTCTATCACCGATCTATCTGTTTGTATATGTGTACATGTGTGCCATGTTATATACGTGGAGGTCACAGGATAACTTGGCAGGAGTTGGTTCTTACTTCCCACTAGATAAATTCTGGCAACCAAACTCAAATTGTTAGGGTCAATAGCAGACACGTTTACCATCTTACTTCTTATTTAAGAATAAGAATTATTTCTGACTTAAGTAAAAATAAAAGATAAATTTAGAAGAGCATTGAAGTCTGTCCAAAAATTTCATATTAGTGATTTGTAAAACAGTCATGGCTTGACTCGGTTTAGGTAGTAAAATTCCGGCACTGAACCCAGTGTTACAGACGGAAAGTTTCTCCATAGACAAATGTTCTACATGATTCACTTCAGTGGCTTCAAAGCTCTAGTATATTAATATTATCGACTAATCTAAAAAGCTGTTAATTAAGATAACAATTTAAACCTGTCAGTTTTGTTTTTTTGTTTCTTTTTTAAGAGAAAGGGTTCTCCTCCCATCCACCTTTTTGTAAAATCAGGAAATGTGTTTTCTTTGGTATGAGCCCAATACCAGTGGTTAAATTTTGTTCAATGAGAAGTTGGAATAAAAATTGTAAGGATCATATCATTGGAAGATAGAAACTATGTGATAAAAATACCAGATACAGATATCAAGTAATCAGATTCCAGTGACAATAAAAATATGTTGCAGTCTAGTTTCAAATTTGCAATCTGTTCTGAAAAAAAGAAAGAAAGCTTAACCAGTTTAGGCACTGAAGTTTTCTAAGCAATAGCAAGGGATTTTCATCCCTGCATTGTCACAGCTAAAGGAGTATTTTAAGTTGTTTATGTTGGAAAATTCCTTAAAGAGTGTAGATTGTGACAACACTGATTAAAAAAAAACTAGCAGTGATGAAAAATGAAAAAGCATACTTGTTTTAGCATTAATAAATGAATATCACTTTTCAAAGACACTAAGCATGCTTAAAGAAAGGCAAGCATCTGAGTAAGAAAACAGAAATAATTCAAAGTCCTAATTTTCTCACAGGAATTCTTCAGATAACTTATAACACAAAGGATAAAAGACTTAATAATTTCATTCATGAAATAAATGCTAAACTAGACTTCTATTTCTGTCTTGAATATAAGAAACTATGTAAAAATAATGTAAAAGATCCTCCCCCCATTTTTTGTATCCAGTTCACATATATTGAACACACAGGTCCCTCCCTGCTTCTGCTCCCAGAACAGCTGTGGGAAAGGCATAGGAAAATATCCTTTCATTTCAATACCAAGCGTGTTGGTGTTTACTTCCTGCCAGTTTTAGGTTTAAGTGTTTTTAATCTATAAAAAATGTACAAACCAAAGAAAACCTGTCATAGGCTGTTTGAGAAGTGTACAAGCTACAGGAAATTATTTTCTCTTTATTTTTGCACAAAACTAAGTTAATTTCCTGAAAGAAATATTGGTTCTCATTTTTCACAAGCCTACAGCTGTCTGCAGAATTGAAAATAAAATAAAAGGCATAAAAAGTTTACTTATTTTGAAATAGATAACAAATCTCACCAATAGTTATATATCAGAAAGAAATGAAGGTGTATATCTGACTAGATATGGAAATCAAAATGTCCAATTTTAAAGTATCTTAGTTACTTTGCCAAAAGTAAATCTTGGTAAAAGTCATCAAAGGGGAAGAACATTTGTTCCCCAAAACAAATGGGGGGGGCAGGAGTAGTGTGCTTAACATACTTGGAGGATAATAATAAGATTCATATAGAAATTTATATGTGAAAATTTGAAAGTTAAAATATTCTTATAATTTAACATATAGAAGAGTTTAAAGAGTGAGTTACTTTTCTTATATAACCTTTGTTTTTGTTTTTTTTCCTTCAGTCTATAACTTTGCCTCAACAAGAGTGGAACAGTTAAGCTGTGAGAATATGAGCATCTGCTGTTATTGTCACTAAAGGCCTGTCTACTGCCCGAGTCTGAGAGACCACATGCTCGGCTGTCCTCTCATCTTGCCATCCTCACCAATTAACTATTAACATGGAGGGCTGTACACATGCTCTCGGGGGCTCTTTAACAGGCTTCTTGGCGAGTGGAACAACTACTCAGCAGGGATGTGGGAATGAAGTAAGACTGGGATATAGGGCACTACAGTGGCTCTGCCCCTAGTCACACTGCACCCCACAGTTCAGTATGTAACAAGAATCTTAAGTCAATGGAGCCATCTTCACATACATTTTAGGACAATGTCTTTGGGTACATACTAAACCATATTCTAGCAAGAGAGTTATGAGCAATAATACTATTTCATAGGAAAACTATTTTTAAAACTACATGTATGTTTGAAGACATTCAGAATGTACTTGCTAAATAATTTTAGTCCTTTAAGAAGATATTTATAACTTAATTTTACACATTTATTTCAAAGTACACTCATCAGCTTCTATTGTGCTTTTATAAAAATAAACTTTAATTCAAAGGAATTAAAAAATTTCAAGTTTAAAGTTGTGAGACTGAACATAAAATACTTCAAATAAGAACTTTAAAATCACCCTTGTTCATTCTGCTGAGAAGTATCATTACAACAATAAGTTAAAATCAGTTTTGAATCTATTATTTTCCCTATTTTAACTTCTCCCTCTCTTTTGCAATTTCCTTAACTATGTGTTCCTTCCCTACAATGAAATTAAACATGGGAAGCATGCCAAAAGTACAATAAAGGGTAACTAATCATTACTGTACAAGTCTGACAGAATGCTAATAACTAAGATAAGAACACTGATTGGCTGTTTTACCACTCCAAGAGATGAAAATATTTTATATACTCTTAGTCTAGTGCTAATTTAAAGATGCTTAATTATATGACAAAATTTCCCAGGATATCAAATGACATTTTTTTTTCCCTGACAGAAACAATTATCACCACCAAAGCTCAAATATCCAACATACACACACACACAGAGACACACACACACAGACATACACCCACCCTACACACAGAGGAAAAAAAAACTACCAAAAACTTCAAAACACTCAGAACAACAACAAAAAACCAAACGTAATCCACAAACACTCATATTAATTTTTTTGTGTTTTTGTCATTTTCAATGTGTTATCTCCATAGATACTTATCATGGTTGCTATATTTGAATGAATGAATGAATGAGTGACTGAATGAGCAAAATTGACCTTCGTCACACAATCATCATCTAAAGTATCTTAAAGACTCCAGAAATAGTACTGAGCATGGTGGAAAACTGATGTGAGTCTTGTATAGTTTATGCTACTACAAAACAGACAGCCATGTATCTGTGTTTTCTGATGAGAGGATACAGCCAAGTGCTTTTCATGAAAAGGGTCAGGGAACTATCTTTGTGCTGTTAGTAGGGGCGGCCAGAGTTTCCAGCACACCAAGCAGGTGCCTTCCTCTGAGCTGCTCTCTTAGAACTTCTATTGCATTGACAAACTGAATATTTTAACTCTTGACAAATCTCTCTATTTAGATTATCAATTCTTAAGGGGTTGTGGTAAAGATCCATAGACAATGCCTCATCAGTAGCTGCAACCACAATGTAGCTGCAGGGAAAACATGAAGATTCACCTGTAGCTTCAGATCTATCATCAAAAGCAACAACTTCTCCATGTGTAACCAAGCTACTACTGAAGTATTTAGTTTACAATAACATGATGAACAATGAAAACACAACAAGCATGTACAGCATGTCTAACACTATTAGAGAAAGAGGTTTCCCTACAATATTTATACAGATTCAAGATATCATAGTAATAACATAAAGATACATAATATTTTGTTATTAACATAATAAAAACAACTTATGTTTAATAATCATCTGTTAAAAATCTGTAAAGGAAACCTGAGTTAACCTATCATGTTTATTAAAAATAAATTCTACTGCCCAGTGAGTAGAAATTCTCTTGTTTTTTATGCCTCAATTTTTAGTCATAGCAGTGAGATATGTTGCATTACTATATATATATATATATATATATATATATATATATATATAATGTAACTCAATGATATTTTAGTCCATTTATCATTTGCTGGAATGGTCTAGGTACATTAGAACAAAAACATATGTGTAGTTTCAATAATTAGCTATTAAAAATAATTTTCCAAGTGAGAATCAATATTCATTCAACTCACATTTACTAATCATCTCTCTAGGAAAAAAACAGGTGTTATACAAATAAGTTCTTGCTTATATTAATATTACATTATTATAAAGTCACATGAAGTCTGGTCTTGCCTTCATATAAGATACTTAAGATCACATGAAATTAAGACTGAGATAATAAAATCCTTTGGGTGGAAAAAAAAAAAAAAGACTGTTGATCACAATGATACACATCTATAATTCCAGTATAGCAGAGGACTGCTTCCAGGTCCAGAGTGAAAAGAGGACCAGTGAAGTTTCATCACTCATTTACTTAATGAATAATTAGAATGGTAGAAACTAGAACCTGATTAAAAGTACAAATTAAAATTATGTAAAAGATTAAAAGAGGAATATATTAACTCATGAATATAAGAAATGTACAGAATATTTAGAAGAAAATAGGAAAAGCTCTTAAGAGAGGCCAAGATCAGTAAGACTGAAGGCTAAGGGAGATGACAAATTAAAATTATTGAAACTCATCAAGATTTAAACCCTGTATTTTCAAAAGACTATTAAGAAAAGGGATGACACAGACTGAAAGAACATTGTTAAATAAATATAAAGAAATTTACAAATTGACGATAAGATTAATCCACAAAAATGGACAAAAAACAAGAAGACATTCAAATAGCCAAATGAGCACATAAAACGATGGCCAGTATCATTAGCGGTGACGGAAATGAAAATTGAAGACACGATATCTTCCATTTCTCCACTGGATAAGGAAGACAACACGTCTTACCTGGATCAGATGTGTTGGCATTGTGATGATACAGGCTGATAGTGAAGCTCTTAGAAGACCACGAAGAACATAGAGGAACTTGGTAAGCCTGTGACTGTTGTTACAGTTTTCTGTGCAGCAAATGTCATCTCCCCATAATGGTGAACCAAAGCTCTGAATTCCTATTCTTAAAATGTTTTTCTGTTTTTTCTAAAAGATAGTAAGAGGAGAGGAGGTAAATACATAGGCACTGTATAGCACTTCTTTATCAACTAGTTCTTACCTAAACTCAGTGTCAAGAAGACAATAGATGTGCTACAAACTGATGCGATCTTAGTAAGAAGTATATAGAACATACTCTAGATTTCAAGAGTATAAAAGAAAGAAAGCAGGACAGATCCAGTCTGTTACACCAATAGTCTCAGCTACTCAGGACACTGGGGCAGTCCCATTGACTGAGTGTAGGTGATCAACACCAGCTCAGCAACACAGCAAATCACTGTCTATCAACAAATGGAGAGTATTTATTTTAATTTTTTGAAAATTTGTAGGTCATGACAATAATAAAATTTGAATTTTGTCTAAAATTTGAGATGATATGCTAATAATTCTGTTTGAGATGGTTAAAACAACATATGTGATGTGGTGCTTGCCTGTATTTCTAGCATTTGAGAGGTAGAGGCACAGGATCACCCTAAGTTCTATAAAACAAGAGCCAGGTCAGCCAGGTGTATAGAGTGAGACTTTGTCTCTGAAAGCAAACAAGAAAGCAAACAAACAAAAAATCCAAACAATAATAGTAGCAAAACCCCAAAATAATATTACATGTCAGAGGTGATGGTAGAGAAAAAGGTTAATTTAAAACCTTAAAAATACATTCCTAGCATTATAAAATTCCACACCATGAAGTCCATATTTCTCTTTCTATCACCTGCTGTGTGAGCTTTTGTTCAGAATGTTAATAACTTAAAACTTTTTGGCTTTATACTTTATATTTGCCTCTTTTCCATCAAGTTGTTTTTAATGACCTAATTTAAGTTCAGGTTAACACTTAGCAAATGACTTTTAAAGACTACTGGCTTTATGGTTAAAATAATAGTGCCCATTATTGTTGTTGTTATTATTATTATTATTGGAAGAAAACACTTTAAAAAGGCAAGGATATTTGTCAGTATGTATTTGACAACATATGTTTACAAGTTCTGCTGTTTGGCTTATTTTAACTGAACGAATGTTTTGTAAACACTTTCCTTAGTAATCTAGCAATATTTTGGGGTACAAGAAAGGTGTGCACAAAACATGGAATATCCAAATATTTAGAAGATCATTATTACATCTGTAATGGAATAAATAAAGTATTATTTCTTAAAGCCATGCTTTCAGATACGTGCCAGTTTAAATGCACTTTCTGAGGAAACAGGGCCCTAAAATGTATCACTCATTATTATCATAAAGTAGCACTAAAAATTATTAAACAATGATTATTACTCAATCTAGTAAATCAATTTTCCCAAAAGAGAAGACAAAAATTGAATCCTTGTATTCCCTTTACAAACATAATTTACTGACAAAGGGCAATAGTGTAAAAGAATCTAAGCATTTGAGGAGTTTAGACTATGAAGAAGGTGCAGGACACAGAATCCCATATCAACTTCTTGGTACCTGGGGGCTCATTCTAGAGAATTTTTGGATTCCAAAAACCTATGTATATTCAAGTCCTTTATATACAACAATGAAGTAATTGCATATAATATACATATCTACCTGTTTACTTTAAGTCATCCTTGGGTTAACAAATTATAATACACAATACAATATAAATGAAATTATAAAGGTAATAGTTATATTGAATTGTGTAGAGACCAAGGATGAGAAAAAAATGTATATATTAACTACAAATGAAAGTTTTTAGCTTTTAATATGTTATGATCTTGGTCCATAAAAAGTATTTAATTGTATTTGTATATCACCCACAAAAATGAGGCGAAAATATGCATGGGGCAGATATCAAAAGCACAAATATTGGGGGGGGGAGCGGTATAGAGAGGATTCAGCGGTTTAGAGTATGTGCTGTTCTTGCACCTTCTCCTCCCAGGACCTGCATGCATAGCTCCCAACCAGCTGTAATTCCAGCTACAGGAGATCTGATGCCTTCTTTGGGCTTCCGAGGGCACCAGTCTCTCTCTCTCTCTCTCTCTCACACACACACTCACTCACACACACACACACACTCACTCACACACACACACACACACACGCACGCACACACGCACACATGCATATACATACAGTAAAATAAGATAAACCTTACTACAATTATTTAAAAGAGGAAGTACAAGTATATTTCCGGCAAATTTATGTACAGTATCTGTGAAAAAAAAGTGAGACAGCACTTCGTTTTCTTATTACTAAGAACTTAAATTTAAGTAAATTGGTAAAAAAGTAAGGCCTGTTTTGTTACTTCTAAACTTGTTATCTCATGGAAACAGGCCTAAGTTAGTTTCTCAATAGACAGAAAATGGGGAAACAGAAATAGGGAATAAAAGCTGAAGACATGATTAGTGGCACAGTACTGGCTTAGTATGTGCAATGCCCTGGGTTCAAGTCCTAGCACTGCCCTGCCAAGAAAATAGAACCTTACCAAAATAAACGACCAATGAAAAGACAGATAAAATAGAAATAGGAGAGTGAAATGTGAAGAGAAAGGAAGCAGTGTTTAGAACCTAGAGATCACTAGTCTTTTAACACATGGTCCCTACTGCCTATTATTGTAACAGAAAGAACATGCTAAATGTTTAAAATGCTTTTAGACATGAAGTAAGAAGTTATATATAGTGACTCTGACATGTACTAGCATATACACATAGAAGGAATGGAAACACTATATCAAATAATGAATGAATGGTAAGATCTTTAAGTGCTTAGTACACACCATAGAAATGAATATAACACTTCAACATAAAGAATATATTTTCATAAATATAATGGTACTTGTAGAACCAAAAGCTGAATCTCTTGTGTTAGATAAAAAAGCTTTATCTCAGATGTTAGTTTGTGAAGTACAAAATGTAGCTGATAGTTACACAGATTTATTCCCATAACATCTAATGTTTAATCTAATATGCCAAGTAAAATATCAATGTTGAAATGATATTATGAAGCAATATTTAAATGTTTCCACCCAAATATATTTATAGATGAGCTACACAATTTAACTTAATACCAAGGTTAATTACAGACTATAAAAATAGATAATAGTCTTTTCTTTATAAAGTATATTTTAACTGTTTTATTCAAATAGTTCAATTTATTTAAAAGGCCACTGAAGATAAAATTTCCCTTTAAAAATTAGGATTGAGTTCACTATCAGAATATTATTTTGACCCAAGAACACTACTGCTTAAAAGGAGCCCCTTATTGACTATTTGCCTTTCCTGATCTTGTCTGCAGTTTCTGAGACAGATGTATACACCAGGGAATGTACCAAGCAACACACTTCATCAGTTAATAACTTAGCAACTATACTGTAGTTCTAATAAATAGGAAGTTTACTTTTATAATGACTTATTAGTAGGTTTAAGTTTAATTTGAAAATTTTAAGCATTATTGGTATTCACTATAAAAAGTTTACCTCAAATCTGTCTGGTCTTTATGGAAGTCACTGTTATACATCAGGGAATCTAATGTGCTCCATTTTATGTTCTATCAATTTTCAAGAATAAATCAATTGTTTCTTGAAAGTGGTGTGCTTTTTCCACATCCAAATAGACAAGGGAACAATCTTCATTTCTTAGGAGGTTTGTTTTTAAGGAGCTTATGCATATATTCTTTGGCAAAGAGTAAAGTGATTCCCGTTACTTTCTTGTGCCTTATAAATTTCTTGCTTTCAGAAGAAGTGTCATCATTCTGCAAGAGCAGCAGCATTGCACACTGCACCATAGGAACTGTTATAACATGCCTGTTTCCATAGCTACCACTGCAAGTAGGGAAAGGTGTCTGTCAGGGACCAATTTGCCTCTCCAGATGCACACTGGCACCAAAAGAAGACATGGCCCCCATAAATCTCAGCTAGGAACAAAAATTGCAGTAATAAGGAATGAAGAAAAACTGCATTAAATACCAGTGGTCAACACAAAAACTATGGGAAACACTAAATGCTATCTATAAAGAAATGCTTTCCAGATATACATAAATATTTTAAGCTTGATAATAAACTGGCAATCAAAATCAGTTTAAAAATTGTTTATTTTTCTATGGAGAAATTGTTACTAATAGCAAGTAAATTGATAAAAAATTTAAAATCTATGAATTAACAGCCAATGTAGATAAAAATGCCAAAAATTAGTTTCTAGGTTCTTTGTTTTCATTAACATAACTGCTGTGGAGATACATTTGTTAAAATAACATACACATCTTTAAGTAATACAATGATACAAATCTTTAAGTGTCAAATGCAGTTCAAATCACTGAGAAAAATCTTTGGAAGGCATGATGCTTAACAATAAAATTTCTTCATTTGTTTAAATTACACTAAGTGGAACATCTTCAGAACTGAGAATTTGGAGAAAATATAAAATTAGAGGTACAGAGAACAGCTATGCTATAAAATATAGCAAAAATATATCTTTTATTCAATGAAGCAATTCAAAATGTAATGTAACAAGGTATAAAATCTTGTGATAATGCTTACACATAAGGTAATTTGGAATTAAGACGTGAATAACAGCAAATGAACATTTTTAATAGAAAAATATGAACCTTGTAATGTTAGAAGTAATTAAAAAGCATAACTAGTTATTAATCTTAGAGGCTATAAATAGGTATTTAAAGACAATCAGCACTGAGAAAGCATGTGATTGTTTTGTGTGAATCTTGAGAACTAAGTAAAAACTGATATATACGAATACTTCCTATCCATTCACACTGTTTGTGAAAACAGGGTGCACATTATTGATTTTTCCAGGCTCTCCCAGCATGTCCCAGAGATTTGAAAACAACATTCTATATACACATGACTAAAGAAGGCTTTGAAGTACTCGTACCTGGGGATTAGATCCATCAAATCCTTCAGTATAAATGATGCTCTGGATGAACTGAAGCAGCTTCATATAGTCTCCAGACAAAGAACTGTTGGTAAGGAGGGTTCAAATACATAAATGGGCTTACAACACAGGAAGTAAACAATTAAAAATATGAATTTATTGAAGTATTTAAAAAGACAATGCATCAAATGAATATCAGACAATCTAAAATATGAAGCCAATGTGAAAAAGGGAATAAGTTACATCATATATTAAATTCCTTAGTTTTTGACATTATGGGAGGATAAAAATCTGTGGAGACTGAGATGACTTAATTATGTCAGGCTTAGTTACCTCCAAGAAAATTAATGATTTAATGAAGCAACCTAAAAGATGAAGCCACCATAGCTTTTCAGGAGTAATCATACATAATTAACACATAGTTAATGAACTGCTAAGCCACACACTCCCAAATCAACATCCTGATCACCTGAGCTCATCTTCCATCAAAGTTTTAATTTTCTTAGAACTGCTAAAATAACTTAATAACTTAATAATTTTAGGACACACAAAGACAAACAGCATAATCTAAATTTATTGTTTACCTACTTCCTTTGTTAAAAGAAGATGCAAAAATAAATGCATGGATTTAAGAGGGCATCTAAACTATTTCACATATCATGCATGCATTGTTTATTAATTTAAAAACAGTAAAATGAATTTTTAAAGTGCACTTGGGACTTAAAAAGAACACCTTAGATATATCCCTTGTAAATGTGGTGAGATGTTTCAGGGAAAACTTAAAAAGAATGAAGAAAACTTGAGGGAAGTTAAGAGTGCAGCAGCCCATTTGCTTAGTCTGCAACACCAATAGAAGTCGATTCAGCAAAAATACATGTGCATCTCAGTATATTTGCGTGCTCCTGAACAGCGGCTGCTGATTCCAAAGTCCCCATCTTGCAGAAACAGAGTGAGCAGGAGAAAAGAAAACTTTTCTCTACAAAACAAATGTGACTCCAGGAGTTGAAGGGCTTCAAAATGTGGGTATGTTTTATGTAGTTACTGCTCCCTTTCAGGGACAGCACAGGCTATGTTGACATAATTTTCTACTGTTATGTGAAGAACCTGTCTATAAATACTGTGGAGGGGTGAGCCTGTGAGAGTGCCCTGCCTTAATACATACTTGTTGTGGCTGGCTCAACTTTTATTATGTGAATGCAATGGATGTAATTTCCATCTGGGTAAATTAACTTTATACAGGGGGGGGCTAGATCTGCTCCAAGATCCCAGATTATGAAATACATTACAGCTACCAATCTGATGAGTCTCACTATGGGTTGAAGGAGAACATATAAATACCCAGCCCCTCCTGATGCATTAACAGAGCCTCTAAATGTCCTCCAAATTCATCCATGTTGTAGAATACAGGATCTTTTTCAAGATTAAGTAGTATTCTGCTGCATGTTAGTATATATTCCATATTTTCTTCATTTACCTATTGATAATAGAGGCTGATTCTGTATCTTGGCTGTAATGAACACAGAATACAGTTATCCCTTCAATACACTGAATTTATTTCCTTAGTTGTGAGTGCATGCATAGCGCTAGTAGATACAATATTTGTATTTTGAATTTTGTGCTGAACTGTCATACTGTTTTCTATGATTATACTAATTTATACATCTACCAACAGTGTACAAAGATTTCTCTTTTTTTATATTTTTACCAGTTTATCTTGGTAACAATCATTATAATAGTTGTAAGGCAACATCTTGGGTTTTAATATACATAATGATACAGAAATGATTTTTATATATAATATACATAATACTCTAATGATTAGTGATATTTGAGGGTTTCCTCCCATAGATCTGTTGTCTACTTGTATGCCTTTATTTTTTAAGAAAAATGTCTACTGAGATACTTAACCTATTTTTAAAATCAACCTTCTTTGTCACTGAATTGTTTGTGTCCATAAAGATTTGAGGTATTAAGCTCTCTCTCACATGTTCTCTCTCTCTCTCTTTCTCTCTCTCTCTCTCTCTCATTTACCCCTCATTCCGTAGATTGTCTCTTGATCATGTTCAATGTTTCATTTTGGAGAATGAAAGTGAAGACATAAAACCAATATATGTGAATCACTTTACTTATTTATCATCAACATAAAATAATCCACTAGCTAAAGATGCTGAGAACTTTTTAACTAATAAAATAAAATATTTTAATTAATTGAAGTTCTTAGTAAAAATTTTGCCAAAATAAAATTACAAAATACATTTATGTATAATAAGTGCTAATATTAATTTCTGAATGAATGATTTAAAATGGGATTTGTTCCTTACTAAAACACTAAGCACTATTAGTTACCTCACATTGCTATTCAATATTTATAAAAAAAATGTATATTGATAAAAATAAATATCTTCTATTTCCATTGGAAATTTTGAATTTATTATTGATTTTTCAATGTTGAGAAATGTTATTCTCTCTCTGTGTGTGTGTGTGTGTGTGTGTGTGTGTGTGTGTGTGCATGTGTCTAGTAATAGGAGTTTACAAGAAAGAAATTTGTCTACAAATAAGACCCTGGCTTTGTTATTATTGTTTACAAACATTTTAAAATCTATATGTATATGTGTATATGTTTGACCCAGTTCAGGAATGTGTGTGTCACAGTGAGTGCATGGAGCTCAGAAGACAACCTTACCCACTGAGCCATGTCCCCAGCCTCTGTTTCCAAACATTTAACAAAGTTTTGACTACCTACTTTTAAAAGTTATTTACTTTTATTTTATGTACATTGGTGTTTTTGTCTGCATGTATGTCTGTGTGAGGGTGTCAGATCCCCTGTAACTGGAGTTACAGACAGTTGTGACCTGCTATGTGAATGCTGGGAATTGAACCTGGGTCCTCTGGAAGAACTGCCAGTGCTCTTAACTATAAGCCAGCTCTCCAGCTTCATGGCAGCCCATTTTAAACCACACATGCTATTCTGCTTTATTCTTAGAACTTTCAACAATTTTTATATTAAAATGAGCTAACCAGTTCTATGTGCTTAAAGCTATCACAATATACAGAAATCTAAAGCATACAAATAGTTATTTAAACAAATTTCTATGATTTTTTTTGAAGTGTTTGCCTAAATGTGCATGCCTATGCTTGAGGAGATCAGAGAGTAGCACTGGATTCTCTGGCATTGAAGATTTATTTTTGGTTTTACAAAGAAAAGAAAATCTTGGGCAATAAGAAAAAGATAAATTTTTATCTTTAAAGAAGAACATTTTTTGTCTGTTAAGAGAAAAATAGAAAATTTCTATTCTACTCTATTCCTACAAATAGAAAATAGAGTATGGAATCACAATAAGAAGTTGATAAATGAAAATGTTACAGGCATAAAGTAGACTCTTGGCATTTACACTGTTTAAGAAGTCTACCTGATTTAATAAAGTGCTTGGCACACAGTAGATACTGAAGAGACTTTGGTGTCACAGCATTTGGTGGATACCTTGTGATATGAGTACAGTCATTATCCTCATTTTGTGGTCGGGAAAATTAAGCGTTATTATAGGATAAATGACTTGTCCAAGGTTACATATCATTAAGTGAGAGAAAAGGCATATAAAATGAATATATTTGCTGGGCATGGTGGTGCATACCTTTAAACCCAGCACTTGAGAGGCTGAGGCAGGCAGACCTCTGTTGAGTTTGAGGCTAGTCTCCTCTACATAGTGAGTTTCAAGGTGACCAGAATTATATAATAAGAGCATGTCTCAACACAAATAAATCAGAATAAGAAAACCCTGAAAACATTCTAAAGCTGCGATAATTTGCTCTTCCAACGAAACTATGGTAAAGCCTCTGAATGGGGAACATGGGGGTTAGTTAAGATGTTTACACACATTGCTATGGTTCACAGGAACTTTGAGTATGTTTCATTCCACACATTAAATGAAGCACTTCAGGATGCAGTTGCAGGGGGAGACCTTTTACCTGTACCATGAAAGGTGCATTGGTTATACTTACCTTGGGAGTGGAATAAAATAAGGGATACTGGTTGATAACTGAGCACCACCACATGCACAGCAGAAAAATGCCAAGGCCTGGTAACTAGCTGTGGCTTGACCTGTGCCAACATCTCAGCCCAAGGTGGGACAAAGGCAATGTCTTTAAATTTTCTCTTGTCTCTCTTATCCACTATGATTTTAAATTATATGGCTCAAAAATCTTTTTTTTCATTAATTTGCTAGGATTTTAAAAATATGAAACTTTGGTCACTTGAATATTTGTTTAACAATCTGATAGAGATATTTGAGAAAAAAACAGAGCCTTATAGAAAATTAAGACTATCATTCTCAAAACATATCACCCATAATTATAATTAATTAAAATACAGATAAAGCACCCTTTGACATTATTTTGAAAACCAATGGAAAATAAAATTTATCTTACCAAAAGTCTATTTGCATGTATATTTCAAGGATTCAACTTTGACAAGTAGTAAGAAACACTTTATAAGGCAATAGGCACAATACATGTTTCAACTAATTGTATAAAATACTTTGCTAAGCTAAAAGTCTATTAGCATATAATTTACATGTGATTCCAGAGATTGTGAAGTCTTTTCACAAGTAATTTTCAAGTTAAAAATTTCATTAGGATTACCCTGAAGGCTGTCATTTACTGACTCTCCTTGTCATGCCTTTCACCTAACATTGATTTGGAGCCTAACTATGGAAGCTTTAGAAAAAAGGAAGACACAGAATCTAAAAATACTTCAAGAGTGTGAAGAAGATCAACGACCAGCAAGACCTGGACCACACTTAGAAAAATACTTCACACCATGGCTAAGCAAACCTCTTTTGGCACGGAGAGTGTTAAGTGAAGATATGGTCTTTATGAAAAAAAAATTCAGACTGACATTGCACTGCCTTCTGTCAGTAACTTTGATAAATTATTAGATTATATCCTGTACAGGCTCTAACAGTTGTGTGGGGTACCCAACCCTGGGCCATCACACACTTTCCTGATCTTCTCCATTTATTCACCCTACCTAGACTGTTTCCTTTCACCCTCATACATCAGTAGTCAGTGCCATTATCAAATAATCATCTCTTTACAATTTCAGCTTCATGCACTCTCCTCTCTCGCTACTTTCAATCATCCTGCACCATCATTTACTGTGGACAGCTTTACCTTATTGTGATACACTTGGTAGCATCTTTGTTAATTAACTATCGTGTTCCATAGTCATTCCACATCTTCATGTTTTTCTTTTTTCTTTTCTTTTTCTTTTCTTTCTTTCTTTCTTTTTTTTTTTTTTTTAACAACTTTCTCATTTTCATAACAAAGTTTCTTAGGAAAACTATTCTGGTTAATCTAACTTTTTATGGACTCTCCTTCTACCTCAATGCATCTAAAAATGGGCAGAGAAAGGTTCACTCACTGGACAACTCTGACTTGAAGTTTATAACTATAAATTCCAAGATACTACTGAAGTAGCTTGGCAATCTGACTATATACTCTCACTCTCCTAAAGGACAACTTCACTTCTTCTCCATTTTTACTCAAACTTCCATTATCTTTTCTTTCATCATACTCACAACTTGAAAACAGAAACAATCAAAAGATGTACCTAGTACTACGTATAGCCAGAAGACCCTCTCTCTACTATATGTATCTACCCACCTGCTATAGTTTGGATATTTCTGTCTCTCCAGATTCCTATTTTGACTTTGACATACAATAATGTTAAAAGGTGGGATCTTTAGGAGGTGACTGGGTCATGAGGATTAAGGCCTCATGAATGGGATCAGTACTCTTATAAAAAAGACGTAAAGGAGGCTGCCCCCTTCTGCCATGTGAATTGATTGACAATTCTGGCATCTGTCTATGGAGAAAATCTTCACTAAAATGCAATCCTGCCAGAACCTGTGTTTGGACTTGCAGATCCTCACCATGATGAGAAGACTTCTTGGTTCAAGCTTCTTGGTTTATGATATATGGATTATAAAAAACCCAAAGGGAACAGGTCCCACCCATTACCACCTGCACCACACGCACAGTCCTTAGGCATGTGGCCACATCAACCATCTACCTCTCCTGAGCTGTGCACACATCCGATCCTCTCAGGCTCCACTCTAGTGGCTCAGTGCTCTCCCACATCATTAACTCCTCCTTTCTACTTGTTTCATGTCAGTAAACACACCTTCTCTTCCTTCAACAAGAATACCTCTTGTCATATCTTTTCTGTCAGATATTACTGCCTTTGTACCCAAGGACCTTGAATTTTGTAATATTTGATATTTGTAGTCAATTCTCTCTTTACATTTGTACCTAAATCCAATGAAGCTTTACCACCATCATCCAATCAAGATAGTTTTTATCATGGTGACTAATGATCTTTATGCAGCAATTTTAAGATGTAATATATATGAATATATTTGATATGTGTATCTTTGGTAACCTGTCAGTTTATGATAAATTCACAGAAATGGAATAATAGTAAAAAGATGATAGTCTAACTTTTGATTCCTTTTCCTAAGATTGTTTCAATAACTTTTATTCTCACAGCTGAGTGGCTGTTTTTCCATATCACAGCTATTTTAAATACCAGACAGTTGAAAAGTGCAATCTCTGATGTGAGCTAGCATATTTCTGAATCAGTAAGACTTGTTGACTGTGATTGTATCGTCTGAGGGTAACAGAACTATATTTTTAATATAGTTTTATTTGTCCATTTTTGCTTTAATTATATTTACATTTCAGCATATATGTAAGTCATAGCTTAGACTCTTTCCTCAATATTTTGGAGATGTGGACAGTGTCTTCTTCACTCCCAACTGCTATTACCTTCCCTATATCTTTCTCACATATCAATAGCAATTGATTTCAACTCTTTTTCTTTAGCTCACAGTTCATAGATTATCACTTTGTTCACTAGTTTTGATTTTATAAGTTTCTTTTGCTGTTTGGCTTTGTTGACTTCACCTGAAAAAACTTCAGCTCTGCTTGCAAATACCCAAGAATCTTAGTGCAGGCATAAGAGAGACTCAGCACCTGGTAGTCCTCACCACACAGTAAAGCCTGCTAGTTCATTGGTTTTGGAGTCTCTGGCTTACACACTTGTGAGAAAAGAAACTTGGTTTTTATCCATCACCCAACCTCACATATTTCGTTATAATAGCACAGACATACCAGTTTCAGAGGGATTTCAGTTTATCAGGGCAGGAAGGTATGGTAGATTTCACAGTGACAAGAATTTATGGCAGAGAGCAAACTGTAGAACTGGAACCAGGGCTCTAACCTCTGAGATCTACTCCTAGTAACTTAACCTCCACCAGGCAGACCCTGCTTTTTTAACAGCTCCAAAGCCTTCAAAATAGTTCCACAAGCTAGGGACCAAGTGAAGGCTATTTCAGATTCAAACCATAACAAAGACCCCATAGCTAAATAATTTGATATTGGGGTGAGGGCCTAAACATGCAAGTTTGGGTATGATGCTAAGATTCAGCAGTGTGGTGATTTGAATTAGGACTGATTACATATTGCAGTTATTTGAACACTTGGTTCCAGGTGGTGGGACTGTTTGGAGAATTCAGGGAACAGTCATGATGGAAGAGCTGTGTCACTAGGGGTGGGCCTGCAGATTAAAAGCCCTGGCCACTTCCAGTTCACCCCCTCTTCTTTGTGCTTCTAGTTGAAGATATGAGCTCTTAGCTTCTTATACCAGCCATGAGGCCTGCCCATTGCTGCCATGCTTACTGCCATGATGGACTCTTATCTCTCTGGAACTATAAACCAAAGTAAATGCCTTCTTCCATAAATAGCCTTGGTCACGATATTTTGTCACAGGAACAGAAAGGCAATGAATACAGGTGGAAGTAGCAGGTTAGTAGCATGTTAGGTTTGTTGATTGATAGGAAAACTGCTGTCCTAACTGTAGGAGGCAGTATATTTATGTAAGGAAACAAATCTGCTAGCTGTGCTTGGACTACCTGTTGACATATATTAACTCAAAACAATGTCCAATTAAAAAGTAATCAAAATTACAGACTTATTCTCAGCATGAGCTTTTTTAAAATTTTTAATTTCATTTTACATTTCAACTACAGTTCTTCCTCCTACACCTCCTCCTGCCCCTCCCACTGTCTCCTCCCACCCACCTCTCACAGCCTACCCCTAGTCCACTCCTCCTCACAAGTAAGGGCTCCCATGAGGCGTCAACATAGGCTGGCACACTAGGCTGGAGCATGGCCAGGCCTCATTCTCATGCATTAAAGCTGAACATGTATCCCACCAAAGGGAAGAGGCCCCAATAACCTAGCTCATGTACCAGGTTCAGCATGAGCTTTGGTCATCCTTATCTTACCATGTAGTGACATTCAGGACAGTGACTTGTCAAACCTACCCTTTTGGTTTGAAGGTGCTATTACATGTTGTAGGCTACCCTTGAGCTTCTAGTCCTCCCCTCTCACCTGTCCAGTGCTGGGACTGTAGACACCAGCTCTCCAAAGCGATCTCAACAATATTATGATATATGTCAAATTTTTAATGCCTAGCCTCCAATTTGAAAATTTACAGTATATGTATGAACATTTTCTATAGATAAGCTTACCAGTAATTTAAAATTAATTACTGCAAATTTCAAATGACCTTCAGTTTTAGTTGCTACCTAAAAATCTCCACATGTTATCAATAGTGCCTTTTGAAATTATGAAATTATATATTGTATCTCACATATGGTAGTGAGACCCAACTATATCCTCTAGTCTTAATTATAGGAAAAGTATAGACAAGTATAAGGCTTGGCTTTATTGTTTTATAAATGAACCAGTAAAGTTCATGTCAGTGAAATGAGCATATACTTTTCATAAATTAAAATAAATCTCACATGGTAAAGTACCCATATTCAAAATTAATTTAATTACATGTTTAAAGTTTAATTACATTTAATTAAGCATTTAAGTTTAATATGAAATAAATGAATTATCAGTTAACTACTATGAAATGAAATACTGTCTTGGTAATTAAACTCTATAAATTTTCCTATTCTGTGTAAAACTGCTAGCTTTCAAAAAACATTCCAGCAATTATACATTTTAATGACCATTTGACTACATCCTCACAGTTCATCAACATATAGTTTTTTGGTCAGTCAGCTTGGTGAGCTGCATATTTCTGGCAACTTAGAGGTTTTACAAACATGGTTTTGGCTGTTACCTTAATGTACTGGTTGCTGAGATCCTTTAATACAGTTCTTCATGTTTGTGGTGACCCCCAACCATAAAACTGTTTTCACTGCTACTTCAAAACTGTAAAGTTGCTACTGTTATGAATCATAATGTAAATATCTGATATGCGACCCCCATGAAAGAGTAATTTGATCCCAAAGGGGCAGTCACACATAGGGTGAGACCCACTGCCTTTAGTGATTTACAATTTTCAACAACAGTAAAGTTGCCTAGCGCCTCTGACCTCTAGTTCCCATTTTCTACTCAGCTCAAAAAGCTGCTGGTAGAATTAAATTAATTAGGCTCTGGTTAAAAGCCTGACCAGTCCTCCTTCTTAGTCAAATGCCTAAAGTTGGCTTCTTCTTCGCTTTAAGTGAATTTTCTGGCATAAAATGTTTGCTCTTCAAACAGTATAGAATTATTGCCACCATAGATTTCTAAGTTAGAAATAACTTTGAATGCCAGTATTATCACTTTTTTGCGCACATGCTTGTATTTAGTTCAAATACAGTCAAAGTTGGGAACTACTATTAGTTGACATAATGATTCAAAATTAACAATAATAAAAGTAATATAGGTAAATATGTTATTTCTGTTTCTTAGCCCCTAACTTTCATGTGAGGATACTGACTTCACTGATTTCGAGGGAGGATCCCAAGAGCACAGCAGGATGAAGCCAGTTCTAGAACCATGTTCTCATTCCTTCATTAGTACTGTTTTGTCTGCAACCAAAAAATAAAAATGGCAGACACCAACGCCTTCAAAAGGAATGAAGCACAAAGAAAGAAATACAACATGTTATTCCTGGCTCCATCATTCACTGAGACCCTGCAAGATCTGTGTATGTCAGTATTATTTAATTATATAAGAATTATACAGAAATATTTAATTATATAAGGATGACAGGAGGTGATAAATGCAAAGGGCATAGTAGTATACCTAACACATAGTAGAAATTCTTTAGCATAGCCTTAAAATTAAAGAGTACCCACATGACATTTTATGTCTCTGACTATAGATTAGAGAAACTTTAACCAATGAAAAAAACTGAAAAAGACTTAAGTTGACTAATGTTGACTAAATCTGCAGGTATTATTTCTAGAACAGAAGAAAACATTTAAATAATTTAACCACACAACTTTCTGTCTATAAACTCTAATAATTTACTTTTAAATGATTTGTGTGCTAAAGAAAATACAAGCTACAATCTGTTCAGTAGCTTACTGCAGTAAGAACTCAAAGTAAGTTTTCTTAATATCTTAAAAAAACCAATTTTTTAAAATATCAAGTCTGTAACTTTCAGAATTCTGCTTTAATAAATTTTTGTCACTATAAACAGGTTAGGTTGCTTAATAAAGTTCTACCTCTAAACTATCTTGCCACTTAAATTACAGAGTATTTTATTTACAGCATCACTAAAAGCATAATGTCTTAATATAAATGGGATATTAAAAATATAAAGTGAAAAATGTAGTTTGGTTGTCAAGAGTGTTTGCCTTGCATGCCCAAAGCCCTAAGTTCAAGCCCCAGTATTGTATAAAATCAAGTATAGTGGCATATACCATTAACCCCAGCATTCTAGAGACAAGACTAGGAAAATCAGAAATCTCAAGGCCATAATTGGACATATAGTTTGAATTCAGACAGGACTCAATATTAAAAAGAAATGAAAATAAGTAACATATACTTGCTTAACCTTCAGAAGATCACTTTTACTCAAAAGTATTAGCAAGCAGCAGTGCTTTAGATGTTTTTCTTGAATTAATTACATCAAAGAATTTGTGCATTGTGGGTTGAAGCCCTGATTTATAACTGTTTTACATTTTCTGGAAAGTAAAATCAAATGGAATTGTAACTAGCTAGTGTATAATGTGTAATCTATTACATTATAAACCAATAGATTGTGTACAGAACCAGGAAAAACAAAACAAAACAAAACAAAAACCAGCATATGATGAGATATTACAAAATACATGTATAATTTCTTATATATTTGTAGAAAATTAACATTATTGGGCTATACCATTGCATATGAAATCTTCAAAAATGAGGTAAAAACATAATATACTGATACTTGAAGTCTGAATTTGTTGTTACACCAGCTGTTGACTTACCAGGATTCTCCTTTAAGATCTGAAGTTACATGTTCTGGGAGGAAGAATCCATGCCATTTTGAACTTCCTAGTAGCTCTTGAGGAATCCTTTTTGATACATCATAATAGTGACCAAATCGTGAAGATGACACAGGTCCAACCTGTTGGAAAATCATGCTGGTTATTAAAACTACATTATTTTACACTATAATTTCTTTATCTTACATCAAGCTACTGAAGAAAAGGTGATATACGCTTACTGAATTTAAAGACCCATATAATAAATAGCCTTTATTAGCCAAACTATATACAGTGAGGAATTAAACTTTCTACTCTCAAGTTTTTTCAGTGTTAAGTTTATAAAAATTCATATACCTCTTTCATTTTAAAACTATCTTGAACATCTCTTTTTCTAAGTTAAAAATTCAACATATATAATTCTTAATTCATGTATAATAGCTCACATTTTAATGACAAATCAAATAAGGAGTTGCAAGAACTAAATGAAGGTAAGCCAAATTAATTCACTGATTGGAAGCCCCAATAGAAATCAACTATTTAGATGTGTTTAACTGAATTGAAACTAAATGCTCATAGGACAATGTGTACACATGTACAATATTTCTTATAAACTTTAATAAAGCTGATGGTATAAAATGTACCACAGTCCAGATAGGATTAAGGCATGTGTGAGAGTAAAAGGATGCATGGAAACTATGTGAGACCATCAGAAACTTGACAAGATCATTAGTTCATAGTTTTACATTCTTTATTAACAGTTTCTCTAAGAAACCGTCTTTCTCTTAGGAAACTACTAACTATTGGCACTGAATTTATTTACATATGTGAGTAAAAAAATCTATTAACTATTGTTCTGAATGGAATATAGGCTGATTTTAATGAATATATTCCCTGCCCCCATACCCTTTTATATAAAGCTGAACTATTAACAAATTTCACCTGGCAACAGCTTCCCATAAAAGCTCTGGTATGGTCTTTATTATGACCATTCCTGAGTGCTAAGAAACTGTCAAACTTGGGGATGCTCAAAATACATAATGTCTCTGCAGAAACATGAGAACTCCTAGGTTCTTATCTTACAGAATGACATTTTTAAAATTTAGTTAAACATATGTTTGCTTGACACCAGCTATTTGCATTTAAGATTTCAATTATTCATATTCCTAAATTAAATGTCTATAAACATCAAATTATACAGTCACATGAAATAAAACATTCTGAAGTCTAATAGAAGCATTTTTCTTAGATTTGAGTCTGTGGGTGTGACATTTATTTTCTAAATAAAATGAATGTGCATCTCTCCATAAGGTACTATTTATTTTCATTAATGAAAGACATCTATTAGTTGGCTTCAATATAATCTTTTCAATGCAATAATAATATGTGCAGAATTATGGTTCCTAAGACACATTCTCCATTTATTATGATAAGTATTGACAAATAAATTATATGACATTAAAATAAGTTTCTTAAAAATACGTTGTAAAGGTTTTTAAATGTAAAGTTATTAGTCTAAAGCAATTTAAACAAGGTCTGTTCTTTGGCCTATAATTGATTCTTTATCCGGATTATAGTTCAGAATGTTTTTACTGCAATCTCTGCGAGAGCTCATCTTTTTATTGTGTAAGTCCAAGCCCTCTTAATGTTTCAGAAAGGCCTTGACTAACTGAACTTTGATCTGATGTCTTCATTGAGAAAAACACCAGGTTGCCCATTTCAGATGCAAATCCCTCTAAGGCCCAATAGAATTTAGTAAAGACAGCAAAAAAGAAGAAACCAGAAGTTTCCAGGATCCTCTTTGGGAATCCTGGGGCACACTGGTGTCCCTAATCCATGCTACTGCATGGATTAAGGTAGGTGATAACCTTTCCTGATTCAAAAGAATAAGCTGAGTGCCTACAAACTGGGTGGAGACTAGGATTTGGCTATAATAAAACACCATGCAATAAAAGCTTGGTCTATGTCAGAAGCCTCTGAAAAGGCCTCAATGTACCACATTCCCAGGCCTGGTAGGGAAGCTTGCAAAAGCCTACCTGAATCAAATAAGCATGAATAATCTATTTTAGCAGACTGACCATGGGGAGAGAGAAAGAAAGAGAGACTTTTCACTTCTTTTAAGTTTGAGTTAATAAATTTATTAGTGGATTGAAAGTTCTTGAAGTCCCATGCACTCAGAGAAACACACCAAACTACCAAAAAGCAAGGTATGCTTTTTAAGTTGCCGTCACTATTAATGTTTTTAATTATAATATTAGTGTGACAGAATTCCCAGATTTTGGATGAATCAAGGCAGAAAATTGATTTTATGCGGTGACAGTTTACATATAGGACACAAACAATTCATTAAAATGTAAAAATAAAACTGGAAAGTTTTCTTACTATAATTAACTGATTAAGATGTCAAGACCAAACATGACAGTAAAAATCTCGATAAGGTAGATTCAAAGCTTGCATTACTGAAGAAAGATTTCAATCTTTCAATAAAAGGAAAAGAAAACAAAACAAATATATATTTTTATGGGATAAAAAATTTTTCCATTTTTTCTGTCCAAGACACATAATATTAGCAGACAGTCAGATTTTGGAAGTACTGAACTCTTTTCAGACCTAGAAGTTTCCTTTGAAAATGAAAGCTTACTGTTGTTACTCTAACAGTGTTTATCTATAAAGTATCATTGTCATAAAAATCAAATTGCATTCTATATCAACCTATCATGAAAAAGAGGTTCACTTATTTCACATGCTAAAAACATGTTGCTTTAATTTTACATATGACAAGTTTTGTTGCACATCCATAAACTACTTTTAACTTTACCATCTGTGGAATAGAGAAAAATAGATGTAAGTTTTTACTGTGCTAAAAAATGAAATCTGATGGGAGTTGAGGAGGAAAGCTGAGCAACAAAACAACAGCACACTCCAACACCACCACACTACATCCCTACTGTGTTAGGAAGCAACAAACTGCAGAGAAAACACACAAATAGTCTCCATAAGATATGGCTCACCATTGTTAGCAAGTCTTGTTTCTCAGAGTCTGGCATAACAGACAGACAGCAGGAATCTAACCACTCACTAAACCATTCAGAGCCTCAGTTCACTAGAACAGTATTAATCATGATTTTATTATGCTCTCAAAATAATCTATGCAATATTGGTAATTAATATTTTATTAATTTGAACATAATATAAATATCAGTATTGCAAAATTATGATTTATTAGAGAATCAGAAAATTTATCATTGTCTTTTGCTCATGGGAAAAAATTTGTTGCATACTGACATATTCACATGTCTATCAGAATTGTGGATAAACCCCTAATTATAACAAGAATCTGATATGCTGCCATGAATTGTTGTGGACTTGTTGGTACTAGAGTCCTACAATTCTGGGGTGAAATCCAGAATGCACTGCAGGCCAGCAATCTGTAGGGTGAGGAGAGGGCAAGTCCACCTATGATAAAGAATCTGAATCATTGGCGAGACAGGAAGGACTCTTAAAACTAAATATTCTTTAGCTTGAGTGAAACATGTATGCATTACTAAGTGCCTGACTTCTATATTCACATCCTTGTCATTTTTCATATTCCCCAAGTAGATTAGGACTACACTTGCTAGATTTGGTAACAATTTGCATTAAAGAGCATCTCTGATAATCAATATACCTCATTTTGGACTATTTTTACTCCTTTACTCTTAAACCAAAATAGTAGAATTGCATTTTGTTCAAGGAAATACAGAAAGCTAAATGTTTTTGTTTTATTTTTGCACTGGGAATTGCAAAATGATGTATAGACTTAGAAAAAAGTGCTGGCCAAAGATCATTGGTATAGGTTAGTCACTAACATAAATTATTGTGGGACAAAAAAAAGAAAACAAACAAATAAACTGAAGAAGCCAGACATGATTTTTATTTTAAAACTGGAAGCACACACTTGTAAACAGAGGCAAACTTAAATTTGACCACTGATAATAAAATAAAAAGAATGTCTACATATGTAGTATTAATTATAAATTATTACCACTTAATTTACTCACTAATTCATTTTATGGAACATATACTACATATCAATAAAGCAAAACATTTTATTTCCCTTCCCGAGCTCACATCTTATCTTTTTTTTTGGGGGGGGGTAGGTGGGCAAGGTCTCTCTGTAGCTTTGGAGGCTGTCCTGGAATTAGCTCTGTAGACCAGGCTGGCCTTGAACTCACAGAGATCCACCTGTCTATGCCTCTCGAGTGCTGGGATCAAAGGCGTGCACCACCACTGCCTGGCCTGAGCTCATATCTTAAAATAGACACAAGATAAGCACTAAAATGGATGTATGATTCCCAACTTTAAATAATGTCTTGAAGAAAATAAAGCCGTGAAAGAGCAAGTAATATTTCATGTATAGTGAAAAAAGAAACCACTGTAGATAATATAGCATCTCAGCAGGAAAAAAATAGAACACTGAATAAAGAGGAGAATATTCTAAGTCATAATTTACAAAGAAGCATTAGAAGCCCCAGGTAAGACCTGGTGTTGGGCTGGAATATAGCTCAGTGATAATGCTTGCCTAGCAAGTATGAGGCCTTAAGTTCTGTTCTCAACACTGTAAAACAATGACAACAAAAGCAGCAACAGCAACAAATAAAGACCCTGGACACCAGCCCAGGCCTCTATAGGTGCACACACAGTGTGAGGTAAGGACGAATAGAGTCTATTCTTAACAGAAGAGGAGTGAAAGAACATCCCAAATTCATAAAAAAGGAGAAGTGTGAAGGAAAGGAAGGCTGGCACAAGCACAGGTACTAAAAGATCAACTATCCTCTTGCAGAAGAAAATACAGGGAAGCAACCATTGGCAACCAGCCATTACCCCCTGGGTCCATACTCAGAATGGGGTAAGTGGTGGCTGACAAGAAAGAACTGTCCTTTCTTCAGCCAGAGTGCTGTAAGAGACCGGTAGCCACAGAAAGGCTGAGTGGTAGGTGAATAACCACAAGCTGTGAACACCCTGAGCAGAGGGACAGGCAGGGAGGACAGATGCTGGAGCAGAAGTCATGTAAGGCAAACAATGCTGAGAACATCCACAACCACCCTGGGGTGAGGGCAACTACAGAAGACCTGGGAAACACCACCTCTGCCATGGTCTATGCAGCACCATGGAAACACAAGAGGTGTGATGAACCCAGCAGAGCAGACAGAGGCATTTCTCAGGCAAGGACTTTGTGGCATTTGGAAGGGAAACAACCAGGATCCAGTTGGGAAGAGAACAGCCAGCAGCAAAGCTAAGTACATGCAAGGGTGCATCTTTCACATCAGAGCTCAGACACAATACTCTGATCCTCAGCACACCAGAAAAGGCTTCAGAGGTCAGATATGGGTCTCAGACCAGGAACTCTCAGAAACCTGAGTGTGACATAGAGATCCTCTGAGGAGTGAATACCTCCTTTGTAGTCTTGACACTCTGTCTTCTCTCCACCTTCCAGAGGTAGCTACAAAACCCAAATGTTGTGTGGGGAAAATGGTGGCTGTATGTGTGTGTCTAGAAGAAATACTGGCAGATGCTATATTTTCTATTTAGTTTATTTTTTAAATGAAACTTTTATATTTTAATTGCGCAGCTATTCATTTTCAGCTCAGCTCTTGACTGAATAAGCATTTTTGATTGTGCAGTTTGTGTACCTGGTCTGTAATACATGTTTCCATTCTTATTTGTATTTGTTCTCCTTTCCCCCTTCCCACTTCATTTCAGTTTTTAATACCCTCAGATCTAAAGGCCTATAAACTATGTTTACTATGTTTCCCAATACTATCTGATGTACCTCTGCCTGAACCTTATCAGGGACATAACCGAAATACCTAGTATCTGTTACTGTAGATTAACTTAGAATTGTCAGATTCTTGGTTACTATAGTCAGTTTTTGTTCTAAACAGTAGTGAGAACATAACCCAAGCAAAAACAATGCACCAAGAAGACTCACATAAAATAGAAAACAAAACAAAATAACAACAACAAAAACAAAGCAAAACAAAAACTGGAGGACACAAGCATTTCAAAAGATGTATAAAACACAACAACAAAACACATAAATGAGAAACCAAGCCAATAACTTCTACAAGCTCCTGGCTCCCCAGCATCTGAAATGAAGGACAAGAGATAGCTCAAGGGTCAAAAAAGGATTTCAGAATCCCACTTTCAATAGAGTCAAGGACTCACAGAGTAGTCAAATAAGCAGATGAATAAAGCAAAGAAATACGCTGAGAACTTGGGTAAGAGCATTAGCAAAGTAGATAAAAAGATCAGCAATAGGGAAGAGAAATTTAAATTAAAAAGAGAAAGACATTAGGAAGAAAACTGAGATTCTGAAATCAACCAAACAGAAGTGCTGGAAATACATGGGAAAAGACCCAACTTAAAAAAGCACAATTCCAGACAAACAAGATCAAGCAAAGGCATGAGTGTCAGGAATAGGGGCCACAGTAAAATCAATACCATACTCAATAAAGAAAAGAATGAGAGCATGACCATGATGTGTAAGAACTCTGTGATACACACAGGACCAAATCCAAGCAGCCACAGCCCAGAAGGAGCTGAGATTAAAAGCTGCATGAGCTGTTCAATGGCATTACAATAAAATGGTTTTCAAATAGAGAGAAACTGACACTCAAACATTTAGAACCTTAAGTAAACATGACCAGAGAAGACACTTTGACCACAGTTAAGATGTGAAAAATATAAAGTAATAGAATTATTATTAGGGCCAAAGAGAAGGCTCAGAGGGTAAAGACATTTGCTGCCAAGTGTGATGGTCTAAATTCTATCCTAGGTATCACATAGTAGAAGGAGAGATAATCAACTCCTGAGTGATGTACTCTTATTTCCACATGAAGACCATGACATGAACACACACTCACTCACCAAATAAATAAATAATAAATATATACTTAAAACAGAAACAACATTAAAAGCTATAAAACTAGAACATGAACACACAAGGCAAACACATCAAAATAATACCAAATCTCTCACCAGCAACACTAAAACATCAGGAAAACATGGAATGATATATTTTAGGTCAGGAAAATAAATATCAACCAAGACTGTTGCTCCATCAAGCAAAGCTAGTTCTACAACTTGACCTAGGAATAGGAACATTTCCAGACAAGCACAGATAAGGCAGTTTGTGATCACTAAGCCACCAGTACAGATGGTACTCAAAGGAAGACCATACATAGTGGAGGAAGAAAGAGTCTAATTATTATCACAGGAAAGAATAAATTTCACGAGGAAAAAAAAAAAAAAACCAGACAAATAGAAGAGAATCAATAATGCCCAATACAAATAAATAAATAAAGTAAAAAGAAAGGAGTATATGAACAGGTTAAACAGATCCATAGCAAGCAATCACACTGAAGCAGTAAAATCTGTACCAACAAAGAAATCAAGAATAAGGTGGATTCATTGTCAAACTGTATCAAAGCTCAAGCAAAGACCTAACACAAATGCTCCTCATACTGTTCTAGAAAACAGAGAGGGGAAGAACTCTGAACAACCACCATTCTTCAACACCACTGTTACCTTGACATTTAAAATGAATAAAGGCAAAACATAAGCAAACTATAGTCCAATATCCCTGATGAGTATGGATGAAAATCTCAATAAAATGTGAACATGCTAGTTTCAAGATCACACAACATTAACTGTGTTTCATTCCAGCTGTGGTGGTTTGAATGAGAATGCCCTCACAGGCTCATATTAGAAAGCAACAGTAATAAAATCAAAATGGTACTGGCACAAAAATAGGCATGAAGATCAATAGAATAAAATAGAAGACCCAAACATAAGCATGTGTTATTACAGTCATTTATTATTTCACAAGTAGGCCATAGAGATACACTGGAGAAACAACAGCATCTTCAAAAATATTGATAGGGAAAACTGGATATACATGTGAAAGAAAATTAGGCTGGAATCATCTTGTAAAACAACAACAAACAAAAAACAAAATAAAACAAAAATACAAACTAATGAAACAGATCAAAGACCTAAATTTGAAACCTGAAACATGGGAACTGCTACAAAACAACCTAGGTAGTATTCATAAAGGCATAGGGAAAGACTTTTTGAATAGAACTCTGTTTTCCCAAGAACTAAGGCCAACAGTTAACAAGTTAGACCTCATAAAACTAAAATGTTTCTGCACAGAAAAAGAAACAATCAACCAAGTGAAGAGAAAAATAAACAATTGGAGAGAATCTTTGTCAGAAATATTTCTGACAGAGGAGTAAGACAGAAAGAACTAAAAGAAAAAATAATACAAAACACCCATTCAAAAGTGGGCCTGGCACCTAAACAGAAAGAGAGAGTTTGCAAAATAAGAAATAAGAATGGCTAAGAAATATCTTTTAAAAAATTCACTAAAACTTTGAGATTGCATCTCAATCCAGTTAGAATGGCTAAGATTAACAAAACAATCAATAGCAAATGCTGAAGACGATGTGGGAAGGGGAATCCTCATTCACTGTTGATGGGATTGCAACTGGTAGAGCCACTCTACTTCATGGAGAATCCTCAAGTTAAAAATAAACCTACCATGTGACCTTGTTACATCACTCCTTGGCTTAAGCACAAAGGACTTGACATCCTACCCCATAGACACTTGCTCAGTCTTGTTCATTTCTGCTCTATACACAACAGGTAGGAAATGGAAACAACTTAAATGCCCTTTAATTGATGAATGGATAGTGAAAATGTTGTTCATATAGAGTATAGAATAGTATTAAACTATAATGAGAAATGAAAAAAAAAATTTCAGGTTTCATGGCTGGAACAAGAAAATTTATATTGAGTGGGGTAACTCAGATTCAGAGAGACAAATGTCTTGTGTTCTCTCTTATCTGCTGCTCTTACCTCCAAATCTTTGGATGTGAGCATATAATCTGGCATAAACACAGAAATTGGAAAAGTAAAAGGGGACCAAGGGATGGGAGGCAACATAGAAAGGAATAGCAAGATACAAGGGATTTGAAAGGGGGGTTAAAACTTGGGGTAGGAAACTGCTCTAATTAGAGAGGGGAGATTGTGGCCAAAACAGAAGGAGAGAGCTGGAGGAGGGTAAAATAACAGTAAAGATGTATGAAAAAGTCACAAGGAATCATAGTATTATCAATTTACCTAAAATTACATATAATGCATATAATTATGTATGTATACACATACATATATAGTTTAAATAAGATTTTACCACCTGGATGACACTGGTCATCTATGGAGGACTGTCTTTTCAGGATACAATCAGAGCCAGCAGAGCAGTCCCGGGTTTGTGACCTCAGCTATCCTGTGTCTCTGATTTTTAACTCTTTTAGCTAGCCTTTCCCTCATCTACATATCCCCCCCCCCCACTCAGGTACGAACCTGGGTTTGCTTGGCTGGCTTTGATTGCAGCTCTGAAAAGATAGCCTCCAACATTCATCCCAAGAACAACAGACAGCCTATCTAACAACAAACCCAAATCCAGGTATAACATGCATCTTTTTATGAATTGTTGGTCAGGGGGCACTAAGAGACCCCCACAAAACATTAGAAGGTCTTGTTATATCCTTTGGTTGCTTCCCAGAGGTTGAGGATAACTTCCTATTGCTGAAGACACCATGTACCAGAGGATCAACGCTGGATATGACTGGAAAGCCTCCTCTCTGAGGACAAGGTTTTATGGAAACAGAATGTACCATGTAAGCTCCAAGGAAGGGAATCAACCAATAGTCCCATTCAGCTATGATGCTTGTGAACCATAGTGATGATCAGATCACAACAATGGCACACAAATCTAATTGAACTTAAGGCCCACTGATAAAAGGAAATCATGCCTGGCACTGAAAATTTAGTTGCAGCTAGTAAAGTCATAAATCTTGGAGGAGAATCTACAAGAGCAACTCTACCAAACAAGTGTAACTCCTAACTGCATTCTAAAGCTATCCTTATATCCACAGACAAGCTTAGCTCTTATCACTCATCAAGGAAACTTCTATTTGCACCTGAGACCTTTTAGAAAATTATGGCTTAGAAAATTATGGCCTATCAAAATGCAGAGAGCAACTGAGCAACTGACCATGTGGTTCCTAGTCTCAATGAAGACATCTACAACACAACTCCTGGACCTAAGGCTAGGGGATTCATTATGAAAGACAGAGTGGTTATCTAATACCAAGTGGTCATCCCTGAAATATATATACATATGTATATATGTATGTATGTATGTATATATGTATATACAAGTAACATTATATGAACTGAAAAGGTTGTATTTACATATTTAGGTGTGTGTGTGTGTGTGTGTGTGTGTGTGTGTGTGTGTGTGAACAATTAGAAAAATAAGACTGTAAACTGAGAGAGAGAGAGCAAAGTGTGTGTGGGTTTATGGGAGGCACTGGATAGAGGAAAGGGAAAGAAGGAAAATGTCATTATATTTAATTAAATTTATTAAGTAAAAAATTTTAAAGCCAGTTATCTGCAAGCAAGTCAGAAAGCACTGTTTCTTTGTGGTCTCTGTTTCAAATTTTTGCTTGAGTTTCTGCCTTGATTTACCAAAGATGGACTGTGACTTGGATGTATAAACCAAATAAACTCTTTTGCCCTCATGTTACTGTTGGTCAGTCTTAACAGAGCAATAGAAGGGAAACTAGAATGTCCTTGTTTGCTTTCTGTCATTGTGTTGAAAACCATTAACAAAAGCAACTCAGGGAGGAAAGGGTTTTTTAGATCTTACAAGTCCAAGACAAAACTCTATCACTGAGAGAAGCCTGAGCAGGATCTCAAGCAAGAAGCTGGAGGTAGGAACTGATGGTAGCAGAAATGGAGGAATCCTCACTATTGGCTTGCTCTCCATGGCTTGCTCAGTCTACTTTCTTCTACAATCCAAAACCACCTTCCCAGGGGTGGTAACACCCACAAAATAAGATGGACCCTCCCATATAAACATTAATCAAGAAAATAACTAATAGACCTATCTACAGGTAATTTGATGGAGGTACTTTTCTCAAATGAGGTTCCCTCGTCCCAGATATGTTAAATAGAAAAACAAATTACCTAGTTAATGACATTGGGGTTCAAATTTCAAGCTGAATATTAGAGAAACAAAGCAGTTGGCCACTAGCTCTCACCTCTAGCTCAGGCTGAAAGGCATGATTCACACAAGAAAGGCATGATTCACACATGAACTCTTCACCAAGTCTCAAACTGTTGCCTCTCCTCAGTGTGGCTGAAGAAATGAATGCCTCATGCTGAATACTGAAGACCCTGCTTCTATCTTTTATAACCTTCTAGTGCAGGAATTAAAGGAGTGTGACCTGTTTCTTGTTTAGACTGATTCAATCTCTTGTATCCCTGGGTGGCCTTGAACTCACAGAGATCCGTCCATCTCTTAATCCTGAGACCTAGGATTAAAGGTGTGTACCACCATCTCCTAGCTTCTGAGATTAAAAAGTTTGTGTTTACACTGCCTGATGTCTATAGCTTGAGGCTGACTTTGCTTTTCTGAATCCTCAGGTAAACATTAATAAATCATAAATAATATATCACTACACAGATGTCTGGAGCTTATGTCAAATTGACAAAACAAACAAACAAACAAAACCCATTAGAGAATAATAGGGGAAAAAATAATCTCTTGAGTAGATAGTACTGGGAAAAGGGAAACTAGATGAATGTCTCTTACCTTGTGTGTGTGTGTGAAATCAATGGATAGATCAAAGAACTTAATGACTATAAGACCTGAGGCTGAAACTACTAGAGAAAAACAGATAAGACACTAAGGCATAGAAGTATGACAAAAAGTCTTCAAACAGCACAAGAAATAATCTCAAGTACCCAGAAATGGGATTACATATGATGAAAAATTAAAGGAGAAATCTGGCACTAGGGAAATGCCCAGAGATCTACAAGTATGAACCCAACTAACAATCTAAGCAATAGTGGAGAGGCTACCTTTAATGTCTTTCCATGATAATGAGATTGATGACTACCTTATATGCCATCATAGAGCCTTCATCTAGTAGGTGATAGAAGCAGAAGCAGACATCCACAGCTAAACACTAGCCAAACTCCTGGAATCTAGTTACAGAGAGGGAGGAGTGATGAGCAAAAGGGTCAAGACCAGGCTGGAGAAATTCATAGAATCAGCTGACCTGACCAAGGGGGAGCTCATGAACCCCAATCTGATAGCTGGGAAACCAGCATAGGACCCACCCAGACCCCCTGAATGTGGGTGTTAGAAGGACTGGGCAGGCTGTGGGGCCTCAAGTAATGGATCAGTATTTATCCCTAGTATACGAATGGACTTTGGGAGCTCATCACACATAGAGGTCTACTTTCTCAGCCTAGACATATAGGGGAGGGCCTAGGCCCTGGCCCAAATGTTATGACAGACTTTGAAGACTCCCCATGGAAGGCCTCACCCTCCCTGGGGAGCAAAAAGTGGATGGGCTGGGGTTTGGTGATGGTGATAGGGGAGGATGGGAGGGTGAGGGAACTGGGGTTGACATGTAAAACAACCTTGTTTCAAACAAAACAAAACAGAGAAAAGCTCAGAAGGAAAGGATAGATGAGATAATTTAACAATAAGAAAAGCTGGCTAGAAACAAGCTAAGCTAAACTGGGTACTCATAACTTAGAAAAAAAAAAAGACACTATGTATCTGAAGGAGGGTGGTGGTATCAATGGGTCACAATCTATAAAGAACTCCAAAAGTAAACACAGGGGGAAAAAATCCCCAAATGAATAAATGACCTAATAAACTTAACAGGTTAAGCACATGCCCTTAGACCACTGAGGTTCAAGCACTCCCTACATTTTCTCTAAGTTTCAACCTGTCAGTTAACCCACTCTCCTAAGCAGATGAGCTACATTTATCCTAGATTCTCAGTCATATCTACAATAGGCTACACATTTGACAAACTTCTGAATATACCTATCTTTTATTCATTTTTAATATAAATTATCTTACATTCCAGATATACTATGATATATATATATATATATAATTTATTGTTTACTAATGGACATTTAGGATATTTTTAATCTTTCACTATTCAAATGTGCTAGGTGAATAGCTCTTACATATTCTACAGCTGAGGTAAATTTTGAAGGATATTATCAAATCATCCTCTACAGAAGCTACATTTAAAGTTTCTTTTAAAATTATGTGTGAGATATGTATTAAATGTGGGAACAGATAAGCTAAAGGACATGTGTGGGCTAAAGGGGTCAGCTCTGTGGAGTGGGTTCTCCTCTTTCACCTTTATGTAGGTTCTGGATGTGCAAACACAGGTTGTCAGGCCAGTGCAGCAAGTGTTTTTACCTGCTGAACCATCCTGTCACTCTTCTACCACTTAGACAAGAATGAGAGTATGACTTCCCCTTTACTGCTAATAAAGTATCTTGATAAACATTTCAGGACACTGTGATACCAATTATTGAACAGTGATAGGGCAGTAGTATAGTTTTAAACTACATTTCTCTTACCATAACTGAAACCAGACATCTGTTTTTATAAGTTTAATAGTCACAAAAATTTTCTCTTCATATCTTTGTTGACTTGTAAAATTGAATTTTCCTTGTTCATTTTACAGGATCAACATATACAAGAAAACTAGTCCTTATTTTATATATGAGCACAAATACTCTCTAATTTGTAGCTTGTTCATAGTTATTTGAATTAAATTTTAAATCATGTTATTCAAATAAATTATATGTGTAAAATGACAGCTTGCTATTACTTAGTATGCATGTTATGATACACAGCTGATGGGTGAGTACATATTTGCTGACTGAATGAATAAATACATTTATTATTAGCTGTTAATACCTGCATTTATTAGTATTCACTATGTAAGCATTAGGATAGGTGGTGTAAATACAGAGGAAAATAAAATAAGCTCTCTATCTTCACAAAGAAGCCTCATCTGATGAAGAAGGTATACAAACAGTTAATTATAAAACACTGTGGCATATGAAGCATGAAGTACTGTATTACTTTTTTCATTGCTATGACCAGCTATCTGACAAGAAATCAGTTTGTTATAGCTGGAAGTTCCCTCAAACAGTCTGACATGGTGGAGAAGGTATGACAACAGGAGAATGTGAAGTTAAGTCACATTGCTTCCATAGTCAGAAAGCAGAGAGAAGAATGTCTGTGTTCCATGTGCTTTTTCTTTTTTATAAGGCCAGGACCTCAGCCTGTGGAATGCTACAGTCATATTCAGGTGGGTCTTCTCTCCAGAGCTGAGTCTCTTTGGAAGCACAAGTATGTTTCCTAGGTAATTCTAAATCCTGTTCAAGTTAACATTGAAAGTTAATCACTATAAATCTATCTGTGCTGGATAGTTTTATGTGAACTTACACAAAGTGTAAGCCAGAAGTGAGGAGGGAGCCTCAATTGAGAAAACGCCTCCATAAGATCCAGCTGTAAGACATTTTCTTAATTAGTGATCAAATAAGGGAGGTCCTAGGCATTTGTGGATGGTGCCATCCTTGGGCTATAAGAAGGCAGGCTGAGCAAGCCATGGGAAGCAAACCAAGAGCAGTAATCAGTAAGGAGCACTCCTCCATGGCATCTGCATCAGTTCCTATCTCCAGGTCCCTGCCCTCACTGCTTTCGATAATGAACTGTTATACAGAACTGTGAGAGAAATAAACCCTTTCCTCCTCAGGTTGCTTTGGTCATGGTGTTTCATCACAACAAAAGCAACCCAGATCAAGACAAGCTCTCTTACCATCTTAATAGCCAAACGCATAAATTTAAACTATAAAATTCCACTTTTGGCTCTAAAGTCTCATATTTAATACAAGATGCATTTAGTCCATCTGTAAGAGTCTTAAAATATCAAGGTTCTAATATTACTCAGAAGCCCAATGCCTGAAAGTCTCTTCTAAAATTCTAGGCAATCTCATCAGGAATCTTCCCAGGATTTGCTATACAGTCATCCTTGGCTACATAGCAAGTCCAAGTATGCCCTGGATATACAGGACACTTATCAGAAAGAAAAAAAAAGAAGGAAGGAAAGGAAGGAAGAAAGAAAGGAAGGAAAGAAGGAAGAAAAGGAAGAAAGGAGAGACTGTTTAATTATTGTTTGTGCTTGCTGAATCAGTAAGCTTCAGGTTTTGTGAAAGATACTGTCTCAGAAGAGATCCACAGCTAAACACTGAGCTGAACTCTTGGAATCCAGCTGTAGAGAAGGAGGAGGAATGAGCATAGGGGTCAAGACCAGGCTGGAGAAACCCACAGAAACAGCTGAACTGAGCAAGTGGGAGTCTGACAGTTGGGGAACCAGGCCTCCTGAACATGGGTGTAAGTTAGAGGCCTGGGCAATCTATGGGGCCTCTGGTAGTGGATCAGTATTTATCCCTAGTACAGGAATGGACTTTAGGAGCCCATTCCCCATGGATGGATACTCTCTCAAGCCTAGACACATAGGGAGGGGGAGAGTCTAGGTCCTGCCCTAATTGATGTCACAGACTTTGATGATCTCTCATGAGAGGCCCCACCCTCCCTGGAGAGTGGGATGGGAGTTTGGTGGGGGACTTTGGAGGATGGGAGGGAGAGGAAATTGGAATTGATATGTAAAATAAGATTGTTCCTAATTTAAATAAAATATATATAAAAAGAGAGAAAGTAAGCCTTCAGAGGGAGGTGAAAGACATGTAAAATTGGCCTCTATGAACAGACACACATGAAAACAAGTTACATCTGGACCACTTATAATACATAATGGCACAGAATAATATTCTCAATTCAAAAAGAAAAATTGGCTCAAACTCACAAGACCTAAAACCAAGCAGGAAAAACCAGGCCCAGAGACTCTACAAAATGAAAGAAATGCTTTGCAAATTTTAGAGGTAGTTTGTAAATTCACTTGCCTGCATCTTGGGTAGTAACTGGTATCGCCAGGCTATTTTCATATTAACGTCTTGTTCTGGTGTTTTAGAATTATGTACATCTTCAAGCTCTTTTTTACCATTATCATCAAGTAGTGGTGCAGGGAGTTCCTAATAAAACAGAATAACACGTTATATGGCATCAATGTTAAATATGGTAATTTCTTGAACCATAACGACAGCAATGCTAGAATTTTTCAATGCATTAAACAAACATAAGTGTCTTGTAATTGATTTAAGCACAAACAGAATGATTTAGAGATTGCCTTCCTTCCTTCCTGCCTCCCTCCCTTCCTTCCTCTCTCCCCTCTCCCTCCACCTCTCTCTCTCTCTCTCTCTCTCTCTCTCTCTCTCTCTCTCTCTCTCTCTCTCTCTCTCTCTCTCTCTTTTGTCTTCCTTCCTGACAACTGTCCTGTATAGTTCAGGGCACACTGAACTTGCTACATAGCCAAGGATGAGTATGAACCTCTCCCACTTCTGCTTTAGTCTCCCAAGTGCTAGGATGACTAATGTGACTATCATGTCCAGTTTATGTGGAGCTGAGAACTGAACTCAGGGCTTTGTGCATGCTGGAAACCACTCTACCAATTGAGCTAACTCTTCAGGCTTTAATACAGACAATTCTAAAACAGAAAAGGGGTATAATGTCAGATATGAAGCTTAATGTTTTTCAATTAACTATTATTCAAAAAACACCCAAATTTTTATATTTATAAAAATCAATTGCTATTTTAGCAATTTAGCAAGAATCAAAGTATATACTAAAAAAATTATATGCTTAAACAAAGTGTGGATTCGGCACTTACGTACTATATAGAACACTGTTGTGCTTGCTATGGGATAAAATACATCATTGTACAATCTGTTTACTGATTTGTAATTTGAGAATTCAAAACACTTATCACTGAAATAATGGATGAAGTAACAGTAGAGAATAAAGACATTTATTTTCCCAATATCAAATTGCTGGTTTTACACCTGAAAACTTATTTTACTTTTAAACAATGAAATGGAATTTAAAATCTTGTATTATATATAGAGATACTGAATCCTAATATATTATTTTGTAAGGTGACTTACTGATTAGCTATAAAAGAAACTGTGTTATACAAATATATGATTCTTCTTTCTCTGCCTCAAGACTGCTGGGATTATACATAGGTACCACAAGGCTCAGCCTATATGGCTAAAAATTAAGGTAAAAGTAATAGAGTCTATAACCCATTGGTTTTTAATATTTCAGAGTTGTGCAGTTCTTACCACTGTATATAGCTTTCTGATACTGTGACAAACACCTAAATGAAACAAGATAAAATAAGGAAACGTTTATTTTGGGTCACAGTTTCAGAGATACAGTTCATAATCATCTGGCTGCATTGTTTCCAGGTCTGTTGCTAGGCAAAAAAGTGTGAGTGTGGGGAGGAGCAGAACTTCCCATCTTATGACAACAGGATTCAGGATGCAGACAGGTATAAAAAGAAGGAAACAAAGCTAAGATATACCTGTCAAAGGCAAGCCCCCAATGAACAAACTCTTCTAATTAGCCCCACCTCCCAGAATTCTACCATATCTCAATAGCCTATTCAAATTCTGGATCTTACAATTGATTAACCCATTGATTAGGTCAAAGCCTTCATGATCTAATCATCTCTGTAAATGTCCTTACTGCCCCGCTCAGAGTTTCACTGTCACCAAGTTAACAATAGAGATTTACTATCATAACCACTATCCAACTTCAGGACATTCTCACCATTCTGGAAAGATATCCAGAAAGATATCCAATGCATCTTTGAGAGATAGTGTCAACTACTGATCTTTCTGTTTCTATGAATTTGGCTCTTCTAGACATTTTATATAGTGGCACAAAATTTTATGTCTCGTTTCTTTTACTTAGCATATATCAGGACTTCATTCTTTTTCATTAGCAAATATTACATTGTATGGAGATACTGAATTTTGCTTATCCATTATTTACTGGATCATTTCTACCTTTGAATGTTATACTACTATGAATATTCAAAAGAATTTTATTTATTTAATATTTTTTTAAATTTGAAAAGTGATATATTTGGGTAGTTGAAACAATTGTGGCAAACATTTTTGGTTTTAACAAGAAATCAGGTAGAGTTTCACATGACACTGACTTAAATCAATAAATAATGTTATTAGCTACAGGACTGGATAGACTCTTATCCCAGATATACACTGGGAAGATACCATAATCAGAGTCAAAACAAACACAACTCATTTCACTGGAATCTGGACAAATGTCCTAAACAGAAGCCAGAAGCTGATATTATCTCTTATGCAGCTTAAGACATGAAATGAGGTCCATGACCATATGTTTTGTTGCCATACCCTTTAAAGAGATAGAGTCCTTGGGCAGATGGTGACACTCACCCTTGAAAAGTACAACTGTTAACTCTGGACACCATGAGCTACTACAGAGGCTGTGGTGACTGGAATTTTGGCAATGACTCAGGCTTCAGGGAGTTGCAGTGACTTTAGAAAAATGGTGCTGGGCCCTGGCTCTTAACACTGTTTCTATTTCTGGAGGCTACTGAAGTGGTTGAGGGTACCATTTTACTACAGAGGGTATGAATTCATTGGTTTACAAGTTTTTTTTTATGTTTTTGTTTTTGTTTTGTGTGTGTGTGTGTGTGTGTGTGTGTGTGTGTGTGTGTGTGTGTGTGTGTGTATGAATTACTAGGTCACAGGATAACTCTATAATTACCCCTTTGAAGAAAGAGTAGAATGTTTTTTAAAGTAACCACACATTTTAATCATCTGAACAATACTCTATAAGAATTGCATTTTTGCTTCCTCTTCAACAACACTTATTTTCCTTTTTAAAATAAGACTACTAGTAGGAATAAAATGGTATTCAGTATACTTTCAGATTGAATTTGTATTTCCCAGATGACAATTATGTTCAACCTTTTATCATGTACTGGGCTTTCTAGCCCTCCAATTAAATTTTCACACGATTTGATATAGGAGTTGTTAATTTATTTCAAACCTAAACTCTTATTATTATTATATATATATATAACACAGTCAAAAAAGAAAGGTCAATGTGTTGCCACCAGAGTCTAGGGACTCCACACCAGCAAGACTTAAACATCCCAACACAAATGAAGCAGAAGGGAATGACCCTAAAAACAACTTCATGACGATGACAGAGACCCTCAAAGAGGTAATGAGAAAATCCCTTAAAGAAGTAGAAGAAAAACAAAAAAATTCAAGAAATGGAGGAAAAAACAAAGCAAAAATTACAAGGAAAAATTCAAACAGTGCAAGGCTTGAAAGCTGAAATAGAGACAAAAACAAACAAACAAACAAAAATCAAGCAAACAAACAAAAAAAACATGGTCTGAATGAATGCTGGAAATAGAAAAGCTGGGATCAGGAACCACATATGCAAGTATAACCAACAGAAAAATGGGGGGAAATCCACACATAATACTACCACCACCAAGAAATCCAAAACATACAAGAATTAGCAATCAATGGTCATTTTAATATCCCTAAATCTTAACTCATTTATAAAAAGACACAGGATAACAGAATGGATAAGAAGACAGAATCCATCCTTCTGCTGCATATAAGAAACACAATTCAACTTCAAAAACAGATGTACCTAAGAGTTAAGAGTTGGGAAAAATTTTCAGTCAAGTGGAACCAAGAAACAAGCGGGTGTAGCAATCCCAATATCTAATAAATTTGACTTTAAACTAAAATCAATCAAAAGAGATGAAGATGGTCATTTCTTACTCCTCACAGATGAAATCCATAAAGATGAAGTCTGAATTCTCAACATCTATTCCCCGAGTACAAAGGACCCACATTTGTAAAAGAAACACTACTAAAACTCAAATTGGACATGAAACCTCACACACTTATAGTGGGAGATTTCAACATCCCACTCTCAACATTAGACAGGACTACCATAGATAAACTTAACAAAGAAACAAAGGAATTAACAGAAGTTATGACCCAATTGGGTTTAACAGACATTTACAAAACATTCCATCCAAACACAAAAGAATATACCTTCTTCTCAGCACCACATGGAACTTTCTCTAAAATCGACCACATACTCAGCAATAAAACAAACCTCAATAGGTACCAAAAAAAATTGAAATAACTCCATGTACCTTATCAGACCACTATGTTTTAAAGTTAAATTCAACAACAACACAAATTGCAGAAACCCTACAAACTCATGGAAACTGAACAATGCGCAATAGCACCATTCCTGGGTCAAGGGAGGGATAAAGAAAGAAACTAAAGACTTCCTAAAATTCAATGAGAATGAAGATACAACATTTCCAAACTTATGAAACACTTTGAAAGGAGTGCAAAGAGGAGAGTTCATAGCACTAAGTGCCCACATGAAGAAAATGGAGAATAGTCACATTAGAGAATTAACATCACAACTGAAAGCTCTAGAACAAAAAGGAGCAAACTCACCCTGTAGGAGTAGACTCCAGGAAATAATCAAATTGGGCTTAAAAAACTAGGAAAACAATATAAAGAATCAATGTAACAAAGAGTTGGTTCTTGGAGAAAATCAACGGGATAGATAAACCTTTATCTAAACTAACCAAAAGACACAGAGAGAATATTCAAATTAACAAAATAAGAAATGAAAAAGAGGGACATAACAACAGACACTGAGGAAATCCAGAGAATCTTCAGGTCACACTTTGAAAACCCGTACTCCACAAAATTAGAAAATTCAAAGAAAATGGACAATTTTCTAGATAGATATCACCAAAATTAAATCAAGAACAGATAAGCAATTTAAATAGACCTATAACACCTAATGAAATACAAGCAATCTCTAAAAGTCTCCCAACCAAAAAAAAAAAAAAAAGAAAAGCCCAGGGCCAGATGGTTTCATTGCAGAATTCTACCAGAAATTCAAAGAACAGCTAATACCAATACTCCTCAAAGTGTTCCACACAATAGAAGCAGAAGGGTCACTGCCAAACTCTTTTTATGAGGCTACCTACAATTGCCTTAACACTCAAGCCAGACAAAGAAACAACTAAGAAAGAGACCTACAAACCAATATCCCTCAAGAACATTGATGTAAAATATTCATTAAATACTTGAAAATTGAATCCAAGAATACATCAGAGAAATCACCTACTATGATCAAGTAGGCTTCATCCCAGGGATGCAGGGAAGGTTCAACAAATGAAAATCTAGCAAAGTAATATGTTACATAAACAAACTGAAAAAGAAAAACCATATGATCACCTTACTAGATGCTGAAAAAGCCTTTGAAAATCCAACACCCCTTCATGATTAAGGTCTTGGAGAAATGAGGGATAACAGGAACATACCTAAACATAATAAAAGCAATACACAGTAAACCAGCCAACATTAAACTGAATGGAGCGAAGCTTATGGCAATTCCTCTAAAATCAGGAACAAGACAAGGCTGCCCTCTCTCTCTCTCCATGTCTCTTCAATATTGTATTTGAAAAGCCTCTGCTTCAGCAAGACAAAACAGCAGCTCACAGAATGGAAAAAGATCTTCACCAACCCCACATCTGACAGAGGGCTGATCTCCAAAATATACAAAGAATTCAAGAAGCTTGTCAACAAAACACAAAATATCCAATTAAAAAGTAGGATAGAAAATTAAATAGAGAATTCTCAATAGAGGAATCTAAAATGGCTGAAAGACATTTTAGAAAGTGATCAACATCCTTAGCTATCAGGGAAATGCAAATCAAAACAACTCTGAGATATCATCTTACTCATGTAAGAATGGCTAAAATAAAAAATATCAATAACAGTTTATGCTGGATAGGATGTAGAGAAAGGGGAACACTCTTCCACTGCTGGTGGGAGTGCAAACTTATACAGCTGCTTTGGAGATTCTCAGGTGGTTCCTCAGGAAAATGGGGATCAATATACCATAAGATCCAGCAATTCTACTGTTAGGCATAACCCCAAAAGATGCACATCCATACAACAAAGACATCTCTTCAACTATGTTCATAGCAGTATTTTTTGTAATAGCCAGAACCTGGAAGCAACCTAAATACCCCTGAACTGAAGAATGGATACAGGAAATGTGGTAAATTTACACAATGGAGTACTAATCAGTGGGAAAAAAACCCAAAAAACAAACAAACAAACAAATCACAATGGAATCTTGATATTCGCAGGCAAATACATGGAACTAGAAGAAACCATCCTGAGTGAGTTCACAAAAAGACAAGCATGGTATGTACTCACTCATACATGGATTTTTAGATATAGAGCAAAGGGTCACCAGCCTACAATCTATACCACCAGAGAAGCTAGGAAACAAGGAGTACCCTAAGAGAGACATACATGGTCCCCTGCAGAAGGGGCTATGGACACAGTCTCCAGTGCAAATTGGGAGTGGGGGAAGGGGAGAGGGAGTTAGGACAAAGAGAAGGGGAGAAGAGGAGGGCACAAGGGAGCAGAAAGACTCAGTCACGGAAAGAATAGAGGATAACAATATTATATATTATATTAATATTAATATTATAATAGAGGGAGCCATTATGGTTTTAAGGAGAAATCTGGCAGAAGGGAAATGTCCAGAGACCTACAAGGATGAACACTACTAACAATCTAAGGAATAGTGGAGAGGCTACCTTAAATGCCCTTTCATGATAATGAGATTAATGTCTACCTTATATGCCATCCTAGAACCTGCATCCAGCAGCTGATGGAAGCAGAAGCAGTTACCCACAACTAAACACTGAGCCGAATTCCTAGAATCCAGTTGCAGAGAGGGAGAAGTAATGAGCAAATGGGTCAAGACCAGGCTGGGGATACCCACAGAAACAGCTGACCTGAACAAGAGGGGCTCATGGACCCCAGTCTGATACCTGGGAAACCAGCATAGGACACATAGAGACAGCTGACCTGAACAAGAAGGAGCTAATGGGCCCCCAGATTGATAGCTGGGAATCCAGCATGGGACTGACTCAGACCCCCTGAACATGGGTCTCAGCCAGAAGGACTGAGCAGTCTAAGGGACCTCAGACAGTGGAACCAGGATATATTCCTGGTGTATAAAAGAACCTTGTAGGCACATTCCCCATGGAGGGATACTCTCTTAATCTAGAAAAAGGAGAGAAGTCCTAGTCCCTACTCCAAATGACTTGACAGATTTAGATGACCCCCTTTGGAGGGCATCACCCTCCAAAAGGGAAGATGGGAGGGGAGGGTGGTCAGGGGACATGAAAGGGTAGGAGAGGGTAGGAGAGAGAGGAAGAGGGAGAGAGGGAGGGAGAGGGAACTGGGATCGATATGTAAAATAAAAATAAAAATTAAAAAAAAGACTAAAATCCAAGTGAAAACCCATTTGCTAATAAAGAAATAGATATCATTACTTGTACTGGAAAAAACAATAAAAATTAATATAGCATTTTGACAAAATTCCATTTCAACAGAATACCAAAATAAAGTTCTTTAATATTCAGTTACTACAGCTGTCCATCACAGAGGAGTTCCCTCTCTTACACTTTTGAAAAACTTCCACATTCCAATTTCTAACCCACAGTACCAACAGACATACTGAATGACTTGTTGTTATAGTCTCTTTTCCTGAAAGAACATTATCATTATTGCTATTATTTTCCCCACTGTTATGCTTAAAGGCCTCCTGGCAGTATCAAGTATCAGGAATGAGTGAAAAAAAGTAGACTTCAAAAATTTTATATAAAACTTATAATCTCTTTGTACACTGTGAAGATTTGTCATTCAGACTGTTTTAATAAAAAGCTGAATGGCCAATAGCTAGGTAGGATTATTCAGGGCAGAGAGGACACTGGGAAGAAGGACAAAGATCTTGGAGAAACCAGCCAGATACAGAACCAGTAGGACACACAAAATGGGACAGAGGTAAAAGAGTTTTGAGACTCTGTCTTGCATTTTTCTTTATGGTCACAGAGAAAAGGGTGGGGGGTGGGAAGCATAAAGAACAGGAAATGACAATCTTCACTAAATATTCAGAAGCAAAGGGGTAAGAGTATACTAAGTAAGAATAAATACACTTTGAATAACATCTCCCGTGGTTAATGCTTGTAATCCCAGCACTAAGGAAGTGGAGGCAGGAAGAGCAGGAGTCCAAGATCCTGCTGGGTTACAATTGAGCAGGAGCCAACCTGGGCTACACGTGGCCACCTCAAAAATACAACAGAGCAAGTAATAAACAATACAACACTGAACATAAACCATAATTTAATTATTCACCAACTAAACTCTGAACTGTCAGAACACAGACTAAGAAAGAAGTAGTGTGAGAATTCTGAGTGTTTGTGAGAGAACTCCAAGACAAAAGCCTGTGGCCTCCGTTTCTCCATAACATGGGTTGTTCTTGGAATATGCTTTTGTGCCCCTCCCAGGTGTAGCCGATAGGAGTGAGTTTATTTCAGAATATTTATTACCAATATCCCTGATGAACATCGATGCAAAAATACTCAATAAAATACTGCCAAACCGAATTCAAGAGTACATCAGAGAAATCATCCACCATGACCAAGTAGGCTTCATACCTGGAATGCTGGGATGGTTTAACATACGAAAATCTATCAACGTGATCCACCATATAAACAAACAGAAAAAGAAAAACCATATGATTACCTCCCTAGATGCGGAAAAAGCCTTCGACAAAATTCAACACCCGTTCATGATAAAGGTCTTGGAGAGGTCAGGGATAACAGGAACATGCCTAAACATAATAATAGCAATATACAGCAAACCAACTGCCAACATCAAACTGAATGGAGAGAAACTTAAGCCAATTCCTCTAAAATCAGGAACAAGACAAGGCTGCCCTCTCTCTCCATATCTCTTCAATATCATACTAGAAGTTCTAGTTAATGCTATAAGACAACAAAAGGAGGTCAATGGGATACAAATTGGAAAGGAAGAAGTCAAACTGTCTTTATTTGCAGATGATATGATAGTTTACATAAGCGACCCAATAAACTCTACCAGGGAACTCCTACAGCTGATAAACACCTACAGCAAACTAGCAGGATACAAGATAAACTCAAAAAAATCAGTAGCCCTACTTTTTTCAGACGACAAAGAGACATAGAAAGAAATCAGAGAAACATCACCCTTTACAATAGCCACAAGCAACATAAAGTATCTTGGTGTAATGCTTACCAAACAAGTAAAAGACCTATATAATAAGAACTTTGTGGCTCTAAAACAAGAAATTAAAGAAGATACCAGAAAATGGAAAGATCTCCCATGCTCTTGGATAGGTAGGATAAACAATAAAAATGGCAATCTTGCCAAAAGCAATCTACAGATTCAATGCAATCCCCATTAAAATCCCACCACAATTCTTCACCGACCTTGAAAGGAAAATAATCAACTTTATATGGAAAAACAAAAGACCCAGGATAGCCAAAACAACCCTATACAATAAAAGAACTTCAGGAGGCATTACCATTCCTGACTTTAAGCTCTACTACAGAACTATAGTTCTGAAAACAGCCTGGTATTGGCATAAAAATAGACAGGTAGACCAATGGAATCGAATTGAAAATCCTGATATTAACCCACACACCTATGAACACCTGATTTTCGACAAAACAGCTAAAATTATACAATGGGGAAAGGACAACATCTTCAACAAATGGTGCTGGCACAATTGGATGAGGGTGTGTAGAAGACTGCAGATAGACCCATGTCTGTCGCCATGCACAAAACTCAAGTCCAAATGGATCAAAGACCTCAACATCAATCCACCCACATTGAAACTCTTAGAAGAGAAAGTAGGAGGTACCCTTGAACCAATTGGTATAGGAGACTGCTTCCTGACTATAACTCCAGGGGCACAGACACTGAGAGAAACAATTAATAAATGGGACCTCTTCAAACTTAGAAGCATCTGTAAGGCAAAGGACACAGTGGACAAGACCAAACGGCAGCCCACAGACTGGGAAAAGATTTTCACCAATCCTATATCCGACAAAGGGCTGATCTCCAAAATATACAAAGAACTCATGAAACTAGTCAACACAACACCAAATAACCCTATTAAAAAATGGGGTACAGAGCTGAAGAAAGAAATCTCAATAGAGGAAATCAAAAAGGCTGAAAGATACTTAAGAAAATGCTCCACATCCCTAGCTATCAGGGAAATGCAAATCAAAACAACTTTGAGATACCATCTTACCCCTACCAGAATGGCTAAAATTAGAAACACCAATGATGACTCATGTTGGAGAGGATGTGGAGAAAGGGGAACACTCCTCCACTGCTGGTGGGAGTGTAAACTCGTACAGCCATTTTGGAGATCAGTGTGGCGGTTCATCAGGAAAATGGGAATTAGTTTACCACAGGACCCGGCAATCCCCCTCTTAGGCATATACCCAAAGGATTCACATCCATGCAACAAAGACATCTGTTCAACTATGTTCATAGCAGCACTATTTGTAATAGCAAGAACCTGAAAGCAACCTAGATGCCCCTCAATTGAAGAATGGTTAATGAAGATGTGGCACATCTACACAATGGAATACTACTCTGCAGAAAAAAATAATGGTATCTTGAAATTTGCAGGCAAGTGGATGCCACTTGAAGAAACCATCCTGAATGAGGTAACCTAGTCACAAAAAGAGGAACACAGTAAGTACTCACTCATATATGGATTTTAGACCTAGATCAAAGGATCACCAGCCTGTAATTCACACCACCAGAGGAACTAGGATACAAGGTGTATTCTAAGAGATTCATATAAAGTCCCTCACAGAACTGGTAATGGACAAGTCCCCCAGAGCTCAGGGGAAGTGGGGTGGGGGGCAGCGAATGGAGAGAGAAGTAGGAGAATACGAGGGGGAGGAAAGGAAAACATGTGCGACCAGGAAGATTTAGCCTGGTTAGGAATAGAAGACAGGAAAGAGAGAGAGGGAGAGAGACAGAAAGAGAGAGAAAATATAAAAGAGGGAGCCAATATTGGTTTGAAGATAAAACTGAACACAAAGAAAGGTCTAGAGAACTACAAGACTGCTGCCAACTAACAATTTGAGCTTCTGTGGAAAGGCTATCATAAATGCCCTTCCCGGAGAGTGAGATCAACAACTAACTTATCCATGGAGCCCTCAACTAATGCCTGTTGGAAATAGGAGCAAACACCCATGCATAAACACTGAGTCGAAGTAGAACTCAGATGCAGAGGGAGAGGACAAGACCAGGCGGCAGAAACCCATAGAGACAGCATACCTGAACAAGGAGGAGCTAATAGGCCACCAGACTGATAGCTGGGAAGCCAGCATGGGACTGACTCAGGCCCCCCTGAATATGGGTCTCAGCCAGAAGGACTGAGCAGTCTAAGGGACCTCAGACAGTGGAGCCAGGATGTATCCCTGGTGCACAAAAGGACTTTGTGAACACATCCCCCATGGAGGGATAACTGCCTTAATCTAGAGACAGGAGAGAAGCCCTAGTCCCTACTTCACAGGACCTGTCAGATCTACCTGACCCCTGCTGGATGGCATTCCCCTACACATGGAGTTGGGGTGGGGGGATGGGAGGGTGGTTAGAGTGCATGTGAGAGGGCAGAGAGGGTAAAAGGGAGGGAAGGAGGGAGGAAGTAAGGAAGGGAGTGAGGGAGGTTGGGAGGGAGGGAGAGGGAACTGGGATCGACATGTAAAATAATAAATTCAATTTAAAAAAATGCTTTGACTCCAAAATTAAAGTTGAAGGACAAGTTACTGGGGAAAAGGATTTCTATTTTTGTTTCCACAGAAAATGAAAAGATGTGGATTCCTTCCAGACTAATGTGGTTTGATCAAGCCAGACCACCTGAAACAGAGTATCAGGTGATCCAACATTCAAAACAACTGGACAAAGCAGCCTGACAGACTACAGCCAGGATTTCTGAATCTTCTTCAAATCCCCCATGACAGCGCCCCTTACCAGCAGGAAGTAGTTTGGAAAGAATAACGCCCAAATTCCCAAATATTGTCTATAAATGTTTGTTTTCATTTAAATGGACTTGGTTATATAAAATAAAAAAAAAAAAAGAAAAGAAAAAGAAAATTTTCCTTGTCAGATTCCTTTGCAATGTCAAGTTCAATTTTTAATCTAAATGGGGGCTTAGTACACACAAAATCAACTCAGACTCAGCAGGATCATACTGAGTGTGACTCTGAAGGTACCCTATTACGGTGACCAGAATAACTAATAGGTGATGGCTGCTGTTAAAATATATGTGTACACTTGTGTATATTATGTAAATACTGTATATATACAAATGTGTGTACATACATGTGCATCTACTGAAATAAACAATATGATTAATCTCATTAGAAAAACATTTTTAAAGAGGGATTTTATTGTTACTTATGTGTATACATTTATCTTTGTGTATACCATGTGTATGCAGATGCTTTTGGAGGCCAGAAGGGGGCAACAGAAGCCCTGGAGCTGTAGTTACAGGAGACTGTAACTGTTCAACTTGGGTGCTCGGAAGCAAAAGTAGGACCTCTTGGAAAGTTCTCTTAACAGTTTAGCCATTGCTCCATCCCCAGATAAATCTTGGTTAGCAAAGAAAACCATTATCTGAGGGAAAAAATAGCCCTCATAATACATTTTTTTTTTCCAACTACAGTCCGAGAGAAGATTAACAGAGACCAAACCAGTTCAAATCATCCAATCAATCAATGGGCTAATGTTCTCAAAGGAAGACATACAAATGATTTCATCTCACTCTAGTCAGAATTGCTATTACTCAGAAAACAAGTGACAACAAATTGGAAATCAGTGTGGCAGCTCCTCAAAATCAAAAGCTATAACTACCACATACATCCTAGCTATGCTAGCTTGTTTTATGTCAAGTTGATACAAGCTAGAGTCACAGAGGAGGGAACCTCAATTGAGAAAATGCCTGTATGAAATAGGGCTGTAGCAAGCCTATAAGGCATTTTCTTAAGAAGTGATTGATTTGGGAGGGCCCAGCCTATTGTGGGTAGGGAAACCTGGGAATCCTGGGTTCTATAAGAATGGAGGCTTAGCAAACCATGGGGTGTGTGTTTAGGGTTTTTATTGCTGTGAAGACAAACCACAACCATGGCAACTCTAATAAAGGAAAAAATTTTAATTGGGGTGGCTTATATTTTCCAAGGTTTAGTCCATTATCACCATGGTGCAACATTGCAGTGTACAGGCAGATGTGGTGCTGGAGAAGGAGCTGTAGTCCTGTATCTTGACTCAAAAGCAACAGGAAGTAGTCTGAATGTCACACCAACTGAAGCTTGAGCAATGGAGACCTCAAAGCCCACCCCCACGGTGACAAGCTTACTCCAACAAGGCCACACCTACTCCAACAAAGTCACACCTCTTAATAAAGCCATTCCCTATGAGCTTATGAGGGCCAGTTGTACCATGGGGTACAAACAAGCCAGTAAGCAGCACACCTCCAAGGCCTCTGCATCAGCTCCTGCCTCCAGGGTCCTGCCTTGCTTGAGTCCCTGTTCTGACTTTCTTTGATGATGAACATTAATGTGGAAGTGTAAGCCAAATAAACCCTTTCCTCCCCAACTTGCTTTTGTTTATGGTGTTTCATCACAGCAATAGTAACACTGAGACCATCTCTACCACTTCTGGGCACACAGCAAAAGGAATCTAGTCAATAAAGGTAATTACACATCCATGTTTATTGTTGCACTCTTCATAACCAACAAGATATGGACCCGCCTAGCTGCCCATCAACAGATGAATAAAGAAAACATGGCTCAAAAACACAAAGGAAATTTATTCCACTATAAAGAAGAATGAAATCATTACTTTCACCAGTTTTTTTTTTCATCTAGCAGAGATTACGAGACAAACTATAGAGTAAATATCAGATTATAAAGGTCCCTACTTTGATTAACATAATTTAAAAATATGGATAGAGTATAGTCAGGCTACTTTCTGCAGCTGTTAGCTTACAATGACAGAACTTAAATTTCTGAGAAGCCTGGCCACTGAATCACTTCACCCCTGGCTGAAGAAACCATTCTCTCTTGTTTGAGCTTGTTCGCCATAAAGTTAATCTGTATGTCACAAATCTCACAGCCTTTGCATTCAATCTATGACCCTAGGTGGTGTGCCACTTTTTCCTTTCATGTTGCATTTTATGGTTTCAAATAAGTGGGACAATGAGTATTACATTTTATTTTAAATGGCTCTAGTTTTCAGGATCTCATTACTAAATTCTCTCAAAGTGAAAACTGAATACCATTTTTTTCTGAAAAAAAAAAGATTTATATTAATATTCCTAATTGGGTCAATGTGTGGTTTCTTTTCAAGAATGATACAGTGATATATAACCATTCCAATAATTTATTTGTGTGTGTGTAACAACATCTAAGGAGTCACAACCATTTTTGTTTATGGCTTCAAAATAAATTATTAATAGTCTGGGAATGTAGCTCAGTTGATGGGGTGCTTGCTTAGCAAGCATGAAGCCTGACTTCTGTATCCATAATAAAACGAGGCGAGGAGGTCTATGCCTGTAATCCCAGGGCTCTGAGGTAGAGCAGGAAGATAAAAGGAAAAAAATCATTCTCAGGGACATAAAAAGCTGGAGGGTAGCTTGAGACATGAGTTCTTGTCTCAAAAATAAAACATAAAATTTGAATGCCAATTTAGGGCTGGCATAAGTGCTTTAGGTTTTAGAAAGCAATCCCCAAGATCGTTCATGTTCAAAAGTCTTCTGGAATATGGTATCTCCCCCATCTCAAAAGCCTAAGTGACTTGCAGGAGATCTCTCAGCTGGCTAAGAAAAGAGAAATGAAAAATCTACACTCAGATTCTAAATAAATTTCACCCTCTGGATGATAAACATCCCAGGCAACTAACTCTGCTGCTGTCACAATCCTCTGTCCAGGTGAAAACATCAGTGTCAGACACGAGTTCCTGTCACAGCAGCAGTGTTTCCCAGAAGTCAGCAGCCAGGAGTGCAGGCTTATTCTCCTTCACAGTTCTGCTTTCATCTTTCCCATTTACTTACTTACTGGAAAGCCAGTCCCATGCCATCTTTAAAAGCTGGCTACAAATGTAGGTCACTGGCAGCAGCACTGCACTCTTTCATGTCGTTTTCTTAGTCTTCAGCTTGCTTACAGAAGCTCCAAGAGGGGCTGCCAGGGGAGGGCCTGGAATTCTAAATAAGCTCTCACAGGAGCCAGGGGCTGGGGCAGAGTCACCCTGAGGGTCAAACAACACAATTCTAGCTCAACAGGCACATCAGAGCATGAAGCACTAAAAAGAGCGTAGATGGCTGATGATTTAGGAAGAAATAAGATGCTGGCAGGATGTGGAGGAAACATTGTGTTTTTGAGCTCTGCCTACAAAACAGTATCTAGCATCTGTAAAGCTGATATGGAATGAATATATATATATATATATGTATATATATATATATAAAGCAAATACAATAAATAGTATAATTTAGAAGATGTAAAAATACAAGGGGAAATAGGATTAATAAGGTATTGAGCATATGACTTAAAAAGTGAAATGATGCAAAGGCCACATACATTTTTTTAAGTACTTGTAATATAATATTTTCCTTTCATCCTGAATCACTGCTACAAACATTTCAGTTAAGATAAAAATATTGAAGGGTTTATTTGGCTCTTTTTTAAAACTTCTTCTGGCCATTTTCTGGCAGAATAAGAATGCTTGGATCCGAGGTATTTTGTATTCTTTCCACTAAGTGCTGTAGTGTAATGGAGTAGAGCACTGGCCCCTCTACAGAGGCACACTTTCCAACTGTCTTCTGAGTCACGAAACAAACAGATGGCAAGTAGAAACCTTTAAACATCTAATCACCTAACTGCTAGAAGGGAAAGAAAACTGTAATAATTCAAATTGCTATATTGTTTAGCAAAAATATTACTCTAATTAATCTTAAGTAACTAGTATCTTTCACTTCAATTTAAGCCAAAGATTCAAATAAAGTAGATTCATGAGCCAGACTTAAATGAGTGAGCTCAATGTTTGGGTAGCAATTCCAGTACATAGGGTATTTTTCAATTTATTAAGATAGTAAAATTTTTACCTGTTAACCTTAAGTTCATGAGAAAGAATGATAAAGATTTTAATGTTTTATTGTATTCTTTTGGTATTAAATATTCATGCTGCTATGTTAATTTATTAAATATGGCTTATTTTACATAAACTATTGCTTATTCTGTGATAACTCATAGTAATGTTATCCCTTTTAAATTTTGATAGATTAACTATATTAAATATGAAAATGACCATAATTTGAAATTTGAACCATGAATTTAATGCTGATATGATGTTAAATATACAGGATGCTACAAGCCTTTATGAAACATCACATTAGCACGCTCCAGCTAGTAGTTGCATATTTGTCCTGCTAGTGGTTACCTATCTGTCTTGATTACATATTTAAAATCATTCAATCTTGCCTGAAGCATCCTGGATGATGTTGGAGTTAGGGAATATTGTATATAAAACCAAGTCAAAATTTAAGCAACAAATTAAAGGTTTCACTCTTTGCTCCATACAGCATGAACATTACTTATCTGACATGCCAGCACTAGCAAGATTGCAATTAAAGTTTTGCCTTTGCTATAAAATTTAACAGCATTTATTTCAGAAAATTTTCTTGACTTCTACAGATGTATCAACAAATGATATTAAACTTATGAAGGGATTGTAATATAAAATATTAGTGTCTTCAACTTTCAAAGTGATGTTTGTGTGCACGTTATTTTTACTACATGAAAACACCTACTGCTAAATATTTAAATATCTGTATGTAAAAAAAAATGGAATTTTTACTATTTTAGAAAACTCCATAGAAAGCAAACTTTCTTGGGCAGTACTCAGTTATTGCATTTGAGACTACCAAGAAAATTCTTTTAGATAAAAAAGTTAACTACAACACTTACAGTGTGTGTTAGTTACAGATTTAACAGCTCTACATATATAGTTCTATAGGGCTTTCTAAGGGGTATAATTTCTCAAAGATACATCTTAATGCTGGTTTCCTGAAGGAGCTCTGACTACAATAGGCATGACTATGTTCTCAAAAGATGATGGATAAATTGCTGGGTGGTTATATAATATATCTTAGGCAGCTGATGAGGCTTTTTATTTCTTACTTGTCTTTCAGTTATATAGTTTTAACATAATTATGGTCTATAAGACTGTCATTCTCCTCTTCTTCAACCAGAACTATATGCCTCAGTTACTGGTTTGAGAAATTAAAACTAATCAATTATCACATTATTTTTCTTGGACTTTATTTCTAATGATTGCAGATACCTTGATTTGGGTCACTCAGTATTGAAACTTTTGATAAAAATTAAATTTTAAATGATAATTATGTTGGACATAATCAAATTCTAAGAAAATATTATTTAGTAAAATCTACTTACTTGTATCAGCATATCAGTTTATTCTACAAAATATTTTGTTTATTCTTCTCATTAAGATGCTGAAGTATGTGAGTAATTCAAATGTTTGGCACTCATATTTTTATAATCCATTATATTCTAAACATGTATAAATACCAAGTGAACCAAATTAAACATTCATATATTAAAGTAACAATTTGCATTTTTTATAGGAAAGGAGAATGCCATTTGTTTAAAATCAAATTTTGCTTCTTTCCCATTATCAAACATAAGAAATATAAAATGAGATAACTGGAAATTTAGTAAATATAACTGAGTACAGGAGTCTATATTAAATTAAGTATAATAGAGCTGTATAAAATATAAGCACACAATTTAAGTGTTAATGAATCAATGAATTGTATTTCTGTAGCACAAAGCCAAATATACATACTATTTAAAACAATTTTGAGTACTAATCTAAAGATATGATTATAGTTAAAAGCAAATAATGGTAGTACAATAAGGGGATATATTTTTAAATTTTATTCATTATTATTGCGTGTATGTGTGTTGTGAAAATTATTTTAAGGTATGTTACATTTGTTTATGCCATATAACACTGTTTTAATGATGCAAAATGTGTTGCAATCCTTTGTTTCATTTGTTTAACTCTGTGAAACTGTGTTACTTTGCCCCAAAGACCTATGTTTTAAAGGATTAGTTACTATCCTATTATTGCACTCTCAGGAGTTATGAAACTTTTAGGAGAAGGGAGCCTCTTGGAAGGAAGTTAGATGCTCAAGTGAGCAGTGGAATGGCCTTAGAGATACTGGGACTCTGGCCTCTGTTCCTTTTCACTCTTCACTCCACAGAGACCATTAGGAGAGCAGATACTATATATCTCCCCATGATGCTCTGTCACAAGTCCAAAGCAATGAGGCCAAGGGTTCATGGACTGAAAACTTTGAAACAATGAGACAAAATTAACCCTTCCACTTAGAAAAAATGTATTTTATTTATGTGCATGTGTGCGCACCTGTCTGAAAAAATTGTACATATCATGTATATGCATGTGCCCAAGGAAGCTAGAAGAGGGTATCAGACAGCCTGGAATTGGAGTTATAGGCGGCTATGAGCCTTCTGATTTGGGGACTGATAACTAAATCTGTGTCTTCTACAGGAGCAATAACGTGTTCATAACCACTAAGCCATCTCTCCAGCAACTTTTATGCTTTTAAAGTAGATCTTCTCAAGTAATGTGTCATAGGAATGGAAAGCAGATTAATATAAATGACATTCACCTGAAATTTCTCTATGTGCTAAAAGGAAAATTCGTCCAGGTCATTAACATTATTTAATTAATGGCTTAATCTGAGGTTCTGTTCCAGAAAAAAGAATTAATACTCCACAAGTCAGAATTATTCATTATAAGATCAAAAACATTCTTGTCTTAAGAAAAGATACAGAACATAGATCATATACTTTATCATTACTGTTTATTACTTGGAAAATAGTTACTTCTAATATTCTCAAAGGAAAAGACTATCAAATGACAATATTTGTAATTTCTATACCCCCTGATTTTTATCTTTGTCTTTTTATCAATACAACTCCAGACACTCTGAAGATAATTTTCTATAGCTAACTTTCTCAGAGTTCTCTTATTATAGTGAATACAATGAACATTATCAACTACATATAACAAAGCTGCTATGAACATTTACATTTCTCTATGTGGGCTTAGACTAAAACTTTGGCTTAATGTTTGCTTTAAGAATGCCAAATATTTTCATGACTTGGAACCAGTTTACTTCTGCACATGTTAAATAAAATCATAAAGCAGGGTCATGTATGGTGGTGCACATCTTTAATCCTAACACTCATGATACAGAGGTGGTAGACCTCCAGGAGTTGGATCTCAGGTTTGCGACTAGCTTGGTCTACATATTGAGTTTCAGGACAGCCAGAACTACATACTAGAAAGACCCTATCTCAAAAACACTAAAAACCAAACAAATGAACAACACAAAGTAGTAAAAGCACCAGAATACAAATATATCATTTTTATTTATGTCCTTTACCACATTGTAGGGCCTAAAGAGGCCTGGGCACAAGGTCTAGTGGAAATTCCTGAGCCTGGCTAATGCTTGGCAACCTGTCTTTGGCCAATAACTTCCTCTTGGGAGTGACTCAGCAAGGCCTGATGTAAGACTGCCCCCTGCCTAGCTAAACACTAGCTTGGTGGAATATTATTGGCCCTGTGTCTTCAGATCACCTTACTCCATCCTATAAGATTCCCACCCCATATTCCAACTCCTGACCAGGCTTCCTGTCACATCTGATTGTCCTTGTGGTGGGCAAGGACTGGGGAAAGGCAGATAGCATGCTCACCTTTCCAGGAGGAATTGTGGAGGGACGACCCCACACCACATTGTACTTACTTCTTACACTTTTATTTATTTAAGAAGTGAAAATCAATATGGTAAAATGTTTTTTGCAGAATTCTTATGAATTACTTCATATTGTAGGTGCAGGAAACCAATACTTGGTTCTAGAAAATTTGCCGGAGCATAGTAGCAGTTAGGATGAAAAAAGATTTGTGTCCAACTGAGAAAATCAATTAGAAGTAAAAGATTATGCTTCCCTCTTTTTTCAATGAGCAATATAAATTGAACTTTTATTGTATTTTTGCTATTAAACATAAATAATGTCTGATTCAATAATTTATGTTTAGTTTTAAATAGTTATTTAATAATTTTTACTTCTGATTAAAAGAAAACTCTCGAGCAACATTTATTTAAAACTAAACTGCTAAAATACATGTTTTTTCATTTAGCTAAAAAAAAAACAAAAACTGCCCCCCACCCAGCCCCGACATACATATAGCCTTATGTGGTAATGAGTGCCTATAATCCCAACACTCAAGAAGACGAGAGAACAAATTTTAAGTTCAAAGCTAACTTGGGTTACACAGTAAGACCAAAACCAAACCAAATCAAACCATCAGAAAAAGAGGCAGGCATGATGAATCAGGCTCGTGATCCTAGCATTCCAAAGGCTGAGGTAGGGCTGCTGTTAGTTTGAAGCCAGCCTGGGTCTAGAATGAGACCCCAATTCAGAAAAAACAAAAGCTCACATTAATGTATTTAAATATAATTTGCAAGTAAATGTCTTGATTGTATATAATTTCTCTTCATGAAACATTCAAAATGTATGTTGAATTACTATATTCCATACCTGTAAAATGTTGGCAGGCTTTTCTTTGGCAGATGCAACCAACAGAGTATGCCCATTGACAATTCCTTCTGCCAGGAAATACTTGAAGAGCAAAGGTGAATAAATATTATATTTATCTTCTTCTGTAAAAAGTTTAAAAAAATACATTAGAATCCCAGTGTAATTATACTTTATTTATTTATTTATTTGCATTTCACCTTTAAAACAAGTATGTGATATAAGGTAATAGATTATGTTTTCCTAATGCACAGAAAAACTATGACAATCAAAATGCGGATTTCATAATACAGATTTCCTTATTACAAAGATCATACTCCAACTACTATACTACTCTGAAAACCAAAAATGTAGGTTTATGTATGTTTATAAGAGTTCAGATTTAAATTATTCAAAATTATTTTTATTGTTTTAGATTAGAATTATATTACTTCTCCTCCCCCATACATCTCTCCTTGATCTCTTTCAATAAGACTTAAATTTTTAAATGTTTTATTTATTTTGTGTGTGTAGGTATACATGACACACGATACAGTTGGAGGTCAGAGGACAACTTGTAGGAGTTGGTTCTCGCTTTTCACTATGATGGTCTCAGGGACTGGATCAGGTTGTCAACCTTACCTGCTGAGATGTCCCATAAACCTAATGTCAGATAAATACACACACACACACACACACACACACACACACACACACACACACACACACAGTGTATGAGAGATAGAGAAAGTGAGCGAGAGAAAGAGAGAATTAACAATTTAGATGTCAAATTGAGTAAGGAAATAAGAGTTGGTTTCTTTTTAAATATAAATGTCAGAAAAAAAAATTTAGTGACTCTAACTATGACAGTGCAAGCATGAGGATCAGAGTTTAGCATTGAGTTAAAACTGGGTGTGTTGACATGTGCATGTAATTCTTGTTTGCAAAGACAGAGACAGGTGAAGTCCTGGACCGGGCCAGCTACTCTAGAAGAACTAATGAGTTCTGGTTTCAGGGAGAAGAGTAATAACAAAAGATGAAGATACCTAAGGTTGACTGCTGCCTTCCGAGACAAACATGTGTGCTCTCACCTGCATACACATTTAAACATGTGCAGATGCATACAACACACACACATAAATAACAAAATCCCTTGGGTAAATCTAATTAAGAATCTGAAAGTTTTAAAATACTTCAAATTTGAGCATAGGCAAAAACTTGAAAAGAATATCAACAATTGAACAATGAAATTTTATGAAATTAAAAAGCTTTGGCATGGGCTACAGAATACAAGAAGAATCTTTAACAATTATACAATTAAGGAAAGCACTAAAAAACAAACAAGATATTAAACAACTCTATCAATGAATGGGTTAGAGAAATGAACAGATAGTTCTCAAAAGATTAAGTAGCAAAGGCTAATAAACCTATGAAAAACACACACCACCAAGAGCCCTCAAAGAAATGAAAATGAAGCACAATGAAATTTCATCTCATTCCGTCAGACTAGCAGTTATCATGGAAAGAAACAATAACCAGTGCTGGTGAGGAACTGCCATATGACCTAACTATTCCAGTTCTCCATAACTGAAGGATTATTACATATCACAGAAAGACTTATACATGGGAGGTTGTTGAAGCAATTCCAACATCCAAAGTAGGGAGCCATCCTAGTTGTCTGTCAACAGAGGATAGATAAAATGTGGTCTATAACACAATGGAATTTATTCAGGCATAAAGAACAAAATGATGCCATTTGCAGGAAAATAGATGTAACTAGAAATGATCATACTTAGTAATTATGCTAGTTTTAGAAAGATAAATATCATGTTTTGTCTCACTATATATCCTAGAATTTGTATAGATAAAATCATGGTTGTATATATGACATGAAAGTAAAAGTGACAATTATCCAAGGGGGTGAAGGAGACTGGCAGGAGGCAAATTAAGCAGAGTAGAGAGGGTTAGGGACAATATGTTCAAAATAAATTAATGGATTTGCATAAAATGTTCTTATGGAATCCAGCATCATGTACAATGAATATACATCAATGACAAATTATAATTACAAAAATATAGAAATATCTTGCCAGGGGTGAGGATCTAGCTTGATGGTAGGGTAGCTGTTTGCACACATAAGGCCCTGGATTTGAGCACAAAAATAATAAAACAGTGATATCTTGCAATCACTAAAAAAAAGAAAAATTATGTGGTAAGTAAATTGTAACCAATAGTTAGCTATTTACTAAATTATATCTGATGTTAATTTTTAGTGCCACTTTGCAAAGGGCCATGGGAGTATACAGCAGATGACAACTCGTGTTCAGCAGGTCGACCTACTAGATGCAAAATTCCCTGGGGGAAAGCCCCATGTGGAAGACTATGGGGTCACTTGCTGTGGAAACCAGTTGCTCCTGTCTATAATTTCTCTCATGAGTCACTTCATTTGTTCCCTAAAAACTTCATTTCTTCCCTAGTAACAGCTTTGGGTGCATCCCCACTGGTTGTGTGTTTATCTCATGAAAATACCCCATTTACTGGTCAGAAAGAGGATTTCTACTATCTGTAAAATTTTGATGAATAGAAATAATACTAGGATATTTTACATACTCAGACTGACATAGGATTCTCAGTCACAAAGATACCTTTTTACACAGACAGCTAACTTTAGACTTCAGAGCTGATTCAAAACAGGCTAGTTGTCCCTGGAAACAATACCTGGTTGCCCCTAGAGACACTTACATGAAGTCATTTTCACAGGCGTTGTTTTACTGATTCAAGGTCAGAGTTTAAAGCAACTTTAGTCTGCACACACTCCTCAACCTCAAGATTCAGCTAATTGCTTACTGTCTGGGATCCCTCACCAACTTCGAGCTACATGCATGGATCAATGTGACATCACTAGCCTAAGAGAAAGCACATTACTTATCATGTGTTTGGAGAATGGGCCAGGCCCTGAAAATGTAACTTACAATTGTCTAGAGTTTGGCTGTGGAAGGGCAGCAGAGAAGGCAAGAAAGATAGAGGCAGCAGTGGTATAAAGGAGAAACTGTGTTAAGGGCATGCAGAAGGCTGCTGTGAGAGAGAAGTGAGGGAGTGAATGAGTGAGTAAAGAGAATGTGAAAGATGTAGAAGTGTGTGTTTGTGTGTGTGTTTGTGTGTGTGTGTGTGTGTGTGTGTGTGTGTGTGAGAGAGAGAGAGAGAGAGAGAGAGAGAGAGAGAGAGAGAGAGAGCTGTATGAAAGAGCTGCTGCTATGTAGAGAAGCTGCACCTAGGAACTGAATAAAGTGCCATATGGAAGGGCATGTGAGATGCGTAGCTGTGGCTGTGTGCAGAGGCAAGGAAGAAGAAGCTGTATAGATAAGGCGTAGAAGAGAAACACAGGTAGAAGTAAGATGTGTAGCCATGTGAAAGGAGATGTACATAGAATATAGACATATGTAGCTGATCAGGAGAGAGATATATGTATGTAAAAAGATTGTCAAGAAAGAGATTATTTAAGTTGAAGTAAAAGAGAAGGTTACTAAGGATAGCATGTGTTTTTTTTTTTTTCTTCTTTTCTTTTCTTTTTTTAAGCAGAAAGTATGAATTTCACCTCAGATAGGAAATTGTAGCAACCCTCAGATAAGAATCTTTCCCAAGTCCCCACTACTCTGAAGCATTCTCTTTATTACCCTGGAACAGATTTGGGAACTGGTCTGCCTCATCACTTGAGCTGGATTTAGGACTCCCATGGGAACATACCTCTGGGTATGTCTACAAGGAGGTTTCTAGAGAGCTTTAATTGAAGAGTGGAGTTTCTTCCTAGCCATGAAGGGCATCATCCTGTTGGCTGGGGCCATATGGAATGAAATGAAGAAAGTGAATGGAGAACCAGCCACATCTTTCCCTTCTGATTGTAGACTCCATGAGATTACCAGTCTAATGGTTCCAATTGCCACAGTTAGAGCCACGTTCTTGGCCATGTTTTCCTGCCCCAATGAATCATAAGCCCAAACTGTGAGCGAAAACATTACCCTTTCTTCCTTGAGTCACCTTTGTCAGGTATTTGATCACAGCAGATAGAAAAGGAACTACTACCCTATGTGCCTACATGGAAAACTAGGGTACCAGGCTAAAACAAGCATGTGGAAGTTTGAAAAATCGTGCAGGATTTCACAAGCTGTGTTGAATACTTAAATGCTCATAATTTAAATTTAGGCTAGTTAATTTCTCTAAAACAAAACAGAACAAATAAAAATAAAACAACAGAAATCTTCAAAATGATGTAATGGAGCTCAAAGTCACTATAATGCATTATTTACAATAAGTAGTTTTCAACATTTTTTCTGAATAAGCTGCAAAGAAAATGTTATGTACAAACTAACTGTAAATGTAATCAGATATGGAATTAAAATAAGTACTTCAGGGTGCCTACTACCATCATGTGAAAGCAGTAAAGAAAAAAATAAAGTATCTAAGTGAAGAAAATAAGAATGCTAATACAAAAGTAGAAACTACAAAAATGAACAAGTTAAAATTGAAGATTTTACTGTAACTTTTTCTTTTCTTTTCTTTTAGGAACTGACAGCACAACTACAGAGAGGTCATTAAGAAACAAAATCTGAATGGTATCATCAACCTTTCCCAGTGGATTATACTCTACATGTATGCTGTTTTTCTCATACATCTTGAATGTGTATTCAGACATATCAAACAATATGTTAACACAGAAACCAGGTCTCTAGAGACTTCAGCATATCTTTACTGATATCATCAGGCTACATTGAAATAAACAAGAATTCAATGACAATATAATCCACAAAGACTGGAAACATGGGAATCAAAGCACATCTTTCTAATTAGTTAACTGTGGATCAAAATGTGTGAAAAGGAAAATTGGGAAAGATTTTAACCTAAATAATTACAGAAGCACAACTATGAAGAGTTTGGGGTATGGGGTGAAGCATCATTAAGAACACAAGACCAGGCTTATAGGCCAAGCTTCAATGACTGAAACATAGGGAAACTGGTGTGTATCAATAATGGAGAGGAAAAATCAGGGCATTAATATTGTATTTTATGATAAGATCAATGGTATGGTAATCTTTTGACTAGGCTAATAAAGAACAAAAAGTATTGAGCCACAAATTGTCTAAATTGAAAATTACAAAGGGGGATTTCACTAAAGATATTATGCATATTGAAAGTATTAGAAGAAATATTCTGAACTTTATAGTAAAAATTTTAAAATTTCAAAAATTGGACAAATCATTTTGTTTTCAAGTTACCAAAATATGGTAAAATAGGAAACTAGGAAACAGAATTAAATTCATATTTAAAACTAATTATATATACTTCAGGCATAGGAAACTTTACTAGCAAATTATTGTAAAACCTGTTTCTAACAGTTAACAAGCTCAGGAAAAAGTGAGGAGAAAGAAATTTATTGGACCTTTATTATTTGGATATCCAATGAGAGAAAGGCTAAAAAGATACATGTAATTATTTACATTTAAATATCAATCCAAATATGTGCTTCCAAAAACAAATGACAGGGTAGATAGAAACACTTCCAAATTCATCCTGATAGAAGTATAAATTCATTACCCCAAATCATATCAAGACATTATGGAAAGAAAGACACAGACTAGCAAGTCTCATGAACACATCACAAATAAAAACTATAAAAGGGAACATAAACTCCAGCATAAAACAAATATAGTAAGACTAGGTGAGTTTTATCTGATTACAAGAATCTATGTAACACAATAGTAGATTTAAAGATAAGATTATACAATTATGGACCCCCCCCCCATAGCCAGGCCTCTGCCGGAGACCCACCTATCCACTCGGGACCATCCTGAGTCCCTACCTGCCTAATCTTTGACCTATAACGTCAGGCTTCTGCAGGAGGAGAGGCCTCTTAGAGAGATTGGACCATCCAGAGTTATATACATCGAACTTTTGACCCACCTACGCCCACCGGGAGAATAGAATAGAGATAGAGAGTCTCCACCTGCACCCACTAGAAGAAGCATTGGAATGATGGCAATACAAGAATATACCCAACAATAGAAAGACAAGTGTGACACCATCAGAATCTAGGGACTCTACACCAACTAGACCTGAAAACATCAAGGCAGATGAAGCAGAAGAGAACGACAAAATATAACTTCTTAAAAGTAATAGAGGCCCTCAAAAATGATATGAGAAAATCTCTTAAAGAAATGGAAGAAAAAACAAACAAAAAATTGGAAGAAATGAGCAAATCTCTTAAAGAAACTAAGGAAAGCCAAGAAAAAAACAATCAAACAGATGAAGGAAACAACTCAAACAGTTCAAGACTTGAAAACTGAAATAGAGACAATAAAGAAAACACAAACTGAGGGAATGCTGGAAATAGAAAAACTGGGCAAACGATAAGAACTACGGATGCAAGCATAACCAACAGAATACAAGAGACTGAAGAGATAATCTCAGGTGATGAAAATAAACTAGAAGAAATAGATTCATTGACCACAGAAAATCTTAAATCCAACAAATCCTTAACACAAAACATCCAGGAAATGTGGGACACCATGAAAAGGCCAAACCTAAGAATAATAAGCATAGAGGAAGGCGAAGAAGCCCAGCTCAAAGGTGCAGAAAACATATTCAACAAAATCATTGAAGAAAACTTCTGAACAACTATGACACAAATACAAAGGCACCCACATTAGTAAAAGAAACGCTACTAAAACTCAAACCTCACATAAAACCTCACACACTCATATTGGGAGACTTCAACATCCCACTCTCACCAGTAGACAGGACCACCAGACAGAAACTTAAGAAACAAAAGAACGAACATTAGTTATGTCTCAATTGGGTTCAACAGACATTTACAGAACATTCTATCCAAACACAAAAGAATATACCTTCTTCTCAGCTACACATGGAACCCTCTCTAAAACTGACCACATACTAAACAACATAACAAACCTCAACAAATACAAAAAAATTGGAATAGTCCCCTGTATCTTATCAGACCACTATGCATTAAAGTTTGAATTCAACAAAAACACAAATCGCAGAAACCCTACAAACTCATGGAAACTGAACAATATGCAATTGCACCATAACTGGGTAAAAGAAGAAATAAAGAAATTAAAGCCTTCCTAGAATTCAATGAGAATGAGGATATAACACACCCGAATTTATGGGACACTTGCTACAGGGGAAGTTCATTGCACTAAGTGCCTATGTGAAGAAAACAGAGAATAGTCATATTATAGAATTAATAGCACAACTGACAACCTTAGAACAAAAAGAAACAAACTCACCCTGGAGGAGTAGATGCCAGAAAATAATCAATTTGAGGGCTGAAATCAATAAAGTAGAAACCAGGAAAACAATACAAAAAAAAAAAAAAAAAAAATCAATGCAACAAAGTTTTTTTTTTTGAGAAAATCAACAAGACAGACAAACCTTTATCCAAACTAACCAAAAAAAGCAAAGAGAGAACATGAAAATTAACAAAATCAGAAACGAAAAGGGGGATATAACAACCAAGCACTGAGGAAATCCAGACAATTTTCAGGTCATACTTTGAAAACCTGTACTCCATAAAATTTGAAAATTCAAAGGAGATGGACAAATTTCTGGATAACTATCACCAAAATTAAATCAAGAACAGATAAGTGATTTAAATAGACCTATAACCCCTAATGAAATAGAAACAGTCATCAAAAGCCTCCCAACCAAAAAACAAAACAAAACAAAACAAAAACAAAAAACAAAAAACAAAAAAGCCCAGGTCAGATGGCTTCAGTGTCGAATTCTCCCAAAATTCAAAGAAGAGCTAATACTAATACTCCTCAAATTGTTCCACACAATAGAAGCAGAAGGTTTATTACCAAACTCTTTTTATGAGTCCACAATTACCTTGGTACCCAAGCCACACAAAGAAACAATTAAGAAAGAGAACTACAGACCAGTATTCCTCATGAATAGCAATGCAAAAATACTCAATAAAACACTGGCAAATCGAATCCAAGAACATATCAGAGAAATCATCCACCATGACCAAATAGGCTTCATCCCTGGGTTGCAGGGGTGATACAACATATGAAAATCTATCAATGTAATCCACCATATAAACAAAATGAAAAAGAAAAACCACATGATCATCTCACTTGATGCTGAAAAGCCTTTGACAAAATTCAACACACTTTCATGAATGGAGAGAAGCTTAAGGCAATTCCTCTAAAATCAAGAACAAGACAAGGCTGCCCTCTCTCCTCATTATCTCTTTAATATTGTACTTGAAGTTCTAGCTAGAGCAATAAAAAAACAAAAGGAGATCAACGGGATACAAATTGGATAGGAAGACGTCAAACTGTCACTATTTGCAGATGATATAGTTTACATAAGTGACCCCCCCCCCAAAAAAAAAACTCTACCATGGAACTCCTACAGCTGATAAACACCTACAGCAAACTAGCAGGATACAGGATAACTCAAAAAAAAAAAAAAATCAATAGCCCTACTTTATTTAGATGACAAAGAGACAGAGAAAGAAATTAGAGAAACATCACCCTTTACAATAGCCACACACAACATAAAGTATCTTGGGGTAAGCTTACCAAACAAGTGAAAGCCCTATATAGGAAGAACTTTGTGTCTTTAAAGAAAGAAACTAAAGAAGATACCAGAAAATGGAAACATTTCCCATGCTCTTGGATGGGTAGGATAAACATAGTAAAAATGGCAATCTTGCCAAAAGCAATCTATAGATTCAATGCAATCTGCATCAAAATCCCAGCACAGTTCTTCACTGACCTTGAAAGGATAATAATCAACTTTATATGGAAAAACAAAAGACCCAGGATAGCCAAAATACAATAAAGTAACTTCAGGAGGCGTTACCATCCCTGACTTCAAGCTCTACTATAGAGCTATAGTCTTGAAAACAGTTTGGTATTGGCACAAAAATAGACAGGTAGACCAATGGAATCGAATTGAAAATCCTGATATTAACACATCTGTGAACACCTGATGTTCTTTACAAAATAGCTAAAAGTATACAATGGAAGGAGGAAAGCATCTTCAACAAATGGTGCTGGCACAACTGGATGATGGTGAGTAGAAAACTAGCCATAGACCCTTCTCTGTCACCACGCAGAAAACTCAAGTCCAAATGGATCAAAGACCTCAACATCAATCCACCCACACTGAACCTCTTAGAAGAGAAAGTAGGAGGTACCCTTGAACAAATTGGTATAGGAGACCACTTCCTGAACATAATTCCAGTAGCACAAACTCTGAGATTGACAATTAATAAATGGGACCTCTTCAAACTTAGAAGCATCTGTAAGGCAAAGGACACAGTTGACAAGACCAAACGGCAGCCCACAGACTGGGAAAAGATCTTCACCAATCCTACATCTGACAGAGGGCTGATCTCCAATATATACAAAGAACTCAAGAAACAAGTCATGAAAACACCAAATAACCCTATTACAAAATGGGGTACAGAACTGAAGAGAGAATTCTCAATAGAGGAAATCAAAAAGGCTGAAAGACACTTAAGAAAGTGCTCCACATCCTTAGCTATCAGGGAAATGCAAGCCAAAGCAACTCTGAGATACCATCTTACTCATGTCAGAATGGTTAAAATTAGAAACACCAATGACAACTTATGCTTGAGAGGATGTGGAGAAAGGGGAACACTCCTCCACTGCTGGTGGGAGTGCAAACTCATACAGCCATTTTGGAGATCAATATGGTGGTTCCTCAGGAAAATGGGGATCAGTCTACCACAGGACCCAGCAATCCCACTCTTAGCCATATACCCAAAGGATTCACATCCATGCAAAAAAGACATTTGTTCAACTATGTTTCTAGCAGCATTATTTGTAATAGCAAGAACATGGAAGCAACCTAGATGGCCCTCAACTGAAGAATGGATAAAGAAGATATGGCACATTTACACAATGGAATACTACTCTGCAGAAAAAACAAAACAAAACAAAACAAAACAAAAAAAAAAAAAAAAAAAAAAAAAAAAAACAATGGGATCTTGAAATTCACAGGCAAATGGATGGAACTTGAAGAAAGTATCCTGAATGAGGTAACCCAGTCACTCATATATGGATTTTAGACATAGAGCAAAGGATCACTAGCCTATAATTCAGACCTCCAGGGAAACTAGGGTACAAGGAGCAACCTAAGAGATTCATACAAGGTTCCTCAAAGAAGGGGAAAGGAACAAGATCTCCTGAGCATACTGGGAGTGGGGGGGCAGTGAATGGAGAGGGAGCTAGGAGAAAGAGAAGGGGAGGAGAGGAAAGCACGTGGGACTAGGAAGATTGAGTCAGGGCAGGAATAGATGAGAGAGAGAGAGAGGGAGGGAGAGAGAGACAGAGACAGAAAGACAGAGGGAGCCATTGTAGGTTTGAAGAGAAAACTGACTCTAGAGAAATGTCCAGAGACCTACAAGACTGTCCCCAACTAACAATCTGAGCAACAGTGGAAAGGCTACCATAAATGTCCTTCCCTGATAATGATATTGATGACTAACTTAACTACCATCATAGAGCCGTCGTCTAGTAGCTGATGGAACCAGAAGCAGACACCACCAGAAAAACACTGAGCTGATTTGGAATCCAGATGCAGATTGGGAGTATAAGACCAGGCTACAGAAACCCACAGAGACAGCTGACCTGAACAAGGAGGAACTAATGGACCCCCAGAATGTTAGCTGGAAAACCAACACTGGACCAACTCAGACCCCCTGAACATGGGTATCAGTGAGAAGACCCGGGCAGTCTAAGGAACCAGTGGAACCAGGATGTATCCCTGGTGCACAAAAGGACTTTGGGAGCACGTTCCCCATGGAGGGTTACTGCCTTAACCTAGAGGCAGGAGGGAGGGCCTAGTCCCTACTCCAAATGACATGACAGATTTTGTTGACCCCTCCTTGAAGGCACTACCCTCTCTGTGGAGTGGGGAGAGGGGATGGGAGGGTAGTTAGGCACATGGGAGAGAGGGAGAGGAGTGAGGGAGGGAAGGAGAGGGAACTGGGATGGATATGTCAAATAAGAAAAATAAATAAGGAAAAAACCAAATAAATAATTGATAAATAAAAAAAGTAAACTTGATGAAAATTTTAGTTTTGAAGATAACTGTTTTAATATGGCAAATTTAACCTTCCAAAACTCCATTCACCACTCATTATCTACACAAAATCATGTGAAAACGTTCATGTATTTTCTTTCAGGATCTTTTCTGTGTGTTTTTTATGTGGTTACAATTACTGAAATTCATATCCCATGCTTCTTCACTCTACTTCACATTCTTTATAGTTTTGTAGCTTAAGGTTATATAACATCCCAGCACATTTATGTGTCATATTTATTTATCCATCTTGCTGTCATGGACTTTTACAGCTGTTTTCAGGCTTTTGCTGCTGTTAATTACAAAAGCATAAGGGTGCTCCAAATATGTACAACACCGATTCAACAACCAATTCTATTTGTCCACCAAACATGACCGTCTTGGTTTCCAGAAAGTTAGGACTTATTTTTGACATCTTGTCTCTTACTTACTAATAAACCAGATTCCTACCCTGAAATTTCTGATAAATTTAATATCAAAATATTTGTGGAATTTAATTAACTTTTTCATGCTGCTGCTCCCCCAGTCCTGGACATGTTGAAGCAACTCTTGCCTAGATAACCACGCTGCTTCTTAAAATTTCCATTAATTCAAATCTTCTTTAGTACTGTAGTTCCCCACTATCAGTGTTTTTGTATACTGGGAAGATCAATCTTTGCCAAAGTGCTTTTTGGTTGGTTTAATAAAGAGCTGAATGGCCAATAACTGTGGTGATATATTGTTAATGATCTAATAAAGCTGCTAGGGATCAAAATGTAAAGTTAGCCACAGCCATAGAGCCAGACAGTGGTGACACACTCCTTTAATCCCAGCAGCCATACTACTCAGCCTTAGAAGTCAGGTAGTGGTGGTGCACACCTTTAATCCCAGGAGTCAGGAGACAGAGGCAGATGAATCTCTCTGACATCAAAGCCACCATGGCCTACTCAAGAGTGAATCCGTCTAAAGAGTAACAGAACTCACACCTTTAATCCCAGCACCTGGGAGGTGGAGATAGGAGTGTGATATGGCTGGGCCAAGAAAGGAATAAAAGGCAGGAAGAGAGAGGAACTTGGGGCATTTACCTCTGAGGATTCATGGAGACAGGATTGCCAGTTATTGGTTGGCTGCTTTGCTTCTCTGATCTGTCTCTGGGTTTTTATTATCCACGTTAAAACTAACTAGGAAGAAGAGAATAGGTGGGACTTCCAGGCAAAGAGAGAAACTCAGCATGAATCTAGGCTAGAAAGGGAGACACCACCCAGATGTGATGTACAATTTACAAATTGGATGTAAAGAGTAAGACAAAGGTAAAAGTCATGTGACAGAACATAGATTAATAGAAAAAGGTTAATTTAAGTCATAAGAGATAGCTGGGAACAAACTTAGGCTAAAGGCCGAGCTTTCATAATAATAATTCTCCATGTTAGCATTTGTGAGGTGGTAGCCCAAAGAAAAGTCTTACTACTATATATTTGTTCCAAGACCATCACCACGTTGGATACCTGAGACCATATAATATCCTAGTTTGTAGGAGGTGCTGGTGTGCATATGCACACACACATGCATACATACATCCCTATCATAACTTAATCAGGCATACTGAGAGCTTAACAATAATAACTAACAATAGAACAGAACAATTACAATCTAAACTATAATAAGTCATGTCACAGGGATCTGCTTGTCCTAAAATATCTTATTGCTTCACCTCTTCTCTTAAAGGAAGCACTTCAAAACTTCTCTTTAGCATATTCAAATTGCAGGTTTCAATACTCTTGTTCTTTGGGGGCCATTATTAAGTAAAATTAAAGTTACCTGAATATAAGTACTGTGATACTATGACTGAAAGTCACTATGATAACTGAGATGGCAATTAAGTGACTAATGGGTGGGTAGCATACTCAGTTTGGGTAGGCTGGATAAAGGACTGATCCCAGGCATGTTGTGATAGGGACAGGAGGAGATTTTATCATACTACTCAAAACAGCATGTAATTTACAATGCATGAATCTGTTATTTCTGGACTGTTTCATTTAACATTTTTGGACCATATTTGACTGATGTTGTTTTGTGGAAGAAGAAAAAGTAAATAAGTAGGACTACAGGCTCTGCATGGCTCTAACCAAAGAGCAGAACTTAATACATATAAATAAAAGTATGCATGTTGACTGGTATAGTAAAAAAAAAATCATCTTTGGCCTTAAAAATGACTGTTATTTAACAATTTTTCAGTAAAGAAACAAACTACTTAATCAGAAAAATAAATATATCTATAAAACTGGGGTCACAGTTTAAAACACACAGAAAAGCAAAGCCTCAATGCTCTCTAGGTTTTGTTTGCACTCTTCCTTGGCCTACCTGTCTTCAGATACTGCTGCAGATACACAAGATAGTGACTGGCAAACACCACCTGGTTTCTTCATGCAAGACTACTTACTGTCCAGTTTGCATAAATTTCCCCAAGACAACCTAAGTTTTCTGCAAATTGCTCTTGAACACCCCCAGTCTGTATTAGCTTCTACAACACTTCACTGCAATTTCTCCATTGAGTTAATGGCATCTTTGACAGTGAGGGTACCCCACAGAAACCTAGAGCCAAGTACGGTGTATATATGTACTCAATATCTGTATAATTAATGAAGGCAGAAAAAGCAATAAAAAAAATCAGTCTTGTCTTGTGAATCAGCCACACACACTGTAATTTACCTAAAATCAGTCTTAAACATGCACACACAGAGAATGTATTCTATATATCCCCTATAGTTTTTTCAGTCCTATCAGTCAGGAAAGACTAAATATGCAGAAGATCACCTACTTAGGGATTAGCAAAAGCACTAAATTCATCATGCTGAAAATTTCAATTTTGTGAAATAAATTTTGAGGTTGTTTGATAGCATTTGATTAATCTACTTAGTGAATTCCCAGAACACTGGGCAAGTAAAGGGAATGAGGCAAAACTGACCCCCCCCAAAATGCAGTTTGGCTTGAACAAATCATTTAATTCTTAGGTTTAACTGTACAGGAGGACACAAGGGCAATGACAATGTTAGTATGGAAACTTACACAAACTGAAGGGAGTCACTGAGATGGAGAAGGGAGCTAAAAGTGTGTGAGGGAAAAAAGTGGAATTTTAGCTTGAAGGAAAAGAGTCATAAGGGACAAGAGAGCTGGGTGTGAAGGAAATGTGTGTGGGTGTGAAGGACTCCTCCTCTCCATTTCCTGGCTACACTGGAGTGACAAGCTCCTTAGCAATACACTCTCACTGCCATTATATTTGGCCTCAGTTTGTTAGTTATGGACTGAGCCTATTGAAACTAAGAGCCAAAATAAGGCTTTCTTCCTGTTAGTTGATTTTCTCATTTGTTTTAACAGCAATGGAATTCTGAATATCAAATGTTATAAAGAATCAAGTTCATATTAAGAATTGTTTACCTCTGGTGATTGATGCTTCATGTTCCCCCCTTTCATACATTCATATTTAGCTATTTTGTCTAATATTCTAAAGGCATAGACTTTTTCTGGTTTGGGGAGCCAGATGAACTAGCTCTAGTTTCCATAGTTACACATCTGAAACTATAAATAGACTGCTCTGAAAAGCCACACTTGTGCACAGGCATGTTACACATAAAACTGCCTTGATAAATGAAGAATAATCTACTTCATGCGAATATGGTTTACAAAACTCACAATAAAGGCTGGAGAGGACTCAGAAGACAGAGAGCCTCTGCACATGCAGGAAGACCAGAGTTGGGATCCTCAGCACTCATATAAAAGTCAGGTGCAGTACTATGCATCTGTAACCCTAGTCCTGGGGATATGGGTATGGGACAGTTAGGAAGAGCCCTTGGCAATCTTGGTTAGTGACATAGCTAATTGGTGACCTTCAAGTTCAGTGAGGTGACCCTATTTCAAAATATAATGTGGAGAAGAGCTGGAAAGATGGTTCAGAGGTCAAAATCACTTCCAGAGGAGCCAGGTATGATTCCCAACATCCACAACCATCTGGTATTCTATATCCAGGGGATTTGACACCATTTACTGGCTGCCTCAGGCACTGCACATACATGGTGTATCACAGACACAAACATGGGCAAAACATCCATACACATGAATCAAAAGTACATTGTCTTAATTTGGGTCTTTCAAGATATGAAGAGATACCATGACTATTTAACTCTTATAAGAGAAAACATTTCCTTGGAGCTGGAGTTTCAGAGATTTAGTCCATTATCATCATGGTGGGAAACATGGCGGCAAGCAGGCAAACAAGGTGCTGGAGAAGTAGTTGAGAGTTCTGCATCTTGATTCGAAGACAGCAGGAGACAGTGTGCCATACTGGGTGTAGCTTGGACATATGAGATCTCAAAGACCACTCCTACAGTGACACATTTCCTCCAATAATTCCACACATCTTAAAAGTACTACTCCCTATGGACCACACATACAAATACATGAATCTATAGGGGTCATTCCTATTTAAGCTTTCATGTACATTAAAAAAAAAAAAGTCTGTCCCATTATCTCATTGAGGTAGGATCAAGGCACTTCTCCATTCCCCAGCCCCCCACCCCCACCCCTGTGTCTAGGCTGAGTGTTCCTGCCCTGCCTCAACGAGATGATGGGACAGACTTGATAGACTTCCTAGGGGAGGCCTTAACCTCTCCCCGAGGAGCAGATGGGAGATGGGGAGGGAATGGGAGGAGTGGGAAGAGGGGAGGAAGGGGAACTGGGATTGGAATGTAAAAACACTAATAAGAAAATGACATGGATAATTAAGATAGACATCTGAAGTAGGCCTCCATACCAACCTCCTAGAGTGTGTCTACCTACACACACATTTGTACTTACATGCACATGTGTACATAACTACAAGTGTGCTACACACAGAAATATTTTTGTTGTTGAGACAGGGTCTTACTATGTAGTACTAGGTAGTCTGGAATTTGCTATGTAGATCAGGCTGGCTCCAAACTCAGAGATTAATCTACATCTACTTCCAGAGTGCTGGAATTAAAGGTATGATCCCAGCATTCGGGAATGGTATAATAATCCCAGGTATGGTAAAAGTACCATACCTGGCAAGATTTAGCATTTTAAACAGAAATGTTCTGCTATGATAGAGAAATACTGACAATGTAAAATGAGAAATTTTACCATGCTGTAACTTGTGTCTTCATTGAACACTCAGTAAGATCCTTCACCTTTAGAATTTTGAAACTTCATTCACTTTAGGAAACCCACATATACAGGTATTTGATTATTTCACAAAAGAACATCACACCTATCTTACTGCTTATGGATGTTAAACAAGGCATTTGAGAAAGCAATACAGGACAGTTGTCTAGGCTGGCATGTGTGGTCTTTTAGAACTTAGACATCAACCCTGGATCTTCTTTTAAAGTTTCCACCTAGAAATCAGTTGTTATTCTGGTGGATTTTCCTTTACATCTGTCTTGTGGGGGTTTCCCCCGTCAAAGCTTTTAATAGCCTTTGTTTTTCATATTTGTTTTTAACAATAATATGTCACAAAGAGCTTCTTTTCTTGTCTTATTTAGTGCTCTGTGCTTCTTGTATATGTGTAGGTATGTCTGTCCTTAATTTGGAGGTCTTTTCTATGACTATGTAATGATCTCTCTCTCTTTGTCCCACCCCACCCCCTTGCTAATGACCTGGGATGCTTCATCTTCTATACCTATAATTCAAAGATTTGGTGTCCTCAAGTTCCTGCATTTTCCTTCCATGTGTTTTTATTTTTTTTCACATTATTTACTTGTATAATCCAGTTTCTCTACTTTATCTTTAAATCCTGATCATCTATCTTCTACTTGACCAAACACTCACAAAATATAGGCTATTGCCCTTGCTCTTCGGTGCCTCCTAGAGGTTGTATTATTGCTGAAGATGCCATACTGTTTGTATATAATTCTTGGGGGAGTCAAGTTAGAACTGACCTGGAAGCCTTCTCCTCCCTGAGGATTGATCTCCTAATATCTCCTAATAACCAACAGGCTAAGGGAAAAAAAAAACATCAGAGTCCTATCCAGCTGCACAGCCTACAGAACACGACACTGACCTCTAGCAAGATATCCCTAGGGGTGTATTAGTGGCATTTACACACTGGGACTGTCTAATTACATATAGCACACCAATAGGAGGGAGCTCATTACTGGTACTATAAATTTAAACAACTAGCCATGGCTTGTGCATGGATCCTAGAGGAGAGCCTACTAACTGCCACTTTCCTAAACCACTATCACTTCTAACTGCATTCTAAATAGTTTTTAAATTTTTATTAATTTTATTTATGTGCTTAACCTACATATATGTCAATGTACCACATGCATAGTTAACAACTATTTTTGAGCTGGGACTCGAATCTGGGTCCTCTAAAAGAACCATCAGTGTTCTTAAACACCAAGCCATGACTCTAGCCCCCAACTACTTATTTTAATACCTACAGATAAGTATATCTCTTATACCTCAACAAAGAAGTTTCTTTTTGTAGTAAATAGAGACTACTATATAAACTCACAATTGGTCAAATGTAGAAGAATGAGTAACCATGGGGTGCCTGACCCCAACTAATATATCTATAACCCAACCCTTACACCTAAGACTCAGAGAACACTGTGAAAAAGAGTCTTCTGTAAGAGCCAAAGGATGGAAACTATTAAGAGCCTGAGAACCAGGATAACTTCTGCACCCTTGAAATAGTTTCTGTGCTGATATTTTGTTTATGATCCAATAAAGCTTGCCAGAAGATCAGAGTGCAAAAATAGCCATTGTCATAGAGGTCAGGCAGTGGTGGTACACACATTAATCCCAGCACTCAGGAGACGGAAGCAGATGGATCTCTGTGAGTTCAAGGCCACCCTGGGCTACATGAGAGTGAAATAAGTCTAAAAGAGAAACAGAAACTTACACCTTTAATGGCAGCAGGGAGGTGCAGACAGCAGTGATATGGCTGGGTGGAGAGAGGAGTATAAGGCAGGTGGAGACAGGAGTGGAGTGTATTCAGTCTGCAGTCTAGACAGTCTGAGGAGCAGTGCAGTTTGGAGATTCAGAGGATAGAATCACCCCTTCTGTCTGAGCATTGGTAGAGGTGAGAACTCTAGTGGCTGGCCCCTTTGCTTCTCTGATCTTCAGCTTTAATTCCAGTATCTATCTCTGCATTTTTATTATTTGTGCTACATACTGGCCAACTTACATACATACCAACTTAAAGGTATGCATTCATGACAAAAAAAAAAAAAAAAGCCATTTTCCTGTGTCTTTGCAGCCACCAGCACAGGCCAGGAGCTGCAAGCAGGGTTTCCACTGGAGTCACTGACCAGCTGGCTAGACTTTCTTTTATCTCCAAACCTCTGAACGAGTTTGGGATTTTCCTGTTGTAGCCTCACTAAACAATCTTCAGCTGATACCCAAACTCCAGAAGCACCTGGGCTCCAAGTAGGACTGGATTGCTTTGCCTTCAGGCCACTCCAGCCTCCAGTGTTTTTTCCACACAGTCCCTTGTGTGGTTTTTATTTGTGCTACAAGTGTCTTCTAGGACAGAGAACTAGCACCCACACTGTTTCAACAATATGTTTTCCTAAACAAGACCAGAAGAATAACAATGCCACATGACATGCTAATGTGGATGAGGGAAATTTTCCCACAAGTGTCCACCCATAGGTGAAGAGCTACAAGCAATTAATAGCTTCTGAGAGACAGAGATCCAGTCTCCCCTAGGAATAAGCCCCTTGATAGGTTATCCTATCCCAAATGATCAGCTATAAACAGACACACACACACACACACAGACCCATTCACACACACACACAAACAACACCAAACAGACTAAATAGGGTATGTATGTATATGTGTACATGAGTATATGTATACATACATACATGTACACATATACATGTATATAATACATATATATGTAACAATAATTAAAAAGAGGTCATGAATATGAGAGTAGACATAAATGGAATTTGTGAGAATAGAGGGAGAAATGAGTTTGAAGTAAATATAAGTATTTATGTATAACAGTCTCAAAAGTAATAAAGAAATTACAAGATAAAAACTTCTCAGTCACAAAAACAAATTCATGTACCTAGATTCAAAGTAAAATTCTAATCTTGGTTTTCTTACTACCTATGTGAAACTGAAAGTTATTTCATCCCTCAAATCTACTTTCATGGATTATAGAGGTAATACAAATTTAATAGTTTATAAGGTGATCATATTAAGTAAAGAAAGAAACATACATAAAACACTTTGCATAATACATGATTCACAGCAAGAACCAAATAATGGACAACTCTACACTTATTATCAGTATTCCTCAGTGATTAAGCAGAAATAAATAATGAGATGTTCTAGACAACTTGAGTTTTCCAGGGATTCAGCTTCTTATCTAAAAAAAAAGAAGGTGCGGCGGCAGGACAAGACCAGAAGTGGGAGGGAAAAAACCTCACTCCTGACATATGGCGCCCACGTGGCTAATAAGAACTTCCACTTAAAATTTAACAAAAGCTTAAAAAAAGGTTTTACAAACAAAAGAACAGAAATAAGCAAGGTTTCTTGGTAGCAGCATTTTTCTCAGTTGGACTTGGCTTTGTGAGAGACAAGCAGATATTTGCGCGGCTCCCTTAAGGGAGAATTCCTGACCCAGCATAAGCTGCAAAAAACCGCATGGCTTTTAAGAAGCACTGCTAACAATTCATTGGTGTGTACGAGAGCTGGCAATGGCGATGGCCACATCTCCAAGCTGGCAACATGCTGCTTGACGGCAGAGTAGACCAAGGAGGTGAGTACAACTCTCACTGCTGCCGGTAAAAGTACCCACTGCCATCTTGGATAAACCATGGCAGAAACAACTATGACTTTCATTTTAGCAATGTTGTTGTTTACCAGATAAAGACTTGTGGCCAGAAAAAGATAAACATTTACAGTAAAGACAGATTCACATTAAAAAATCCTCTAAAGGTTTACAGCGTGTTCTAAAATATATGTAGGCTTGGGAGAGAAAAGGAATAAAATGGTACAGTGAGGAACTGGGTGTGGTGGCACACGCCTTTAATCCCAGCACTGGGGAGACAGAGGCAAGTAGATCTCTGTTTTTGAAAAGTAAACCTGGTTTGCAGAGTAAATTCCAGGACAGATAACAGTTATACAGAGAAACCCTGTCTCAAAAAATGAAAAAATAGAAAGTAAAAAAACAGAGCAATAAAAAAGCCATGTAAAGATGGAAAACACAAAAAAATTATGGATGGTATATGCTATTCTGTTGTCTTTATATCATTTGACTGCTGAGGAAACAACTGTTAAAGGAAATACTGCTGGATTAATTCAATTTATATATTTTAAAAATGCTTTGGCTCCAAAATTTAAGCCTAAGGACAAGTTACTGGGGAAAAGGATTTCTACTTTAGTTTCCACAGAAAATGAAAAGCTGTGGATTCCTTCTAGACTAACATGGTTTGATCAAGCCAGACCCCCTGAAACACAGTTCAGGGCGATCCAACATTCAAAACAGCTTGAACAAGGCAGCCTTGCAGACTACAGCCAGGATTTCTTCATCTTCTTAGGATCCCCAAGACAGCGCCCTTTACCAGCAGGAAGTAGTTTGGAAAGAACTACGCCCAAATTCCCAAATATTGTTTATAAATGTTTGTTTTCATTTCAATGGGGTTGGTTATAAATGGTTAATGATCACAGCCAATTCTTTTTAACGGTAAAAAGGAATTATGGTATAGATATGAATACTTTGTTTTGGAATGGATTTTCATTTATTGATTACTTTGCTTTGGAATGGATTTTCATTTATTGATATAATTTAAGGTCAATTTTGTGATATGTATATTTCTCCTTTTGTTTAGGTATTGTGTTTATATAGCTCATTTAGAAATGTAATGTATAATTCAGTACAAATTATAATTACCTATGATAGTCAAAATTTAGAGTTAAGTTAGGTTTTCAAGGATACATAGAGATGAATTTGAGATTGATAGGCTTTCTTCAAACCTTTCAAAGACCTACAGAATATGGCATTTAAAATGGTTTAGGGCTTTTCTTGACAATGAGGCACAATTGCTCTTGGCAACACCATCTACATCAGAAAGGAAGATGGACATTGAAGAAACTCATGGAGTTTACTTCCAATATGGCAAGACTAGCCATTTGTACAAGATGCTGCTCTTGTCTGGACTGTTTGACTTTATGCTGTATAAACTGGACATGCAGGACCCACAGAAAAGTGACTGCTGATTCAAGATGGACATTGCTACAGAGTTCCTGCTTCATAGAAGAGTCTGTGAGACAGTCTGCAGGACACAGAGAAAAATGACTGACAAACTGCCAATACAAGAAGATAGTTTAAAGTTTCCTGCTTTGCTGAAGAGTCTGTCAGACATAATATGGCCTATGGGCTGAAGATGGAAGATTACAGAGACTTCAGGTGGCTGACCAGGTAGTGGGTGCTGCATTTCTAGAGTTTTTACTTCCTGTGGTCTGTGGTGGAAGGATTTTTCTGCCTGCCGCTGCCTGTCGGCCCGCCACCCCCCAGAAGAACTTCAGGTGACTGACCAGGTAGTGAGTTGTCTCTGTCATTTCTAGAGTTTATATACTATTTTTTTGTTCTCCCCGGCCGCTTTTCCCTCCCCCCTCCCCCCCCTCCCCCTTCTTTTTTCTCCCCTCCCCCCCCCTCCTTTTTTCTTTTCTTTAGCCCACAAGTTTTATTATTACCCGGAATGAGAAACATACAGAATGACATCTCCCATCAGTGGTCTTTGAAGGAGTTGAAGACAGATAGTTATGGTTATAGTTTTCCTTAGTTAGGATTAAAGATAAGTTACATATAGGACTTTAGACTCACAAAGATAGAATAGATGATGGAATATTTTCTTAAATCTTACTAAATGTTAATGGACTAAATATTGTTAACTGTGATTCTTACTTGATAACTGTTGTGTTATATATTTTGCTATGTTAAGGTTAAAACCCTTCTTTTTATTTTAGACAAAAAAGAGGAGATGATGGGAGATGTCATTCTGTAAATATGTTTCTCATATTGGTTAATGAATAAAGAACTGTTGGCCAATAGGAAAGCAAGATAGGCGGGACTAGGAGACAGGAGGAAAGAGGAAGTAGTAAGGGGGAGTCAAGATGGAGAGTCTGGAGAGAGCAGAACCACCAGCCGCCTCTCCCCAGTAAGATAAGACCACGTGGAAATACTAGATAAATAGAAATGGGTTAATAATTAAGACAGAGCTAGCCGATAAGAAACTAGTACCTGGCCAATATCATTAATATCTGATACAGAGTCTCGGTGTGTTATTTGGGGCTGGCGCTGCAGCGGGACAAGACCAGTGGCAGGCGGAAAAACCTTAATCCTTACACCTGCCCATCTCAATTTTTAATTAAAGAATTTATTTTGACAAGTTCTAAAATGACCTTACATCCATGGAGTGCTCATCCTTTAAATATTCATTTTCAGAGTGAGAAAGTCATAAAACCACCATGTACAAAACACAATTGGTTAGGCCAGGTGGTGGTGGCACACGCCTTTAATCCCAGCACTCTGGAGGGATAGGCAGGCAGATCTCTGTGAATTCAAGACCAGCCTAGTCTACAGAGATAGTTCCAGGACAGCCCCCAAGGCCACAGAAAAATCCTGTATGAAAAAAACAAAACCAAAACAAACAAAAACAGAATTAGTTAGAAGGATCACATCATATATTTTTATACTAACCAATCAGAAGAACTGTTCCAACAGCTAAACCTCCACCTGGAAATGATACACAAGAACAACATTAGTCACTCACTTTCTAGATTTTCTTTAGCACAAAATTTAGACTTTACCAAGAACAGTTACCTCAATAATATTAAAAACTACCTGTGTAAACAATATTTGAACTATCTTTGTAATACTTTGTTCAGTGTGTTATTATGATATAGTTACATGTCATCTGTAATTATATACTACATATCATATTTACTTCCCAAATATATTATTGTGCCCCCCCTTTTCCAGACAGAACCAGGAGGCACGCAATACAACTGTGGTAAAGCACTTCAATGTTATATTTATTTAGCACTTGTTAATAAACTAACTCAAGAGCCAAGATCCAAATGTGCAAACTGTTAAAAATTCTACTTTGTTTTCAAATTGAACAAATCTCATAGGAACTAATCATTCCAACTATTTTTAGAAAAAGTATAACATATCCAAAGTCTAGAAGTGCTTAAATATGAAATTTATTTTTGTCAGTTCTAATAAAAAGCAATAATCAAAAATACATTTTCACTAATATTAGAGTGAATTCTTTTAAGTAATTAAATGAAGCTAATATATTATTCAAATAGTCACTAAAATTCACTTTTCAGATATCAGAAGTATGCTAAAGAGGAAAGTTGTTCATCTCATCTGTAAAAGTATTAGTACTTGGAATTAATGTCTCAGAAACTACTAAATGTACTTTAAAATTAAGAAATACATGTTAAAAAATGACCAAAAATGTATTTGTTGCATTATTTAAAGGTAATCGAAGCTGTTGAATAAGTGAAGATAGTTTTCTTGGTAAGGTTTGTGTGTATCATTACAAAACCATAAAACATTTTGAACATCAATAAAAACCTCTTTCCCAAAATATTTCCCAAAATTTAGTGGCAAATATATGGAAAATTTTAATATGAAAAGTTCCCTTAATAGTGTTTCTTTCCTCTTGAACAAAAAACACACTTTTTGTATCAAACAGTCTAAATCTATTAACATGTTCTCAGAATAAATTGAAATAAATTGTGGAATGTACTAATTTAGGGTAATAGCTGAATAATTGAAAACAATCTGAAAAAAAATTCAAAACCATTAGTGACAGACACTTCAAACATTAGTATATTTACATATGTTTGTATGTATATGTGGGCATCTCTCTCTTTCTCTCACCCTCTCTAATGTCTCTCTCTCTCTCTCACTCTGTATGTGTGTGTGTGTGTGTGTGTGTGTGCGCGCAAACTGTTGTGAGGTTTTTGTAGCCTAGGCTGGGCTTCATTTCCCTGGAGCTGAGGTTGAAGCTTCAACTCCTGACCCTCTTCTTTCTACCACTGATGCACTGGGATTTATACAATTTTAACTGGATTTATTATAATTTAATTATACATGAAGACAACTTTCCACACTGTAACACATAAAATGTAGACCACACTAATGAGGACAATTTCAAGATTAACAGAGTGAAATGTTCATTAAGACAGCACTCATAAAGGATCCAAGTATAATTTGCTTTTAGATGGATTAGACTAAATGCTTAATTTAAGTTTGTGCTACACAAAGGCCACTGTTAACTTTCATATTTAGCTTTAACTTTACATCCTACCTTCCTTTAGTGGAAACAAACAAACAAACATTTAATGCCCTAATGGTCATTCTTTTTAAGAATATAAAATTACACTCTAGTGTCCAACTCAGAGTTGTTACTATAAAAGGTTGGCTAATGTTCCTGGTCTACTTCCCTTTCATATCTACCTTTCAGTGGAATAAAAGGCAAAGGGTTTTAAAGCTTGAGATAGTATCTCACTTTTTAGCTGAGGCTGGGCTGGAACTCACAGAACACTCTTCTCAGCCTCCTCAGCCCTCAGATTACAAGCATAAGCTAACATGTTCAACTATATTTTCCTCATGGTGGAACAATGATATGTTGGTCAATGAAAATGAAGTAATATGTAAAATCCAGCATGCTCAGTAAGAGATTCCTTTGCTGTTTTTGCAATGCTTTTCAGATTAGAACCTATCACTCAATGTGTATTATCTTGGTAAGAGATAATGATGGTAGCAACAACAGACAAGGAGGAACTAGCTAAGCAGAGCATATTGCAAATCCCACAAAGGATGGAGGTTGGTTTTTGAAAAATGATCTAAATAAAATTCTTTTTCTGTTAATTTAGGAAAATGTCATTCAAAAATTATAAATCTTATGTTTATCAAAATTCTAATAGTTGGAAATTTTGAACAGTCCTTAAAACACTATCAAATGGGGATAAGTTAAATGTCTTTTAATGACCTTAGTTCTTTATGGTAGGTGTAAAGAAACTGTAGTTAAATAATTAATCTTAAGTTCAGTAAACTGTCAAAACACCCTGAAAATAGTTCTCACAAATTAGCAATAGGTTCTATAAGTACAGAGACTAAATTTAGTTGGGAGTTTTGTGAATATTCATACCATTAAATTTCTGAATCAGTTTTTGGAGCTCAAATGCCAAACTCTATTTTTCATACTTACAGTTTCTTGTTTAGTCTCCCCCCCCCCTTCTTTCAATCTTGATTTATAAAAACTACTGTGTGCCAGGCTCTGGTCTAGGCACATTTTGCTATTTTAACGAGGAAATGAAAGCACAATACTGAAAAATGCAGCCTTTTTGTTTGTAGTTTGATTAGTATCAACTGAATAAATTAACCTATCCCATTTAATGAAAAATATGAACATTGAAGGAGTAGAAATGACTGACAAGCTCGATTGATAGGAAAGATCTGCTGTCATTAAAGCTTATACATTAATTTCTTTTTGGAAGAGAGTTCACTATAACAGGCCAATCTTCTAAGCTTTGGGTTCAAATCCATACTAATTGAGGCCATAAGGGGGAAAAAAGTGAAATATTTGCCAACTATGCATTTTAATTATGTTTCTAGCCTCACACGACTCAATGGATTTGAAACAATTATGTGAAACTAGTTTAAATTTATGTAGAAAACAATTAGAATCCATTTAGAAAATGAAATAATAGAATCAATAAACCATACTGTTTCTGACAGCTTGTCTTGTCATTTTCCTTTTTGCTAACTGACTTGAAAAACCTGGAGTATATCCCCGAGAAAATGCTAAATAAAATACAAGAGTACGCAACAGCAATTGTAATCTATTATAAAAATGTACCATATTTAACACATAGCAAATACCTTGAACAAAAGCTTACAAAATGTAAGCACACATCTGTTCAGACGTAATTTAGCCTGTCCTATCAACTTAATTTAGTCAATCCTTTCAACAAATGACTTCTATGAAACAAGTATATTCTCCAGTAGGCTTTGAATGAAAAAAATTCCACAGATTTTGATAAACATGTGAACATATTTAAGATATTCGGGTGTAGAACTATCCGAATCGAATATCAAGAACTGTCATTCCTTTGAGTAAACACACATCTTTAACTTAAATCCACTCTTTTAGAGCCAACACCTCTTATAATTTAAGAAGATAAGTAGCCCGCAGTAGAAAAGAGGGGAATTCTTTCAGCATTTTCTGAAGAAACCTTTCTATAACATCGCAAAGTTTTGTAGGTTCGTCCTAGCTTTAAGGTACCTGGGATTGGAAGGAGAGTGTCACAGAGACCAGCAGAAGACCCTAAAAGTCAATTCCTTTTCATGTTTCTTTCTCATTAGGAATCATTTTATGTAAAAGCACACAGAGAGTCCTGGTCATCTGCTGGGCAGAGCGGAGCAAGGAGTGTGGGTTCTAAGACCGGCTTAGTGCACAGATCTTAAGACATCTCCAAGCCACCCCCCTCCCCGGCTACCCCGACCACGTCTGTGAAGGGGAGAGGGGTGCTCAGGGCTGAGTAGGGCATAGGGGTGAGGGGCTGCCCCGGGAGTCCCTCCCCAAGTTTTCTCTGGGATGAGCCCTCATCTTTCTGAACCGACCTAAGAGCTGGTCCAGGGCTGGGAGCCCAGTTGACACCAGCAGCTGTCCATTCCGCACCGACGGTCGCGTGCCCGCAATGGACAGCAGCCGAGGGCCACCCGCGTCAGCCCCAGAGGTCTTGCTCCTCCTCTGGAAGCTGGTGGTGCCGCTCGGGCCGGCAGTGGATGCCACACACCCAGAGCTAAGGACTCCCGCGCTGCAGGTAGCTGCCGCCGCCATCTTGACGCCCCTACGATGAGCCAATAGGAACTCTGGGAACTCGAGCGGCTGGCCTGTCAGAGACAGCCCCTAAGTCCCGCCTACCTCCACCGGTAGCCAATAGAAATGAGACGTTCTTTGCCGCTCAACCAATCGCAAGGCCGATTGCTGAAAAGTGCTCTGGACGTACAGCCGGAGGACCGTCCGGGTTCCAGGTTAACCAGGTCCGCTTGAGTTCTGGTTGAGGAACTTCTGTTGGTGTTTGGGGCCGCAGGTGGGTACTGTCCTTAGGCATTCTTGGTGTGCGAGTGCCTGCGTTCCCGCGGAGGGGGAAAAAAAAAAAAAGGCTGGAGAAGCGTTTCGCCCGCAGGGTTTCTTCAGCCTCTGCGAGTTGTAGAGCTCTCGTCTCCCCTCCTGTTTGGCACAGAGACACGCTGCTCTCGCTTTTCTGGTTTCTAAGGAGAGTAAGCCCCATCTTCCCCACGTGAGACCACCTTTCCTCCGAATGGTTTACTGTCTGGAAAGGATGTAACGGTGACTTCAGTGGCTGGTTAGTGCCTGGGCTTAGCCAGTTAGAGCCCGGGACTAAGTGGGTTGGATAGTAGACTTTCCTTAGAAGCTTGCCTCCAGGAACTTCGAGGCTATTGGGCTGTTGGGCTTTCTCCCTGTGAGCAGCTTTCCTCGATTTTAATTAAGGTTTCTGGAAATCTTGGAGAGTCCTTCCTGAGCAGTATGAATGACAAGTGTTACTCTGCCAACCATCTTCACACATTTAATTGTTGCTCTATGAAGCAGCTGCAAAACCGGAAAATACCTGAGTTTCCCCTTAAATCTAAGTAGAATTAGACTCATTTGTACTTCATTTTCTACTGATTGTGAAGTCTGAATGAAGAGGTTTTCTATTACACTGAGTTTTATTTGTGGGAGAAAACCCATGTTATTTAGATTTTTTTAGATTTAGTTTATTTATTCAAATGAGAACTGGCGGAGGAATTGGTTACTTTAAAAGACATTCAAGATAAGCACTGTTTGAACTAAAAACATAGTCCAGAGTCAACACCAGAGTCATGGAATTACTACTGTTGACAAGTGTTGAATGAGTGTTCATTCACTCATTCATTCATTCATTTTGAGACAAAGTCTCACTATATAATCCTGGCTGGCATGGAGACTCACAGAAATCTGCCTACCTTTGCCTGCTGGTGCTGGAACTAAAGGGAAATGTTGTCAGAACGACTTTATTTACTTTTTATTTTTCCTTCCTTCCTGCTTGTATGCATGCATGCATCACATTCAGGCTTGAACCCAATCCTATACTCCTAACGAGGTGGAGAAGGAGAATAAGGTGTTCATGGTTGGCATTAGCTACATAACACCCATGTCTCAAAACAAAACAAAACAAACAAAAAACAAAAACAGAAAATAAAATGTCACATTCAGGAAAAAAAAGCAACAAGCTTAAAGCTTTAGCAACAACACATCAACTAGAAAGATTTGGTGATGGTGGCTTCCATTTCAAATATGTCACCAGTACATATCATACATATCCTTATATATTTAAATCATTTTAATAGCTGTTGAGTACTTGCTTTCTGCTTAGACCCAGTCTTGTCATTTTATACAATCTTGTAATTTTATGAAAATGTTAAATTCTTGGGATTGACATGTAAAACAAGCTTGTTTCAAATTTAAATAAAAATATTACCATATTAAAAAAATGTTAAATTACTTCTCTAATAGCAAATGGATAATACTCTATCCTAGTTTATCACTCCACATTTTAGATGCCAAGCACCTTTTAGGCAGATAATATATTTTATTCCATTTGATTAACCTTTATTATTCCCGAAGAAGACCAAGACAAGATATATTTGTGCTTGGTTGTAAGTGGGTATCTCTTTCTGAGACCAAACAGTTAATGATGTAGGTTTGGCTTGAAACTACTCACTCTTTCACGAGTAAATCATGAGAGCTGGCATTAACGGTTGAGCACAGCTATGTTAGAACTGAAATTTGAATTTCATGTAGTTTTTATATGTCACAGCATAGTCTTCTTTTTCCTTTGCAACACTTTGAAAGTCAAGAGCATGGCACTTCTTTGTGTTGCCCTACAAAAGTAAATGGCAGTTGAAAGACTTATCCTATGAACTGTAGTTTTTCAGCCTATGTGCTGGACATTTTGTTTGTTTGTTTGTTTTTACCTGTTTCTATGATTTTATATACTTTATATTCTAGCAACCCTTCAAGGTCTCTAGTATAGTCATGCTCCTCACTGTCTTCAGTGTTTACTTATGTTAGTTAAACATACTATTGTTTGGGAACAATTTTTGAAAGGAGTATTGTTAGACTTGTCATTTTGAGCCAGAATTTTCTGTAGGCATGATACTTGTAAGGGAGGTCTATATTTTAACATGTAGTCTCTCTTCAAGACAATTTGAGCTTTTCTGTTATAAGCATCTGCTAGAGCAATACCCCACTTTGTGTTGGGAAAATATACAAGAATTTCCTAGGCTCACCTTAAAAAACTGGCGTAAACTTGGTGGCTGCAGAGAAAACTTACTTTTTCAGAACATCAAGAGTACCAAGTATTGTCTGCATGTCAGCAGGGCCAAATTCATCCCAGATATTTAAGAAACGACTTTTCCTTTCTGGTTCTGCCTGCTCTTAATATTCTTGGTTGTAAAACCATGACTCCGGACCCTGTCCCCAGTTTCATAATGTCCTCTCCTCATGGCTCTGTGTATTGTTCTGTGTTTCATGGGACATTATTATTGGATTTGTTACCTCTCTAGTATAATCTCATGTTTATCTGTACCTTCATTCTATTACAAATAATATATGATCATGTCCTATGGTTCTTACTGGAAGTAAGACACTACTGAATCCACTCATCTCTTTTGGATAATAGTAATTTATAATGCAAACTTTTTAGTAATATATTTCTAAAGATCAAAAGCTTATGAACAAGTAGTTGGTAAAATTATTTCATGGATTGATGAGATGGCTCATGGATTGTTGAAATTTCTTGATGATTAAAGGTGCTGCCAAGATTGGTGACCTGAGTTCCAACCCTAGGACCCACATGATAGGAGAGAACCAGTTTGAGCAAACTGTCTGCCAGTTTCTCTTTCTATAGATGTTATGGTAGGCATGCACTCCCCTCCCAATAAATACATGTCTGTCAACATGCTAATACACTTCATGTTAATATTAGTACTAGAGAGTGCTAGAGAAATCATTTTCAGTCTTTATATTAGAAGTTGTTGAGGATATTGTTTATTAGTTTGCACATTAATAACACTAAAGTTGTGTTGACTTAAATTTGTTGTTTAAGCTGGGCGGTGGTGGTACATACCTTTAATTCCAGCACTCAGGAGGCAGAGGCAGGCAGATCTCTGTGAGTTTGAGGCCAGCCTGGTCTACAGAGCGACTTCCAGGACAGGCTGCAAAGCCACAGAGAAACCCTGTCTCAAAAAAGCAGAAAGAAAAAAAGATTTTTTTTGTTGTTTAGTGTACATCGTTATACCAAGATTTTAAACTACTTCTTTATTAAAATGATGTTGGTCTGTAACTGATGGGAACAAAGGTACAGTGAGTTTAAGTGTTTTGATATTGACTCTAAAATGTTTAGGAAGAGTTCAGATGCTTACATAACTTAGAAATTATTTTCATGAGTAGCATAAATATAAGAATGTTTGAGACTTGCAATACAATGAAATTAAGATTATAGTGCTTGTTAATAGATGAATGAATGTATTTAAGCAGACTTTTACACAAAATCCCCCAAATTATATTTATTTGAAGATTGATAATCAACTTCTTTTCAAAACAGAAATTGGTTATTTGGTGTGAACACTGAAAAGCCGTATATAAACACATACAATGAAAACTTTGGCATTTCAAGTAGAAGAAGAGACAAAAGTATTTGTGTCTTTAAGTTATAAGAGCTGATGTAGTGTCATTGTACCTAAACATATCATAGGTCTTCACATTAAAAATATTTTGCCCTTCAATTGGTCATAAGTTTTTTTTCTATAGTATCATGTGCAGTCATCATATTCATTAAGTGATTAATCTTTTTTCACAACAGCATTATGAACTATTTTCTACTATGTTTCCATTTATAAAATTAGCTGGGCATAAGGGTAAATGGTCTTTAATTCCAGAACTCTGGGGACAGGAAAATCTCTGTGAGTTGGGGCCAGTATGGTTGTCTACAAATCAAGTTTGATGACAACAAAGACTACATAGAAAAACCCTGTCAAAAGGAAAAGATGTCATTAGCTATGCATGCTGATCTGTAAAAGCAAAAGTATAAAAGTGTACATGGCTGCCTTATCAGTTCCTTGATTTCAATGCTTAGCTTTTTACACAACCTGTTATCCTGTTATGTCTTTTAATTTATTTCTTCTTAAATCTTTTAGATAAAAAGACTTGAATACTATCTTTTGATAAAGGTCCAATGTTGTTGAACATCCAAATTAAAGACTCTTGTTGCCCCATTAAGGGAAGATAAAATTCATTGAGAAATGTCTACTTTCAACCATATATTAATTTAGCCCAACATTGGTCAGAGATGACCTAACACAGCTGTGATTTACTGCTTTAGGAATCTGCAACCATGGATGACTCACATACACTTCAAGACCTGCTTTAGATTTGGGTTTTGCTGGAAAACTTGCAACTACACTAAGTTGAATGAAATGTTGAAGAGACCTATGGTAAGTGAACGTAAAAAACAAAACAAAACAAAAAAACCAAAACCCCTTTTTTTTCTGTGGGATTCATGTTCAAGCTAAGTCCTTTGGCTGTTGTAAGGCTGCTCCCTGCTGGACAAAATGTGACTTTCTAAGGTTGGCACTAAGTAGGTGAGCAAAGAACTGCTTGGCTGCTCCTCATGTCCCCACCAGGGGATCCTTACTACATTCACCAAAGCTTTCCTCAAAATAGTGCTATACTGCTGACACCATGTAGCTAATCTAGTACAGTACAGTTTTCAAGTTTTTTGGTTGCTTCCTGTTTAGTGGCACCTAGAAGTTAGAGCAAATGCATATTCAGGGATGCCTGTCAATGTGGACCTTAAATAACTCCCTTCTCCAATAGTTGAAACTGTGTCACTGTAATTTAAACTAGATTATATTGTATCTGTTTTGAATGAACAACCTATGCTTCATGTTTTATAGACTTGTCTTTAAATGTTACATACTTTAGTCTGCCATATTTGCTAGCATATAGGGTATATACTTCACAGAATGACAGTGGGTCAGACGTCAAATATTATATCTACAGCTAACGTATCATAGACCTTATCATACATATACAAAAGTCATCCTAAAATTGATTTAAACCATATGAGAGAAGAAAGAAACAATGCCTTCAAGCTAAATATTTTTATTTTTTTGTGAGTGCAACCTGCACAAAATTATCTGGTTATAATCTGGAATTTTTAGAGTAAGTATACATTTTTTTTTTGTTTAAATTTAAAGAAGAAAATAGCAGAAATAACACTAAGTGCATAAGTGAAAATTAAGCAGAATAATTGATCTTACATTATTTCCAGGCCTCCTATATTTTTATAACTATTGCAAACATGTGAAATCCATACTTTGTTGTAATTATGTCGAATTAGCCATAGTAGTAGTCCTTTGTTATTACAACATTTCAACAAAAATTATAAATGCAGACCAAGAATGTAAATTTTTTTTTAACAAGAGCAGGAGCCTTTTTTTTTTTCTCAGCAAGAATACATGATAAGAATACATTATCACAGATAATGCGTAATTTAAAACTTCACATTGCATAATGTAAGGTTATAAGGAAACATAGTCAAATATATGGAGTGATTGTGAAATACTGATACAACAAACCCAAACCCCCATATACCTAGAGCATCACTAGCACTAATGCAGTTCTCTCCCTCTTCCTCTCCCTAGTGATGGGAGTCTAACTATTGGTTTCATATTCCTGGACTTAAGCATCCTGAGACTGCTGATTATATTTTGTCATTTCCAATTTAATCTCCCTTTTCTTTAGAGGTGACAGTCTACCTTTTGCTGTAAGTTTTTATATTATTTCTATATAATTTTTAATTTTTATGGGTGTTCCTGAACAGTATGTTTATATTTTGCCTCTTTTTCTTAATTATTTTTTTGGTGTGTGTTTATGTGGGTGCTGTTTTGCTTGCACATATGTCTATGTACCACTTTTCTTTAAAGATTTATTTATTTATTTATTTATTTATTTATTTATTTATTTATTGTGTATACAGAGGGCATGGGCATCAAATCTCATTGTAGATGGCTGTGAGCCACCATGTGGTTTCTGGGAATTGAACTCAGGGCCTCTGGAAGAACAGCCAGTGCTCTAAACCTCTGAGCCATCTCTCCAGCCCCAAAGAATTTCTGATTTTTTGTTTTTCAAGACTCTGTGTAGTCTTGGCTGTCAAGTAGCTTCAACTGGTAGACCAGACTGGCCTCTAAAACACAGAGATCCACCTGCCTCTGCCTCCTGAGTATTGGGAGCAAAGTACTGAGCCAACACCACCTGTCTCTTTATAAAATAGTATCTATTTTCTTATTTCATTCAACATTTTGTTTTAAGAGGTCATCTATATTCCATTATTTTACATTATCTCTTTGCTGTGAATACAGTTCAGACATTTGGCAATTATTTGGTGTGTCTATACTTAGCCAGTTTTAAAAGTCATTGCAGTGAACATTCGTCACAAATCCTGGTTACTGTCACTTTTTAAAATTTTTTCTAAGGGGCTAGAATGATAGCTTAGTGGTTAAGAATATTTACTACAGAGAACCTGGGTTAGGGTACCAGTGTCCACATGGCAACTAACAACCACCCATAACTTTAGTGCCAGATATCTGACACTCTCTCCTGATTTCTGGGGCTACTATATACATGTAGTGCACATACATAGACTCAGGGACACTCACATAAACAAAAAGAAAAATCATCTGTCTGGCATCACAATACATGCCAATAATCCCAGCATTTGGCAGGCATTGGCTAGAAGATCACTGTGAGTTCAATATGGGCCTGATCTACATAGCAGTTCTAGGCAAATAGGGGTAAGTAAGATCCTATCTCAAAAGCCAGACATAAATAAATATAAAATTTATTTCTGATAAATGATACATTGTTTTCACTAGGAAACATAACTATCATCATAAGCTAATTAGAGTGATATTTTAAATTTGATACATCTTGACAAAAACAGTTGTGGAGTACTAGAAGAGTATGATGTAAGTATAATTTGTTTTATTAGAGACCTTAAATGTATGGTAAGGTGACATATAGTTAGAAATTATTTAATGTTGAATATTAATAGCTAGATATAGACATGTTAATTATATAGGCTTAGGTATGTTATATGTTAAGTTATCTTAGCATATCTTTGTCCTTTAGACTTAGCCATTCTAGACTATATTTTTATTTATTTATTTATTATTTTTTCTTATTTTACATATCGATCCCATGCCCCCCAATCCTCTCTACCCCTCCCCCATCCCATTCCCTACCCACTCCACAGGGAAGGTGATGCCTTCCAGGAGGGATCATCAAAATCTGTCAAGACATTTGGAGTAGGGTTTAGGCCCTCCCTCCTGTCTCTAGGCTAAGGGAGTATCCCTCCATGGGGAATGTGCTCCCAAAGTCCTTTCATGCACCAAGAATACATCCTGGTTCAACTGTCAGAGGTCCCTTAGACTGTCCAGGCCTTCTAACTGAGACCCATGTTCAGTGGGTCTGAGTTGGTCCAGTGCTGGTTTCCCAGCTATCAGTCTGGGGGTCCATGAGCTCCCCCTTGTTTGGGTCAGCTATCTCTGTGTGTTTCTGTAGCCTTATCTTGACCCCTTTTCTTATTCCTCCTCCTCTCTGCAACTGGATTCCAGGAGTTCAGCTCAATGTTTAGCTGTGGGTGTCTGCTTCTGTTTCCATCAACTACTACATGAAGGTTCTAGGATGGCATGTAAGATAGTTATCAATCTCATTATCAGGGAAGGGCATTTAAGGTAGCCTTTTCATTGTTGCTCAGATTGTTAGTTGGGGTCATCCTTGTGGATCTTTGGACATTTCTCTAGAGTCAGTTTTCTCTTCAAACCTATAATGGCTTCCTCTATTATGGTACCTCTTTTTTTTTTGCTCTCATCTATTCATCCCCTATTCAGTCTTCCTGGTCCCACATGTTCTCATCTAGACTGTATTTTCTTGTGAGGCAATTTTGCTCTACTGTTTGGACTCCAGACTGCATTTGAAAAGAGCCAAGGGAATTTGATTTAGGTGGTAAAGGGTCATAGTAACTCCTTCAGTAATAAAGTAACTCCTTAAGAAAATAGGCCTGTTTGCCCAGTGTGTCCTTTTGCTTCTTTTGTTACTGCTTGGTTTCATTACTTGTCTTTAAGGAGAATCTACTGTGTTATTCAGAAAGAAATATCTGGAGTAGGAAGATAAATGTACAGCTTTCAGTGTTAATGACACTGATATTCAGAAATATGTATTTATGAAATATATAATTTTGTGAAGCATTTATAGATAATCCTAGTAACCTAAATTGAGTATAATTCCCTTTATTAAAGATTAGCATATTAAATATACATTTTTAGTGGAAAGAAAAATTAGATTTTAACTTTTTGTCACCAAGGCAATGTATTAATGTTAGCAGTTTTATTTAAAAATTATAAGTGTCTTCTAAATTATTTTAAGTAGGACCACATGATTATCATATGTGGCTAAATTGCAAACATTTATGAGACCTTCAATTATACTTTTTTCAAAATGTCACTATATGTTCTAATGTGTGCTGTTATTTACATTACAGAATTATGTTTTTGAATACCCTAATTATTTAGCTTTTAGCTAGTCAGTAATGTATATTAGTAAGTTAATTATTATTGTGTTACTTTTATAGTTCATAATGAGAGTAATTTTCCATTTTGAGACATATTTTAAAATACACTCTGATCACAATGCAGAAGTTAAAGAAAGGTGGGCGATTAGACTTGACTTCTCACTGAGCATTTAGATGGTCTTCACTTGTCAACTGCATTTTTTAGTTTAAAGTATCAAATTAACTATTATTTTATCCTGTCTTTTATTTTAATTCATGCACTCAAAAACTGATATTCAGATAAAAGATAATTTCAAAATAAAATCAGTATATTACTTATGAGTGGAGCAACACATTAGCATTGGGTTCACAATAGATCATATCGCTTTTATTCCATCGTACAAGCTTAGCAGCACAAACAGAATAATCAACATATTATTTGGCTGTCATGTGCTGAACAGAAACCAGAGATCACAAGGAGGTTTTCCCTAGCTGTGGTGATGGCCTTTTTGTTCCAAGCCCCCATCTGGGAGGGCCATGGTGTGTTATCATATGGAACGCGGGCTTTTCTGTAATCTGCTTAGCTGCACTGCCGTTTGAATCTTCATTCCATGTTTGTGTAATTTATAATTTTAATGAGACCATGGCTCTTGTGGGCTTTGAAATATATTAAAAGCTCTTTTGTGCATATGCTTTTGTTCTTGCTTAATAGGCTCAGTGTATTTAAAACTGATGAATTTTTATTCATGAATTTGGATGTCTGGAGATTAACTTAGAGTGAATATCATTGCACTCATCTATTGATGGTTAGAAAGGGTTTTTTTGTTACTGTTTTTTCATTTGCTTTTGTGTGTATGTATGTATATAGCTATATGATACTTATAACTAGAAAATGATAAACTTAAATAATTTTAAGAAGCTAGAGAAAAATAGCATGATTAAGCAATAAAGTGTAGATTACATTTAACCATCTTATTTATAGATATTCAAATTAGCATTATATATTTTATATATATTAGCAAAATAGCATTATATATTAAGTAAATTTTGTAAAGAAATAACTATGAAAAAGCAACTTTTAAGTAAGCTAATATCTTAAATATTTCAATTTGCATTGTATTGTTGAAATCACACTTGAATACTTGGTGGAGATAGACTTTATATTTTAATCATATTATGGTTTATCTGTGGTTATTCTAAATGATTCATTCTATTTTTCTGTTGTTAGGCCTATGTTACATATTTTCACTATTTTTAGGTGTTCTTATTTTTATGGAAGCATTTTTAAGTGAAAACTTAAAAAAGCATTAATGGATATGATGAAAAGACTTATGGAAAAGCAGCATACTGAAAATTTATAAATTGATCTTGTTTTTTCTAACATTCTGAAGTATACTAAATGCTTTATTCTCTTTAACTGAACCTAAATATGTTGAAAAGTTTTGAATATGAACAATTTTATAATTGCATACGTACTTTATGGCGCTTTATAAACTCTGACATGTTTTTAAGCTGCTCTCTATTGCAGGTGTAACAGACAGAAGTAGTCCAGGGGGATGTGGGATGTATTTATTTTTAATTCTACCTTTGTATTGCATTTCTGTTTGAAAGGATGAAAAATTTCTGGAAAAAATAAAACAAAAGTATTTACTGGGAATATTGACATATGCTTGTAATTCCAGCAATTCTGTGGCTGAATAAAGAATTTGAAGCCAGCTGAAACTACATAGTGAGACCCTGTCTCATGAACAAGTAAACAGCCCAAACAAATCCTAGGTTCACTATATTGAAGCATTTTTTTTGCAACTTGACACATCATGATTCCTTTTATGTTTACAGTAGCCAACAGTTTCAGGAAATCTCATCTTCTCCATTTCCTTTAAGCTAGAAATATTCAATAGAGATTTATATGACAAGGTCTGTACTAAGCATATCTGTCAGTTTTGACAGTTTTCCCTCAGTAACCCTCTACTCTAGTGCTGTGTTTTACAATTTCATTTAGCTTAGGAACCGTCATTATTTGCTTTCCATTGCTATGAGAAACACAGTATGTTTGGCATACTCATGTTTGGCATACTCATCACTGTCACAGACCATTATTGAGCAAAGTCAGGGCAGGAACTCAGGCAGTAGCAGGGGCAAGACCATGGGAAAATGCTTCTTACTTTCTTGCTCAGGAAAATGGCTTGTTCAACCTGCTTTCTTACATCTCCCAGGACCACCTGCCTCTTCCCACAGTGGTCTGAGCCCTCGAACATCAATCATTAATATAAAAACAAAAAACAAACAAACAAAAAAACCTGCCCCCAAACCTGTCCACCCAAATGGAAGTCATTCCTCATTTGGGGTTCCCTTTTCCCAGGTAACTCTAGTTGTGTCAAGTTGACTAGAGCTAACCAGTACAGGAATAAGCTGTGAAAGTGTATGACTACAACCAGCACAGTATTGTCCAGTGGCAACTTAATGTGAACGGTGTAATATTTTTCTTAACCAGCTATATTTATGTGTTACCTAACTATTCAAATGTATCAATATAAAAATTTTATATGTTGTATTTTTCCATTTTTATTGTTTTTTACATCCATTATCTTGTATAGTATACGTCAGTTTAAACTGGTCACATTTAAAGTACTCAACAGCCTCATGGGAGCTAGTGACTATTTTTTTGAGCAGTATAGCTCTAAAATTCATAATAATACATCATGACAAAAATATGCAATTTTTGCATTCCTTGTTATTTTTCTAATAATGTACTCAAGGTATCTAAAGAATATTCATGTGCTATGAAACTGAATTATGTTTCTTTACAGTTCTGCCAATAATACCACTTAACATACAATATCAGAATTATATGACCTGATTACTGAGTACTGACCAGACAACATGTAGATAGGCTTAAATATCCCGAGAAAATGCAATAATGGCCAGTGTAATGAATGAGGAATGTTCTTCAGAAATTAAGGGTAAATGAAACTTAGCAAATAAGCCACTTTTCAATTATATTGGAGTTAAGTTTTACAGAAGGCACACAGATTGCTGCTTGTGCAAGCATGGGTATATGAAGCTTACTTTTTGTATGTTTATTTAGAGCCACAGCTGTGGTTTCTTGGAAAGGAAAAAAAGAAAAGGAAACAGGAAAGAAAAGAAAGGAAATAAAAAAGGAAAAGAAAGTAAAGGCAAGGGAAAGAAGGAAAGGAAAGGTGATTTGTGAAATAATGTTTTCTAAATATCTAGAATTCTTTACATTGAGCATGCTTTGTATAGTATTGTGAAGAGATATTATTTAACTGGGACATATTTTAAAATATGTACTTATGAATTATAAAACTCTGAATTACAATTAATATGAGTTGTTTAGCTACTTTACAGTGTAATTATACAATGATTGGGGGGGTGCTTAAAAAATCTAATGTAAAGCTAGGTGGTGGTGACACATGCCTTTAATCCCAACTCTCGGGAGACAGAGACAGGTGGGTGGATCTCTGTGAGTTCAAGGCCAACCTGGTCTACAGAGCAAGTTCTAGGACAGTCAGGACAACACATAGAAATCTGGTCTCCAAAAACAAAACAAAACAAACAAACAAACAAACAAACAAAAACTAGTGTGCCCACTTTATAAAGAAATGTAGATCTGAGTTGGAAGAGTGACTCAGCACTTAGGAGCATGTAATGTTCTTGGCGTAAGACCCAAATTTGATTCCCAGCATTCATGTCAGGTGGCTCATGGTTAACCATCTGTAACTCCCAACTAAAGGAGTTCTGACACCCTTTTTTGACTTCCATGTTCATTTGTACAGTCCTACATAAATTAAAATAATAAAAACAAGTCTTTAAAAATGTAGATATCAACATAAATAGTTGACTATGCCAGAATATAGCTTAGAGATAGTCATGTATTCATGAGATCCTTGAGTTTCCCCACTTTCTTAACTTTGAGTAATGACTTAATCTTCACACAATTTAACTTTTGTGTAGGTGTTAGCCAGTGCCTGTATACTCTTTGACACATTTAAATTTTATTGACTAGTCTTTATGACTTTTGCAATTCAAGTGCTGACACAAAATGTTAAACCACTCTATAAACAATACCTCTAGTTTCTATGAGATGATAAATCCATCCATTGATTTCTTAATTTTATTATGTACACAGTCGATTGTAATCCAAGATTACAGCAAACAAGACGTTAATTTTAAGACATAATCTATGTACATTTCAATTACTGAGCATGATGTTACAGAAGCACAGAAGAAAAAGGACTAACATTTGTGCTATCCTCACAGGAGCTGTCAATAAAAGATGTAATAGGGGATTTAGGACTCTGGAAATGGCCAACTAATTTATGTGAATCTATTTTATTTCAGCGAAAAAGACCCAGCTCTTTCTCGGCAGTGCATATTGTGCAGCACAGGCTGTCTATACAGAACCAGGCGGCTGCATATGGATAGTCCCTTGATATCATTCACTTGCTGTGTAATCTTATTATGCAAAGTTCTAATCTTCACCTAGAATGAATGCCTCTGGGTCAGAATATAGTCATATCAGGGTTTTTGAGGTCATGTTTTGTGATCCTTAGCTTATTCTTCTAAGTAGGGCTGGGATTTAAAGGGTATTCCCCAGACACTAGCAGAGATAGACAGCAGACCCTGCTGCCTTTTTGGAAGACAAGACCAACATGAGGTCCCTGGTAGGATTAAACTTGATTTGTAGCTGTAGGATTTTTTAACAGATGTATTATTGGACAGGGAATAGGGGGCCACCAGCACAGCAAAATTGAATCATGACTGGCATTCTCAGGGAGTTTGCTGCCTGCTAAAACAGCAGCTGCATGTGGATTTGACTTCTTTCAGGTGAAGCGACTTCCAGTCATTTGGAAAGGATGGGATGAAAAGGAACCTTGGTGATAATTTTGATGTCTGCAAGATTTAGTACCAGTGTAATGGGATTATCGGTAACACCTTCACTGCAGAAAAAGCCACCTGGCGTTATAACTGGCAGCAACTGAGAACTAATCCTTTCCCATCTCTTGGATGTCATTCATGAAGCTCAAAGCAATTTCTGCCCTGCTAACTGTGATTAATTTTATAAACAACAACAAAAAACCAGGTGATCAAGGCAAAGAATATATCTTTTACTGTAATATGTATGTTTAACTAATGTGATTTATAACTTCTATGAGATACACAAAATGAGCATCATATGATTCAAATTTTATTAAACTGTTCAAATATAAAACTTGTTTGGTATGTCATACTTTTTCTACTTGAGTGACCAAATAATTGCTGTTAGTAAGGATTTGTATGTGAGATTGAATATTAACTTAAATGTTCTTTTAGATATAGGGTCATTATTGGTAAAATAAAAATATAGACATAAGACATTGAAAATTTGTTTTGTTTTGATATTTGTTTTGACATAATCTTTTACTTGTTTTTCATTGTTTGAATTGGCAGATGACATTTTTTGGTGATATAGAACATTTATTAATTTAAAATATGAATACATATTTTTGATATTTAAATATCATTAGCTCAAACTGTTGATGAAATGTCTGTTTGTGAGAAATACATACCAAACATGGCTAAAGCTGAGGATAGTTAATGCAGTGCTAAGGGGCAGTTTCTAGAGGCCAGTGGTTCTCAGTCCAGCTTTCATTCAGCAGTCCATTGCTGCTCATAGGTCATTGCTCTAGAGTCAGTCCACTGGTTAACTTTTTTAACATTTTATTTTAACCCAAAACCTTCTCAGATACTTTGTTTAGAGGCGTTAATTGCTTTAATATTCTCCTCTTATACTATTCAGAATAAACTGAGAGAAAATTAAGTTAAATTATCCCGTCAGTCACCCAAACAGTATGCGCCATAACTGCCGAGACAAGAAAAGATAATTAGTGTTGTCAGTGTTATGATCTCAAAGTAGTTAATTTAAAAATATTTATTCATAGGACTTGACTTATATCTCATTGTACTGCTTGATCTAGTAGCTTTACATTTCAAAAATAAATTATAAAAATTATGATCTAAATATTTTTAAAAATTTTCAACTGAATATAGGTTGTTTTCATGATATAAGAGTAAAAGCACAGTCACTTTACAGATGTACCTATAGCATGTTTGTATGTTGTACTTTTATTTTCTATATAGTCTTTACTAGTCTATCTCATCAAATGAAATATAGGTATAAATAGTGTTCTGCCAGCTCTCCCTGCATACTCCTACTGGATTTGGTGGAACTAATTTCAAGCTACTATATTGTAAGTGGACTTCTTCATTTTACTCTGTTTGAAATGAATAGGTGAGAAAGCTTAACAGTATTTCTCCTGATGTGTATAGTTTTACTATTTGGAAAATAATTTACTTAAAGTTTTATTATTAGAAAAATCTAACCATGAAATAAAGGGACTGAACTCATTCTTTCCTTATCATGATATTACTTGTATTATTTAGTCAGGTAGTTTACCATCTCAGAACAATTTTCTATAGTTAATAAGATTGTGTAATTATTTTTTAAAGTATAATTTTTTTTTCAAGATCTGTCTGGAAGATTGTTCTTATTGAAGATTGTTCTTATTGAGCAGAGCAGGAATTTATACTTGAAGTTAAGCTTTACTTAGTGGCTCTTCAGAGTTTGCTGCCTAGGTGCCATTCATATTCTACTAGAATATTTTTTTCACTCAAGGTCCAAAATAAGTATACCTTAATTGAATTCAACATGAACATGTAATTTCTTACCAATGTTGTAAATTCTTATGTATACACATAGGTCATTTCATAGGTCTGTTCCTCACTTATAAATTTGATTCATCTTGAAAAGGTAGATACTAATTTAATTTGCGGTGTGGATGATAAATAATGATGTCAGTAAGACTTAAGGTTTTTGGGGAGATAAAATAATGGGATATATGGTAAGAAAAATTGGAAATATATTCAAAGGGATATTAAGTTTAACAAAACAATAGTCTGGGAATGATAGGAACTGCTGATTAAAACATAATCTACCTAATATCCATTTGATTTTAGATGGTTGTAACAATAGTATTTTTAAGGGAATTATGATGTGGTTGATGAAAATGATTGAAATAGTATGTGACAAATTACATTATAAACTCCAATAGATAAGGAAAATTTGTAGAATTATCCCTCAAATTTATAGTTTAAAATAAGAATAGTTGAATCTAATCATATTTCTGAAAATATTGAGCAGGCTTCTGTGGCCTCAAATATTAGCACAAAGTTCTTTTCTGGGTTTCCTTCCTAGGACTTCTTAAAACTTAAAATTCTGCCTTGCTGTTCCCAAGGATTGTTAGTGCTATGACAAGAACATGTGAATCTGAATTAGGAATTTTTTTATTTTGTTTGATATTTGATTATGAGATTATTTTAATATTGCTGTCAGAATGAAACAGTATTTACTGCTTTAAGCCTGAGGATGATGCTGAAATATTTCCTCTTGGAATAAAACAAAAGAGCTTAATAAAAATGTGCCCTGAATTTGCAGTTTGAGAACATGAAAGTAACCTCTGAACAAATCTTACAGTAGATTTAATATTTATAGATTTGATCAATTCATGAGCAGTCCTAAGGGTGATTTTTATATAACAGGAATTTATATAATTCCTGTGTGGAAAGTAAGTGATGTAGCTGTTGAGCAGCGTGCACTACTATGCAGCAGTCATGTATCTTGATAAGCCTTTGTTGTCTACTTGTCATAATAACCTCCATAAGGATCTGAAATGGACACATATCTTATAGCTACTTTATATTCATCTTTCTATGGGAAAATGTTTTTTAAGTAATTCCATCTCAGATGTGTCAAGAAATTTTTTTTTTTCTGGCCCAAAGGAAAGTAGATAGAGGTTCTATTTGTTTTTTTGAGGAAGGGTTTCATGTATTCCAGGCTGGCCTTAAATTCCTTGTATAAGCCTGGGGTAGGGGGGTGTATTGCACACCTTTAATCCCAGCACTTGGGAGGCAGAAACAGGCGGATCTCTGAGTTCAAGGTCAGCCTGGTCTACAGAGGGAGTTCTAGGACTGGCTCTAACGCTACAAAGAAACCCTGTCTCAAAACCAAAAAAAAAAAAAAAAATTCCTTATATAGCTGAAGATGACATTGAATTCCTGATCTGTTTACCTCCACTTCCCAGGACTTAGACCCACCACACCCCTCATAATAGAAACATTTATATAAATGGCAGTGAATCTTCTTGTAATCAGTGCAGTAATGATAACAAAATAGTATTAATCATTTTTTTAGTTGTCTGCTTAAATGCTTGAAAACCAGTAGCATCAATATTTAATACGTGAAATTTTTTCTTTATGTTGAAATGAAATGCTTTCTCAAAGAAATCCATGTCTAAGTCATCATTTGTGAGCTACTTGAGGTTTGGAGAAGTCTGAAATCACTCAGTTTATTTCAGCCATTGGATCTAAATTAGGATTCTAGAGTTGATGTCTATGCCTCCAAATATCTAAAGATTGAGGAATCCCTTAACTTGTATCTGGCTTCCAAAGTTCACATTGTCCAGTTTTTCTTGTTGGTTTATTGTCAAGTCCAATTTTTCTTTTTTCCACGTGACTCCCATATATATGCTTGATAACTACTAAAACATTTCTTTCACTGAAAGCGAGAGATGTATAACATAGATGGAGAATTTAGAAACTATTATCAACTATGTGTTCCAGCATACTTTCTAACTGTTACAGATCTTCGTATCAGGAATGTAGAATACTATGGAAAGATCAATATTACTTTAATTTTGCTATATTTCTAAGTAAGATCATTCTGTATGTCTTGTTATAGTATGTGACAGTCACCATTTATGAACATTTTTAAATTTGCTTATCTTTCCCACTAATTATTTTGATAAAGTGCAAACTCTTTACAAGGAATTGATTTGTTATATTAATGACTTAGTTTTTAGAACATTTAAATATAATAGGGAATAAAAACTGTCATCTTCTGTTTCAAAGGTAGAATTATAATCCTGAAGCACAGTCTTGAAGGCACAAGCCTGTAATCCTGGCTATTCGGGAAGTGAAAACAAGAAATTTGCAGATTCAAGGCCTGCCTGGGCTACAAGGTGAGTCAGGCCAGCCAGCCTCAACAAATTAGTGAGAAGGAGTTTCAAAGTAAAAGAAGTGAGAGTGTGGGGTTGTGTTTCAGTGGTAGGTGCTGCCTGGTGTGCTTGGCAGCCTGGTTCAATTTTCAATGCTCACGCTCCCCAGCTCTGCTTTCAGCACAACTCAGATATGGTAAGTTATGTAGCACATGGCAGTGCATGACTAGATGAGCAAGGTTCCTGAGGCTACAGGTGACCATTGCCTCCTTGAGAATTTAGAACAGTGGCTTTCAAATGTTCCTATACTTTAGAGTCACCTGGAGTACTTGTTAATATAGAACAGGGCCACATTCTCAAAGTATATAACTATATATCTTGGGCTTGCTGCAAGACTTTGAATTTATACTTAAAGGTTGCCATGTGATGCCATTTTCTGCATTTTGGGAATACAGTTAGATAATTTTTAGTTTGATATGTTAGTATAGGTAGAACGGCCCTCTAAAGATCTCTATCCACTAATCCCTGAACGGGGCAACACTTTATTGTACATGCTAAAAGGAGTGTGAAGATAGGATTAAAATAACAATGTCAGTCATCATAGATTACTATGAGATGAATATAGTTATAAAGGTCTTTGTAAGTGAGTTAGAGATTGGGAAGGGGACCATGTAGTGATGGAGAAATTTAAGGTGTTGGGGTTGAAGGACAGGGACCCTGAAGCAAAGAATCCTGGTGGCTTTAGAAGCTAGCAAAGGCCAAGACATGAATTTTTACCCAAAGCATCTGGAAGGGACATAGAGCCTTGCTAACACCTTGGTTTTAACCAGTGAGATTTGTAGCAGAGTTCTGAGCTATGAGTTTATATATTCATGTTGTTTTATACTGCTAGAATTATGACAATTTGTTACAGCATTCATAAACTATAACACATCTGTAACTAACTTGCCATTGTCTGCTTACAATTTTCTTATGTTTTTCTTTTAGAAACTAACATCAGTAGCATTTCTCTTAGTTAGCAAAATCATTCCTGATACAGCCTAAACAGAAAACTTGTTGTCTTCAATTACTTTATCATGTTTTTTTCATTATAGAAATCACTTGATATTTTTATGCTTTTATTTGTTTCCTTTGTGTGTATATAGTATCAGCCCCCACAAACTATAAGCTTTATGAAGATGGGCACCATGTTCACTATTGTATTTCTAGAACTGAATGAACTTAGTCTATCATGCTTGCAATATAGCAGTAGTTTAATTAATACTTGTTGAATCAGTTAATGAATGACTTGAAGACACCTCTTTGTTAGCCAAAGAGTTTATTCTGAAAAAGGTTTATTCACAGCTGTGTTTGGTAACACATGATTGTAATCTCAATAGTTAAGAGGCTGAAGTAAATGGATTACAAGTTTAAAGCTAGTCTAGGCTATAATGTCATCATAATAAAAAAGGTTTTTTTGTTTTTTTGTTTTTTTTACAAAGAAAGTTGAGAAGACAGTACACATTCATATATATGTAACCTGAATTTAATAATAAATATTTTCCTTAGTAACTTTTCCTAATCCCCTGTATATACATACTGTCTTAGTTATAGTTACTACAGCTGTAATAAAACACTGTAACAAAAAACAAGTTGGGGAAGAAAGGGTTTATTTCCCTTACACTCCCACATCACAGTTCATTATCAAAGGAAGTTAGGACAGGAACTCAAACAAGTCAGGACCCTGGAGGCAGGAACTGATGCAGAGGCCATGGAACAGTGCTGCTTACTGGTTTGCTCTTCATTGCTCATTCAGCCTGCTTTCTAATAGAACCCAGGACCACCAGCTCAGGCATGGCACCTCCCACTATGGGCTGCATCTTCCTCATCAATCACAGATTAAGAAAATGCCTTACAGACTTGCCTACAGCCTAATTTTATGAAGGCATTTCCTCAATTCAGGTTCCCTCCTCTGATGACTCTAACTTCTGTCAAGTTGACATCAAGCTAGCCATACACATATGTTTAGATTTATAGGAAATAATTTATATCTATTTGTCTGCTTATATATGATCAGTTATAAAAGTGAACTACATGAAAAGATATTGCAAATGTGATATTTGTCCTGAATAATCAGTGCTTACCTCCTTTAAACAACCTTCTAGCTACCATAATATTAAGAAATTTGATGTTTGACTGAGTTTGGTGGTATATATCGGTAATCTCAGCACTTGGGAGGCAGAGGCAGAAGGATCATCTTGAGTTTAAGACCTCTGTGATCTTTAGAGTAAGGCTGTTTCAGCACCCCTCCCCAATAAAAAGAAGAAAGAGAAAATAAATTTAATATTAACCAGACTTGGTAGCACATACCTGTAATCCTAGGCTGCTGGGGATTATGCTGGACAAGGGATTGAATCTGGGAAGGACAAGTTCCTTAAACAGTTGTCAAAAATTTTTCAAAAGAAAGGACTAGATACCTGGCATGGTTCAGCACCTAAAAGGGCTTATCTAACTACACAAACTGGATACCCTGAGTTCAGTACCCTCAACCCATGGTAGAAGGAGAGAATTGACTCCATCAAGTTGTCCTCTGACTTCCACATGTCTGCCATGGCATGCATCTGTCAGCATTGGCATACAAAAAATTATATATGTGTGTGTGCATATATATGTCTATATACGTGTGTGTGTGTGTGTGTGTGTATCTTGTGTGTTTATTAAATTAGTAGTCAGTAGCTGCCAGCCAAAACAGGAAACACTGCACTATACTGCTGTCTGTTGCAGCTGGAATTCTTTTCTGAAATATCCTCTCAGATGAAGCTGGAGTTTATGTGATAAAGAAAAGAATTACAGGATCCATGGGAAAAAAAGCAAAGGTGGATTTTAAGATTTTAAGCATTGACTTAAGCTCAGTCATTAAATAAGAGAGACATGTAATAGAAGGATAATGGTATCCTGTGTGTGTGTGTGTGTGTGTGTGTGTGTGTGTGTGTGTGTGTGTGTGTGCGCGCGCGCACATGCGCGCATGCTCTTTCCCATAAGAGAGATTAAATTATGTGTTATTAATGGCTCTGTATGATTTTGGTGGTTTCTAAGGTTACATTTTTAAAAAGATTTTAGGGATTGGGCTAGCTGTTTTGGTGTGCTCATTCTTATCTAAGGAGCTTCCCCTTAGTAATAGGCTTATAAGGTGATTTTTGAGATGCTGGTTATCTAAGTCATGAACTCAGTCACCCAAATGATCGGTGACAGATGAAGATAACCTGGCTTGTGTTCATGTGTTCTGTGTGTAGGGAGACATTTTATACTAGAGCTCTTTCTGAATTGTTTTAAGAAATGCTGATCATGAAACTTTAAATTCACAGTCAGGCCAGTGGTGACAGAATCAACATTGAACTATGCTTCGTGGTATTCTGGGAAAGGCCTTTCGACTTGCTGGCTATACCATTCAGTATGGGTGTATAGCTCATTGTGCTTTTGAATACGTTGGCGGTGTTGTAATGGTAAGTTTCTACATTCAGGAATTTCATTTTAAAATATAGATAATTTTAATAGAATGAAACATGTATTTTTTTAAAGAACTTTTCCTTGAAACAAGTTTATGGAAATCAAAATATAAACTCTTTCTAAATATTGGGATATTAGAGGGTATATTGATAACTGGGTGTAATGACACATACCTGTAATCTGGAAGCCAAGGCAGTGGACTGGACTGTGAGTTCAAGGGTGGGCTGGGCTCCATACTTAGTTCAAGTCCACCCTGGGATGCATAATGAAACTTTGTCATAAATATCCCCCACCCAACCCCCACACAGCTACAAAACAAAACAGACTTTATCTCAAAAACAATCAGAGACAGAAATGACTCAGTTTGTAATGTGCTTGCCACCAAATCTGATACCCAGAACACACAAGGTGGAAAGAGAATTCTCACAAGTTGTCCTCTGACCTCCATGAGTACTCTGTAGCAAGTACAAACATATATACATGTGTTCATGCATGTGCACATGTATACACACACACACACACACACACACACACGATGTAAATAATAAAAACAGAACAGACAAGCAAAAAGAGTATGTTTTCATTGGCACCAGAATAAAATGTAAGCAGCATTGAATCTTTACTTTTATGTTTTGTATTTGGCAGGGTACAAACAGTCCTCTTGATAGCCTGATAATTTGAGTGCTATTTGTGCTTTCTAGAATATGGTTGATGCTGTAAATTTACTACATTACATTGTCTGTTGCATTTGTTTGAGGAATTCATTCTACTCAAGAAGAAACTCCCAAGCTCAGAAAACTAACTCATTCCAGCTCCCACAGTACTAAGTAAGGAGTGGTAGAATTTCAAAACAAATTTGTCTGATTCTAAAATCTACTCATAACTTTCAGTTTGTCATTAAAGCAAATGATTATTCTGCTAAGATTAGTAACAAAATGTTAATACTATCTCTTACTCTAAGCAATGCTCACAATTCTGAAAACTCAGAATTTTCAAATCTTTGTTATGTAAATGAAATGATATTTGGCTGACTGGACAGCCAATAGGTTTTTTGGGGGGCTGTTGTTATTTTTATATTAGTTTTACCCTGAAAAATTGGTAGTTATAGTAACCCTTGTTTGAGCTGAAGTGAAGGATATAAATTTATTTAGTTAACACTCTTCTCATTAAGTGTTGTCAATGACATTGGTACTTGTAGAAGTAGCAAACCTAAACTTCATTTTTATTTATTATTTTATTTAAATGTTTATTATTTTGCCTAAGTAGAAAATTTTGAGTAAATGTTGTATTTGCACATAAATGATGGAGTAGATGGAGAATGTGCTGTTTATGTCAAGTGTCAGTCAGTATTCCAGAATTAGGCATATATCAAAATTGTTCTCTTCTGGCATACAGACATGAATATCTTTAGAGTACATTTCATTGTTGTGGTGGTTTTCAGTAGAGAATATAAGCTCTGGTCCCATAAAGTCTTATGGGTACTTATCTTCTTGGACAAGGAAAATGGATTTTAGAGAATGAACGGTGTAATGTTGCTTTAAAAATTGCCACAATGGGTACTAAGTGATGTTTGAGAAAACCAAGTTCATCATGCATGCAACAAATATGTATCAAGCATTAACATTATGCTAAGTACTCTTCTTGGTAATGGAAACTTACATAGCTGTGAAACTGAGACATGATCCAGTGGAGTTTAGTGTTCTATAGGATGGCCAAAATTAGAAGCAAAGACATGTTACTTTATGTTTATTATAAAGTAACATCAAACAATTATATTATGGTCTATTTCCAGGAAGATCATTTACCCATTTTTCTTTCTTTTGAGTCTTCCCAAATGATTTCTGTTAAATTTAAAGAGATTGAACTCAGAAGGTTACATTTCTTTTCAGTGTTCTGGACCATCAATGGAACCCACAATTCAAAATTCAGATATTGTCTTTGCAGAAAATCTTAGCCGACATTTTCATGGTATCCAAAGGTAAATTTCTATCATGAATATAACTGTAGTGAAAGATATATAAAATGTATTTTCTGTAATTTCTAACTTTGTGTTTAAAATTCTTTTATATATAATAAGTAGACAAAAATCTTGAATCGAGTATTTTCTGTGTCTTTGAGAACGTTTTAGTAGTCAGCATGTACAGTGTCTGTGGTTACTGTGTCTCTTCCCTTATCATCCAGAGCAGCACAGTTAGCAGTCAGTCCTTCTTAAAATATATGCGAAAGTCTTGTTCTCTTTATAGGTTCCTGAAGTGTTTTAAATCAGGAGCAGGGGTCTCATGGACTGTATTGCTCCCCACATCAGAGTTACAGTTAGTTTGTACTCCCATTGATGACTATCTTGTTTATTCTTTGTATGGAGTCATGATTACTATTCAGTGATTTGTAGTTATGGCTTTGTGTGTGCCTGAGATTGAAGAATTTGATCTGATATGGTTCTCCAGATTGATAAATGAATTATTAAGTTGAGTAACTACTTGGCAAATACTGTGTACTAAATTTTCCAAAACCCTATTCCAAATAGTGGCTTAAAACCGTGTGCTACTGTTTATCTCAAGGGTCACTATGAGTTTGAGCTCCTTTTGAATGGATGTCAAATATTAGTAATTTAGTATATTTTCTAAATTTAACTTCTTTAAAATTTGTTATAGAATTAGAAAAGGTCCGTGCCAGCTTTTATCTCTGGAACCCACAAATGATTCCCTCTAGTGGTATTTGGTGTACTAGGGAGGGTTAGGCTCTCCTTGTTCCTTTGTTGTATCCCAGTTCCCATTATGGAAAATCAAGAAGAGTATGGGGCTGTTTTTTCCTTTAACTGCAATGTCACCCCACCCTTGATTCTGCTTACAAAATTCTCTTAGTCAAGCCGTATGGCCCACTAAGGTCCCAAGGAACTTGTTTAGATCTTTTACTTGTAATAATCTCAAGAAACATGCTTGTAGATTTGGGATTGTATATTAAAATTTACATAACAGGCTTAGTTATCTCCATTTGTCTTTTGACTTTTACAAAAAATAGCCTAGTGAATTACCTTCACTAGCTTGAAGGCAAGCTGCTGCTGAATGCCAGTGACGTGGTAACTCTTAAATGTCCTTAACAGTGTGCTGGACTGGCTGAGTAGATTTTAAAATAAATAGCTTAGTGTTGCTTTATTTAAAATACTCTTAGCAATCAGGTGAGTAATATAAATAAGTATATTCAGGAAATTAAAGTTCTTTGAAGATTTCATTTTGTGCTGTTCATTCAGGAGTCTCACCAGTGTGTAATATACCTTGGAATCTGGCATTCATATGAAGCAAGAACCAAGGTAGGCAGTTGATACTGCTACTTTGAAAATATTACTGCCCTCATTCTGTTTGCTACAGTTTAGGACTGAGATTTCAGTGGGATGAATTTCTGATCCTTATTAATGGCTGCTTATTAAAAGGAGAGACCAAACTTCTGTTTTTATGTAAGAATAAAAGTCTGACCGTGGTATCCAATGTACACAGGTCTCTTGTCCTTTACCTTTAGGGATTACTCTTACTTGAGACAATCAATCTCCTATTACTAATTCTTGCAACAAATAGCTAATGGGCATCTACTTTATAAGGTATGTTTTACATTATAGCATTGATACAATGTGTGAGGTATTTGCATTTGAACAGCTCACCATCTAGTAGCAGAAAGGGTGTTGCAACTATATTTTAATTTCAATAACTTGTTTTTGGAATTTTCAGATAGAGCAACATATGCTAGCCTGAAGCTTACTATCTAGTCCAGAGTGATTTCATGCTTGTAGTCATCCTTCTGCCTCAATCTCCCAAGTTCTGGGATTCACAAAGCATCACACCAACTATGTTAATGTTCTGGTTCTGTTTATTTAGTGGGGTTTAAAAGTCCTTTTAAAGGAGGCAAGAGTTCAGAGTATCTGGTTAGTTGCAGACTTTGTTTTAAGGGTTATATTGATTGTTGTATCAAATAATGTAAGCTTCAAAAGCACCCTTGAAAAATTATTTCTTTCAAGACACACTAACTAGATAGGTTGTCATAGCTTAGCAATCTTTGCAGAGTTTTTCACATAAATAGTTCCAGACATTTCAAAAGAAAACAGTGCTTTCCTGGCCCAATTATAGAACTGAATGGCTTGATACCATTCAGCTTTATAAAGAAAGGCCTCATGGTGTGGTTGTTGTCAATACTAATTTCTGTGTTGCCTGTAAGATTCTGATATAATGGTGTCTTTCATTCTTTTACATAAAATCTGCCTATCCTCCTTCATTTTAGCTGTCAGGGAAAATTTTGTCTTAACTTCCCCTAGACCTAATTTTATTAATGGTAACTAATTAGCCTCACCTTTTGCCTTTTTCTTATTGCTGGGAACAAACATGGGACCTCCTGTATGCCTGGCAAGCCACTCTGTCATTGAGCAATATCCACAACCCTCTTACCTTGGGGTGAGGGTTACCAAAATGCTTAGAAGTTGTTGAGTACTTATAGTATAGCAGTGATCATGCTTCTTTATTCTTTTTTCTATTTTAGTTTATTGGGGCAAAGTCTTGTAATGTAGCCCAAATTAGCCTTCACCTTACTATATAGCCTTGAACTTGCTTCAGCCTCCCAAATGCTGGGATAATAGCCGTGCTTTTCTATGATTTGGTTTTTGAATTTTAAGCTTCCCTTTTTATTATAGATTTGTATGTTATTTTGAAATTTGTATCTTTCATTATAAATCAAAGTATATAAATTATATCTGGAATCACATACATTTAGTAAATATGTTAAATATTGAAAAATGTTAACATATTTCATATATTCCTTGTTTTAGGCAGAAAAAATATTACATTCTGTTTGGTTGGGGTATCAGTTGTGATAAGTGTGCAGGTGTGGGTGTTTTGAAAGAGTTTCAGTATGTAGCTGTGATTGGCTTTGAATGTGCTTTGTAGTTTATACTAGCTCTGAATTACAATTCTTCCCTTCTTGATTTTTGGGATTACAGGCATGTACCACCATGCCAGGAATAAAACCTTTATGTATTCATTTATTTTTCTCTTACCATGGAGAATATTACTTTTATATATTTGACATCATATTCTATCTTATAGTATATGTTTGCTTACCTTTTAGTGTTTTATTTGGTTGTATCTAATTTTCCCTTAAATGATGGTCTTTACTGTATATTATGACTTAAATGAATTACATAAGTTATACAGTGTTATTCTTTAATTTTTGAACTTTTGAGAAATAGATGGTTTCTTCATTTTTAGTACTCTAGAGTCAACTACTAATAGCTTTTTATGCATTACTTGAATACAGAAATAACACACAGTAGGTATAAGTCTCATGAGATTTTTAGAAATTATCAGTAGCTATATATATAGAATTTTTATGACTCCAATTAGGCCCTGACCCTAAATCCAGTTATAATGGTTTCCAAATATGATTAATATGTGGCAGGGTCAGTGTTTGATAGGATAAAGGGTGTGTATTTCTCTAAGATGCCTTATAAAATTATTAAAGCAGTCCTATGTATGCTTAGTAATAATATTAATACTTATTTTCCTTTTTTCTGCTCTTCAGAGGTGACATTGTAATTGCAAAAAGCCCAAGTGACCCAAAATCAAATATTTGTAAAAGAGTAATTGGTTTGGAAGGAGACAAAATCCTCACCACCAGTCCATCGGATATCTTTAAAAGGCATAATTATGTAAGTAATATTTCATTTATGTCATTCTTTGATATTATGGTTGATTAATATTAACTGAATACACTCACAAAACAAAACAATCTTACAAAATGTTTGTATTGGGCTGAAGTGATGTTTCAGTAGTTAAGGACACATACTGTTGGTTCCAGAGGGCCCAAGTTTGGGTCCCAGCACCCAAATCAGGTGACTCATAACCACCAATAACTCCAGTTCCAGGAGGATCCACCACCGCTGTCCTCCAGACACAGGCATTCATGTGCACATACTCACATACCCACACATATACACATTAGCTAAAAATAATAAATATTTTAAATGGTTGTATGAACATATATTAATTGTATATTTTACAATGAGTTTCATTGTGGTCTCTTTGTATATATCTGTGATACATTTTGATCATATTCATCCCCCATTACTCTTGCCATTTCAGCTAGTCTACCTTTTCTTGCCATTGAGTTCGCCATCTATTTTCCTGTTTGTTTTCGTTGTTTTGGTTTGGTTTTGTTGTTGGTAGTGGTGACCTAATGAATTTCATTAGGGTTGCTAAAAGAGCACAGATAGGTAAGAAATTATTTACTCTATCAGTGACTACCACTAGAGAAAATGTCTCCTCCCACCACCACTCCATGAATCAGGATTGGGCCTTACAAAAAAGTCTTCCCCACTTCATGACAGGGTATCTGTGAACCCAATTTTAGGCAGCTCTTATCAGGTAATCATAGCTTTTGTGAGTTCAAGAGTGAATAGTCATTTGATATCAGAAAACAGTGTTCTATAGCACTCTACTCCATACACTGACTCTTGTATTCTTGCGGCCCTCTTCTCTATGTTGTTTTCTGGCTCTTGGAAGGGATGATGTAGATATCTCATTTGTGGTTGAACATTTAATGATACTGTGACTCTCTCCAATATCTCCAGTATCACTAAGAAAAAAAGCATCTCTGATCAGAGCTGCCAGTACTAACATATGGGGACGTCTTAGTATTTCTATTGTGATAAAACACCATGGCCAAAGGCAACTTGGGAAGGAAGGTTTTATCTCAGCTTACAATTCCCAGGTAATACTCCCATCACTGAGGGAACTCAGGGCAGGAACTGAAACAGAGTGAAGAAACATGAAGGAACGCTAGTCATTGGCTTGCTCCTCATGGCTTGCTCACCCTGCTTTCATAAGACTACCTGTTTCAGATCGGCACCACCCACAGTGAACTGGGCCTTCTCACATTAGTCAAGAAAATACCTAGTAGACTTGCCTACAGGGTCTTAGGCAGACATTATCTCTCAAATGAGAGTCCTCCATCTTGTGTTAAGTTGACATAAAGCTAACCAACACAGGGGATAGGCATAATTATTTTGAGGTCAAACAAACAAATTTTTATTTAGAGACAATTATAATAGGCATATCATGTCAATGTAGCAACATAACAGCTGTACTTTCCCGTATGGCCCATGGCCTTCTAAGGCAAGGGCTTTTGCCCAGGTTGACAGCACCTGAAGTGAATTCTATCCTCCAGGACAGATCTCAGATCCAGTTAGAAAGCACTTGACTTGCCATGAGTATGCCAGTAGGCACACCATGCTTGGCCAGTCAGCAATGTTGTGGGGAGAAAAAAAAAAATCTTTCTCTTTGTATTTTAAATTTAGAAAAAAACATTTCATCAAGTAGAGTTTAAATATATCAAAAACAAAAACAAAACAAAAATATTTCACATATTTTAGTTCTTTCTGAAATCCTATAGAATCACCTTAATTTTAAGAAAAACTGTATATTTACATAGTATTAAAGTATCTATTTGGAGATGCTATTACATACGAAATAGTAATATGTAGCAATATATGTCACAAATCCTTCTGAAGGAAACCTGCCAGACACCACTATCACCAGTGGTCAAGGTCAATATAATGTTGATTGAAACACAAAGAAGGGCACCCGACTTTTATGACACTCTTACCAAACAATAGTAACAAAACAACCTAACTCTATTAAGAGAAAACATCAAAATGTGAATAGAGATAATTCTAGGATATAGTTGACTAGTGCATCTCAAAAATGTCATTGCAGATGTGGTGGCACATATAGGTGATTCCAGCACTGGAAAGGCTGAACAGGAGGATCTCTAGTCTGGGTTCAGTGTGACCCTGAAACTACATAGCAGGACCTTGCCTTACAGTAGTCAAAAGTGGTGTTACAGGAGATCAGGGTCATGAGACCAAGAACAACTGAGGAACTCTCTTAGAAAAGAGAGGTTGAGGAGGCAGATGCCTAAAAGCAGCATGATGTCCTTTGTTTCCTGGGCAACTAGGCTGCCAAGGATGTCTTCTGGTTTGCAATCCTGTTGACTTAGCCTTCTAGGAAGCTGGGATTACAGGCATGGATTCTTGCTTTAGAAAGTTCTTCCTTTTATTTATTAACAAAATGTAGCAAATTCATATGAAGTCTTAGCACAATCTTTTAACTCTCTAAACATCTATAATAAAAATTGCATATAATGAACTTCTCTCCCCATGAAGTAAAGTGCAGAAGGGGTAGAATTGAAGAATAACAAGCAGATGTACAGTGTTGGTTCTTTCCCCAGTTACATGACTGTTTTCACACAGCTTATGAGAAAAGATGTAATGATCCTTTCTTTACTCAGCATATATTCTGCTTTGATAACTAGAGCTTAATTTTCTACTTTCAGTTTTGTGTGTTGCTATCAAATTATACAATTGTCATGTCTGTTCAAGCCACCTTTACCTCTATTCATCCCTAATGTAAGCTAATAATTGAAGTTCATCTTCATCATTGTTTCTTCATTTTGAACCATGATAGCTTGATTACTCTATTGAGAGAGTTTGCCCAATAGTCTATTAATTCACTATTTACCATTGAGAGTGGAGTCTGGCTCAGCCATGTAAAGGATTTTTGACATATATTGCTATAGACCTAGACACAGAGTAATTGTTAGCTGATAGGGATGATGTGAAGATGATAGCCTGGTGTCAGGTAATTCGTTTTTCTGCTGTGGCTTTCTTTATGAACATTGTATCCTTTTATTCTTCAAAATTGTCAATATGTCATATGCTTTTATCCTCACATGACTATTCTCATACCATGACTATTCTCATATCATATTCTAGTGATATCTAAATTGTTTTAGCAAAAGAATCTACTTCATATCAGAAAGAGTTTTGTCAAGAGACAGAACAAAAAAAAAGGCATCCTTATTATGTTCATAAATACCTCAATTTATGTATGCTGGTTTCTTTGTTAAAGGCACTAGAATATGAATCTCAGGGCTAAAAGGTTTAGATCAAAGTCCCTGTTCTGAGTAATCAGAGGAGACAACCAAAGAATTATAAAGTGTGAACTTTTAATTTCTGTTTAAGGAAAATGTTTATCAAATTTTATATGTCCAATGAATGAACAAGTTAGAGGGCATTTTTTTTTTTTTCCCAAGGAGTGTTCTATTGGCCTTGGTATTTTGGTGTACAAGGTACACAACAGAAATAATGTTGGTAACATATTTTCTGTGCTTACTTAGTATTGCTGAAATTCTTTAGAAGGACAAACTTATTTAGTCACTACAGTTACAACTCAAGTAGGTAGTAGAATATACATCAAATAGAAAAACTATGGCAGTTAAATAGTTAGTAGCAGTATTTATCTGGCAGGAAAACTACACAATGGGAAGGTTACGTAGATCACCTATTTCTGAAAGGAGTTGTGTTTCAAACACCAAGAGTTTGTTTCAATATACATACTCCCTTCCAAGTCATTATATATCTCAGAATAGGCTCTGCTCATCAACTATTTCAACTCCCATATCATTATATTCTTCTTTTTTGTCTTTGCTGTTTTAAAAAAGAAAAGGAATTATTATGATCAGGAACATTACTAGTTCTTCCAGGGATGCTAGGGTTTTTTTTTTTTTTTTTTTTTTTTTTTTGGTATGTGTGTGTTTGTTTTTCAAATTTATTTTTATTTCTACTTATGGATTTGTATGTGATTGTTTGTTGTAAGGGTCCTAGAGGAGACCAGAAGTGAGAGTTGGGTCCCCTGGACATAGAGTTACAAGTGCTTGTGAGTTGCTTGCTGTGGGTGCTGGGTACCAAGCTAGGTCTTTTTAAGAGCAGTCAGGACTCTATCAGTAGGCTACTTTTCCAGCCTGAGAAGCCAGTGTTTTCCAGGATTTTCTCTTTGCCAGGCTTCCTAGGCTCAGTTTTTTAATGTTCCACAAACTGCACGGTAATTACAGAACCACTTTATCAAGTGTGTTTCATTGATCAGATGATTGGTAACAAAAATTCATACATGTTTTAGAATACTCTAAATACCCCAGACTGTTTGTGAAGTCTACCCCTCCAAAGTATTGTTACCTTTTGGGCTATCTTGGCAGTACACTATTGCTGTATTTTATGGAGTAGCTTTCTTCATTTTACCTATGGATTCTTTTAGGACAGTCATTCTTAAGATGTCAATTAAACTGTACATTAAAGGTGATCAATATGAAGTATGTTTTTAATCGGCAGGAAAACTACTCATTCTATTATGTAGGTGATTCAAATAGCAAAACACCAAATTGTCACTGAAGCCTAGAATATACTGTTAGCATACAAAAGAAGTACTATTGTTTGTAAATTTGGCAAAAATTAATATAAGCAAATCCTTTGTTAAATTATCTGGATCCATTTTATTTATTTAGAGTTTGGAAGGATTGCTGAACTTTCTAGCTAGGGTCTATATTTTTGAGAAAGGATCTCCAGTATAGCGTCTCAAAGCAGAGACTGGCCAGAAATTCCTGTTCTTCTTGCCTTTGCTTTAAGATTTTATCAAATACAACCTCTTTTCTGAACTAAAGAATCTTGTTTACTTAATATCTCTGCATAAATAGGTAGTGATCATCTCAAACTTAGTATTTCCAAAACTAAAATCCTTATTTTCTGGTCCAATAGGTGCCTCCCTCTTCATTTCAGCTGTATTAAACATCATATTTTTCGGCAAGTCATAAAATGTGGGCTCGTCTTTGAGTCTTGCTCTTTTACCCTACTGTAAAATCCATTAGAAAGTTATGGGTATAACTTCTAAGAATAATCATATTGTTTCTTGACACTGTCATTATTATAATGCCCATGCAAAACAAGCTGACCTTTGCTGCTGTTGCAGTTGCAATGATTTCTGAACTGCCTTCTTTAAAGTTGTTTCCACATGTTCTTGCTTTTCTATACCTCCATAGAATATTCCCCAGACAGTAAGTGAATCAATCCTTTTAGCTGCTGATGCTTTTTAAGAGTAGCTGTCATCCTTCTGCTCAGGTTCCTTTTCTTGATTGGCCTTTGCAATGCCTACAAAGCCTACTATTCTATTCCATCCCCTGCTGCCTTTCTTATAATTAAAGCTTTATTGGAACATAGTGACGCTCATTCATTTAAATATTGTCTGTGTTCACCTTTACCAAAATAATAGAATAGAATGGTTGACAGAGACAATATTGTAGAAGACCTCAGCTATTCATTCTCTGACTCTTAGCAGAAGTTGGCTGAGGCCTACTCTAGATACAATTTTTAATGCCAGAGAATTCTTGATTGTTGCTGATTCTCCAGTATGCAGCCATAATATGACATGTTAGCTACTATCAGAATACTTGATTTATTTTTATTGATTTTTTGGGTTTTTTTTTTTTTTATTGATGTTGAATAAGTATCAGGAGAAACAAATAGGCTGAATAGATGTTTATTCATGGAGAAATAACTCACAACATAGACAGATGAACACCAGCAGGTTCCTGGTCCCAAGGATGCCTCCGAAAGTGCTCCTGTCCCTGTGCTGCAAGCAAGAGAGCTTCTCCTGCTCCTCCTCAGACCTAGTTCCACAGGTCACTTCCTCTCCTGGCTCCACCCCCAATGGGCGTGCTCAGTGCCACAGAAGGAGACAAAGTGAATATCCCACTACAGTTTTGTTTGTTTGTTTGTTTTTTGTTTGTTTTTTGTTTTTGTCTTTTGAAAGACAGGGTCTCACTAAGCATGATGGCTGATACATATAAATTTTGCACTTCAGAAGTAGAAGCAGGAAGTTGAAGGTCATCCTTGGCCATATAGGCAGTTCAAGATGAGCTTGGAATACATGAGACTCTTTCTCAAAAACCAAACATTAACGGTCCCCTCACCCCTCCAAAGACAGGGGCTTATATAGCCCCAGCTGATATTGAACTTGTTTTGTAGGCAAAGTTTGTCCCAAAATTCTGGATTCTCCTGTCTTAGGGTTTCTATTGTTGTAAAGAGACACCGTGACCATGACAACTCTTGTAAAGGAAAACATCTAATGGGTGGCATACAGTTTCAGAGTTTTTAGTTCATTATCATCATGATGGGACATGGCAGCAATGCTGGAGAAGGGTTAGAGTTTTGTATCTTGATATGTAGGCAACAGGAAGTAGTCTATCTCACAGGTTATGACTTGAGAATATATGAGACCTCAAAGCCCACCTCCACAGTGACACTTCTTTCAATAAGGCCACACCTCCCAAAAGTGCCACTCCCTTTGGGTGCCATTTTCCTTTATACCACCACATTTCACTCCCTGGCTCCAAAGGCTTGTAGGCATTTCATAATGTAAACAAAAATGGCTTCAGTCCAACTTCAAAAGTCCTATAGTCTGTAACAGTCTTCAGTCTTACACTTCTTTAAAAGTGTAAAGTTCAAAATCTCCTCTGAGATTCGTGCTATCTCTTAACTGTAATTCCCTGTAAAGTCAAAACCAAAAAGTAGATTACTTACTTCTAACATAATGTCACAGCATATGTGTGTGTGTGTGTGTGTGTGTGTGTGTGTGTGTGTGTGTGTGTATGTATGTATGTATGTATGTTCCAAAACAGAGAAGGGAGCATAGTGGGGAAATACTGAACCAAAGTAAGACAGAAAACCAGCTGTGCAAATTCCAAGTTCTGCATCTCTATGTCAGATGTCAAAATGCTCTTCAGTTCTCCAACTCCTTTCAGCTTTGTTGACTACAACACACTTCTTTCTCTGGGGCTGGTTCCACTCCCTGTTAGCATCTCTCCTCAGCAGGTATCCCACAGCTCTGGCATCTCCAATATCTTGGGGTCTCCAAGGCAGTGTAGGCTTCACCTTCATAGCTTTATGCAAGTGGCCTCTCTAGGCCACCATTCATGGATACCCCTGACTCATGTCTGGCCTCTGTGGCTTGGAATATTCCATTACCCCTTTTCTTCTACCCTAAAAACCAGAAGCATGTGACCAAAACTGCCAAATTCTGATGCTTACTGGGGCTGGAACATGGCCACCTCTTTCAATTACATCTTCACCAGCATTTTTTTTTTTTTTTTTTTTTTTTTTTTTTTTTTTGTCAATAGTTCTCTTTACTGGCTAAGCTTGGGTGTTCTGGAACTTGCTCTGTAGACCATGATGGCCTCAAGGTTAGATATATGCCAGCCTCTGCATTTCCGGTGCTGGGATTAAAGGCGTGCACCACTACACCTGGCTATAACCTTCTTTTTAATTCCTTCTTACAAGTTAGAAATTCAGCTGAGTGGGATCTTGCCACACTCTTTATTCCATTTCTTAATCTTTTTATCTACTTGAACATAAGACTTAGTTCTATTCCACTTTTTGGTGTTCCTTTTCTCCTTAAATTTTACATTTTGTAATTTACCCTGCTCAACTTTCTCCTTTTGAGTATAAATCTTCATTAGAGCTACTACCAACAACCACATGACAGAGTCTATTCTAGGCTGTTTTGAGATTTCCTTTGCCAATGAAATTAATCCAAAACTCTTCACTGTAGCCTCACTTTTTGATAAGGTCAAAAATCAGCCACATTTTTTTTTTTTTTTTTTAAATCAAACTATCACAAGACTGGTCTGGTCTCTGAGCAACATAGTAAAATACTTCTCCTCTGAAACCTCTTGATCCATGCACACAGTTCCAAATCATTTTCAGCACCATTGTCTTCCATGCTCTTACTAATATGGCCCATTAAGCAGAGCTTAAAGCATCCCACTGCTTTCCTCACCAAAAGTACCAAAGTCTAAATTTCTCCAAACAAAAACATGGTCAAATGTATCATAGCAATACCCCAGTCTTGGTAACAACTTCTTAGTTAAGGTTTCTATTGCTCTGAAGACACACCATGACCAGGATAACTCTTGTGAAGGAAAACATCAAATGGGGTGGCTTACAGTTTCAGAGGTTCAGTCAATTTTTATGGTGGGACATGGCAGCATGCAGATAGACATGGTGCTGGAGAAGGAGCTAATAGTTTTACATCTTGAAGTGCAGGCAACAGGAAGTGGTCTTTCTTACTGGGCATGGCTTGAGCATATATTAGACCTCAGAGCCCACCTCTGCAGTGATGCTGTTCCTCCAACAAGACCACACCTTCCAGTTGTCCTTGTGAAATTCAATGCCTCTCATTAAGTTTTGTCCTTATTGAGCTTTCTGTATTTCAGTTGAAGTTCATGCATAGGCCTTTTGCTCTTATTTACCAACTGGTACTTTGTTCTTTTGATCCTTTGATTGGTTGACAGATTACTAAATGGTCAAGTTGTTACCTTTGGTTTTATAAACTTGTCCTCTAACTGTAAACATCTACTTTCCAGGAGTTCATTGTAAAACTGTGAATTCTTTTCTTACCTTTAGAAATATTATTACATTTATTTAGTGTGTGTGTGTGTGTGTGTGTGTGTGTGTGTGTGTGTGTGTGTGTGTGTATGTGTAAGGACAGCTTGTAGGAGTCAGTTCTTTCATTCTACCATGGGTTTTCAAGATGGAACTCAGCCTAGCAGCAAATATCCGTATTGTTGGTGCTATCTTGTAAGGCTCATTTTTAAAATCTTTCAAGCAAAACTTCAACTTCTCGACCATAGTGTTTGCCTTACATATGTTTACGAGAACATCTGTATATTTCAGAGCTTTTGCTGCTGTTAAGAAAAATAATTAAATATTTAAGTGCTTTCACATTTAGTTTAAAGTTATTTAAAAAAAAAAAAAAGACAAAACTTTTTCTTGGTCTTTGATACTACAGATTCCAGTATCGTACACAGAAGGTAAATCCTCATCAAATTGTAATATACAATTAGGTTTGAGTGATGGAGGCTGAATAAAGAATGTAATGTTGCTTGTATCTCTGTCAAATTTGGGAGATGTTAATAATATTATTTTTGTTACTGGGAAAAATAAAGAGTTGTGTGTTTCAGAAAAACTAAATGTATGATGCCTTGGTAAGATCATGTTAGGACTTGGAAATGCAACCACACAGCAAAAAGAAAGTTGTTTTATGGTACACCTAGAAATATTTCAATCAAACTAACTGACAGCCTGCAAAATAACCTCACTAATTAAATAGCATTGGAAAATGGCCACTTTCTATAGTTAACATTAATAGTCCTTTCATGTAGACTGTTTAAGATACAGTTGAAATCCCTGAGTATCCTAATGTTACTTTTCTGTTTGTTTAAGTGTCATTTACCTTTGCTAAAAGTCACAACCATCTGGTCTTATATTATCAGTTGTATTATAAACAGAAAAAGTACTTCTGTGTTGGGAAAGGAATCATCAGATGAAAGGGCTTGTTTATTATAACTTGCTGATACACTAAATCCTATGTCATTTAGATAGAAGGACTACTTAGTAATGTCACTTACAACACTATATCTAAGCAAGGGACTTGTGGGTTTTTGTTTTTTGGTTTTTTTTTTTTTTCAAACTCAAGTGATAAAAGCTGTAGTACACATCCATTTCTCAGCAACAGTTCCAGGTAATCAATCACAGCACACTACTAATGCTTTAATTGCAGCTGGCATGGAGAAGTATGTTTACTCTTTTGCTAGAGTGAAATTCACTACGGAGATGACATGGCTCTTTCATCCTATAGCTAACACAGTAGTTCAGAAGATAAATATCACTAATAGTTTACTAGTCTAAAGTGTTTTCACTTACGTGGTAACAGGAAAGAATCATTGTCTATGCCTCTCTATTTTAGTGTATCTGGTGCCTTCTCTGAACACTTCAAAAATGTTTGAACTTAGTTTTTCTAACATACTCTTTTAGAATTTTGTTTTATACTACTATTCTTATATGTCTGAAAATATATTTGTTAAGATCAGCATTTGTGTTTGAAGATTAGAAAGCTATTCTGAAATTAATGCATATTGATCACTAGGAGTATTTCGTGTTCATATTAGGCAGTAGTAATACTGTTGGTAAAAATCTAGAGAGGTCTAATCCAGTAAAGTGATATGTTTGTTTCAGTGGGTAGTTATCTGATAATTCTATCCTTTAAAATTGCCTAACTGTAATTGAGAAGACATAAGAAAGACTGAAATTTTAGCACTGCTTTTCTATAGCCCTGTTCCAAACTCTGTTGTGATTAAAGAGAAAAGTTCCACCTGTGAGATGGCCTCCTAATGTCTGCTGGGAAAAAAAATGGCATGAAGTTGAGGGATGCGTTTGAGCATTTGGGGGGTTGGAAAGAGGGAAATGGGGGAAGACATGATAATATTTCATTGTCTACATGAATAATACTATCAAGAATAAAGAAATAATATAGTAAGTAATTTACTAATAATCTTAACATATATTTTATATCAACTGCTGTTATTCAGTTTGCTTTTATGACCTCACAGTCAACAGTATTTTAATGCTTTAAATCGAGGACATCAATGTTATTTTAAAGACTTCATCAGTGTACTCTATTTTATGTATCATCATAAAAAATGTCTCTTGACACTGATGTTGGTAGTCTAATCAGAATTAAGGCCCGCTCAACAGGAATCATTCTTGGTATTAGCAATCTAGCCGATTACCTGGGCCTAGTAAGGTCATGACTGTCGGATGAGAGCCTACTACTGCCATAGATTCCAAACTACATTCTAAGTTATCCTTATACCTGCAGAGAACTGTAGCTGCCACTTTTTATTGAAGAAGCTTCTCTTTAAAGCAGATGGGGCCATTAATAGAAAAATACAACTAGATATGAAGAGATCAAGGGATCAGAGGAAGCAAACCTCACCAGATACATCTACAACACACCTTCTTTATCCTGAGGCTTGGGGAACATTGACAAAGAGGAGATAGAAAGAGTATAAGAGCCAGAAAACCAGGAACTCTGTTATGAGACTGTGTCTCCTAGAAATAGTTGCATAAACAAGATCTAAAGACTGACAGTATCAATAGACTTGCTTATGTGGAAAGGAGAAAATCTCTTAAGAATTTTCCAATGTGGATATTCTAGGATGTCCAGTCCTAAACTAAAAGCTACAGGCAACTAATTACTTCTGAGAGAGGGAGAACTAACCCTTGATTGATTATCTACTGATACAAAGGAGTCAGCCCTGAAATCATATACACACAAACATCAAAAATGCAGCAGATTTTATATATGTATTTGTACATCTATATGTGTATAATGATAACAAAGTAAAAGAATCTATCAATTTGAAAGGAATAAGAAGAGATGAAAGGGAAGGAGGAAGTAATGTAGTTTTATTTTAATTAAAAATATTTATAAAAGATTTTTAAAAATGTTATCTGAGCTAGGTGTGGTGGTGGTATGCATCTGTGATTCCAGCAGAAATGATGTCAATGTGAGGCTAGTATGGGCTAGTATGGGGTGAAACTCTGTCTCACCCCACATACCACCTAAAAGCACCTAAAATATTTGCATGTGGGTTTTTTACAGTGTGTATCTGATTTGCCAACTATCTAAAAATTTTTTTTTGAAAGGACAAAAAACTCACTAGTTAGTGCTTATTGCTATATTCTCCTGACTCTGAAATGCCATGTATCACATTAAGTTTTGCTGGGTTTTTGTTTTTGTTCTTGTTTTGTATTTTAGTTTTTGAGACAGTGACTCACTGTAGTTCAGGCTGGCCTGGAACTCAGTTTGTGACCTAGGCTAGCTTAGAACATCCTCTCTCATTTTCCCATGTGCCAGGAGGTAGTTAACTACCATGCCCAGCTGGAATAGTATGATCAGTAAATCACATTGTTTCTGTATGAAAGGCCTTACTATGGATGCATGTTTTATGTGTAAGTCACAGTTAAGCAGCACAATAGGCTTTCGTTACATAGAGATGTAGATACTTGAGTCCACACTAATTACCTGGAAGACTGTTAGAATTAAAGGCATCTTATGAGTGTACATTTGTTATGTTGAGGGAGCTTTTTTTTTCCTAGCAAGGAATTAAACATTATATTTCCTTCGGTACAAAATGGATATTTAAAAATACTTGCTTCAAATGAGACTGAAGTACCCTTGCAATACCAATCCCATTTCCTTTTGCTAAAAAAGATACAAAAGGCCTAATTTGACTGTTTTCAGAGTGTTTCCTGAATATCACAGGAAGAAAAAAAAAATTGTGCAAGAAAGAATTCCTAAAGGATCACGCCTCTTCTGCCTGCATTTTTTTTTAATGCACTGATTAGAACAGCCATTTGCCATAGATACAGCCAATGCATACCTATGCCATTTCTTGTAAACCTTAAGATCTGTAGTAAATAAGGGGTTAACTTAAAAACAAATATTCCTTAGGATTTTTTGTTCTTGAAACATTTTGCAAATCAACATCCAATATCTTACCTTTTAGTCAAAATTAAAAATTGGTCTTCTTTGCTAAATCAAATAAATGAGTGACTACAATTCAGTAGACATGTCATTTGACATTTTAAACTCTCATCAGATTTCACTTGAATCAAGAAAGGTACCACCTGTGGCTTGCCTTGCAAAGCTGCCTGTGATAAATGGACACCTGCAGATCAGGAGGCAATTACATTTGTTACTTGTACTAAAAAGGAGGCACTCCACGAGACTTCAGTGAAGTCTCTAAGAACTGCAGGCTAGATCCTCTTTCCCAGTCCTGAGATGCTTTTATCACAGCTCAGGAAGGAAGCATGGCAGACTTACAACAGTCTCAAAAGGAAAGTAACCCGACTTAGAAAATGCTGATTATGGGAAACAACAAACAAATGAAATTCAGAATTTGTGAAACATTGTTTATTAGAATCTTTTCTAGCCCTAGTTATAAGGCTATCATAACTTTAAAACATAAATATATATTATTCTGATATATTTCCCTGTTCATATTTTAGGTTTGCCATAAACTTCTTTCTCATGTGGTTTGATGTCATTGTAGTTTTATTTCTACTCTTCAGTGCTGTAGAGGTCTGTTGTAGGCTAGCTCTCACTGTAGTATCAAGACCAAAAGCTTAAAAAACATCAGTAAAGCTGTCCCTGGCTTGTATCATTACACACAGCATTCCCTTTTGAACAGTATCAGGCTCAGGGCTAAAGAAACAGCTCAGTGACTAAGAGCTTACAGTGGCATGTCACTCCAGCTCCAGGGGATCTGATGACCAGTTCTGGTCTCCATGAGCACCTGTATGCATGTGTGCATTCTAACATGCAGACCAAAACAATACATTAAAAATAAATCTTTAAAAGTATCAGGCAGCTATCTGGGCAAGATGATTCACACTTTTGATCCCAGCATTTGGGAGGCAGAGTCAGGGCGATCTCTTTTGATTCCGGGTCTGCCCGTTCTACAGTAGTGAATCCTGGTCCAGCCAAGGCTGCATAGTGAGACCCCAATCTCAATAAACAAGCAAACAAAAAGAAGGCATTAATAAGTTAAATCGGGCATGTTGGTGGGTGGTGCACATCTGCTAATTCCAGCACTGTGAAGGTTGAGGGAGGGTATTGTGAGTTCAAGGACAGCCTGGGATACATAATAAGACACTATCTAGAAAAAAACAAAAAAGTATAGCTATCAACCAAAAATGTAAAGCAGTTTAAGGTACACAAGTATACATTTACATATATATTTTAGATTTCTAGCTAATACATACTATTATTTAAAAAAAAAAAAAACTGAGACATAGAGAACAGTGGCTTTATACTTTTGTATACACAGACCTGAAAGTTACTTTCTCATTGATTCGGTTGTAGAAATCTTTCCATTAGTTTGTTCTTTATTTATTGTTCCATTTGGGGCTTTGATTTTTAATCATCTGTATCTGTCTGTTACATAAATGAATTATGTTTTATTTAGCCTCTGTTGACCAATATATTTATTTATATAACTGCCAATTTTGAAACACAGCATCATAGTGGACATCCTTATTAGTATGCAATGGCATGCTGAGTTTGCATATCATTTCTATAGTTTTTTGATAGGGATAAAAAACAACTGGTGTGGTAGTGTATGTCTTTAATCCCAGCACTTAAAAGGCAGAGGCAAAAGGCACTCTGACCAGCCTTGTCTACATAGTAAATTCTAGGACGGCCAAAACTATATAGTGAGACCCTATCTCAAACATCAAAAACAAGGAAACTAAAAAGTAGAGCATGTAATAGAGGCTACTGGAGGAGGTGTCAAAGCACACTTAATCTTAGAGCTGTTAGTCTTCACCAACATCATTCTTTTCTCTTCTCCTTTTTTGTGTTTTGTTTTGTTTTGTTTGAGACAGTATTTTTTGTAGCCCTAGCTTTCCTGGTACTCACCCTGTACTCAGAGATCCACCTGCTTTTGAAGCTACCTGCATACTGGAATCAAAGGTGTGTACACCACCACCTTCCAGAAAATTATTTTGTTTTTGGAATGAAGCCTGCTTTAAAGCATGCAATTTAAAATATAGGTAATTTAGGCTGGAGACATATCTCAGTGGATAAGAGCACTTGCAGAACAAACATGATCTTGAACTCCTATCAATCCATCACCCATGTGAAAAGCATGAGTGACTGTGGTACCTGGAACCCTAGCACTGTAAGGGACAGAGACAGAAGGATCACTGAATCTTTTTTTGGCTTCCAGTCTAATTCCATGTTCAGAAACCACCTCTTAAGGGAATAAAGTAGACAGTGATAGAGGGCACCTGATGTCATCTTCTGGCCTCCATACACACATGAGCATGCACATACAGTCACACATACACCCTCTCCATATAGACACAAAATTACATAATTTAAACACCACCTCCTGGATTCAATGGAGAAGAGGCAGTAGAATTGCCCTTCTACCTTAGAGCAGTAGAATGGACAGAACATCTGTTCATACATTGTTCAGGGGGTGTACAAGACTGATCACCAAGAGAAAGAACAGAAGAAACATATTTCCCTTTATCTGTGCCTTTTTGACTATTGTGTTTTTGAGACATGGTCTCAATGGAGTATAGACTAGCCTTGGGCTCTGTATCAAGGATGACCTTGAATATATTATCTTCCTGCATGTTCCTGCTAATGTTATAGGTGTATAACACCACACTCTAATTTGTGTGGTTCTGTAGCTAGAACCCAGGGCTTGGTGGCATGCTAGACAACCTCAACCCATTGATTCTGTCATCATGAAAACATTTGTTAATGGCTAGCTGAGGAGGCCAGGTTAGGGTGCCTTAGTGGTTGAACTTTGTGTTTAATATTACCAGGAAGACAGGAGCCACAAAAAGATCTCCAGAGAAATACATTCATAGTTCCTTGGTTGACAGCTAAATACTGCATTGTGCCTAATTGTGATGAAACTTAATAATGAAGCAAAGGTGACTAACTACGAAGCTAGTTCCTAGAACTCACACAAAAGCAAAAGACATTTGCACTTCCTAAACTAGTGTAGACAAGCTGTCATCCAGTAGAGACCTGGAAAGATTGTGCCTTAGTAGTACACTGAGATGGAACTCCTCCCAGCAGAAAATAAAGGGACGTGAATCTGCTGGTCTGCAGCTGCCATAACCCCTTCAACATAGTACTCTGTAAAGACTGGCAGCAATTCCACCCAACGGAGGTGGTCTAGCTAAGTCACAAACCTCCAGCACCATGACAAGCAGTAAAAGGCAGTCCACACTCAGAAATCAATCAGGTAACTAGACCCAGAAAACTAGCAGAGTACTCTAAATTAACATTTCTAATTGTTTTCAAAAAACCAGAGGAGACATGAACATAATGAGGAAAAATGGCAAATAAAGCAACAAATAAAATTCTTCCTGTTTGAAATTCTTCCACTTAGACTTGACAACAGAATTGCAACTACAAAGAAAGGAAAGATCAGTGATTTTGGAATTGCTATAGGCAAAATATTTCCACACAGAATTTTGAGAGAACTTTTAAAGGAAGTTGAAAAATTCCTTGCAAATAGACTTACAAGAAATGTGAAAAGATGGCTCACAAACTAAAAGAAAAAGGAGCTGTACATGTGGGCTCATAACAGTATAAAGAACACTAACAATAAACATGTTTGCTTATACATAAACTATAGTATTTATTATATTTTGTAGGCTTGGAACTAAACCAGGACCTCTCATGCTAGGTAGACCCTTTACCACTGTGCTATATAAACAACCTAGTTTGTTCTTATTTTTCAAATGAACTCAGCACTACACTTGTAGCCACATTGAAATTGTATGCATAAGTTCAAAAACAACATTTTAAAATGAATAGCTTTTCTGATTACTAATAAGGAACTTGCTGTGAACAGAAATCAGAAAAATTAATCCTAATTCAAAATAGTTTTAAAAACAAACTACAAACAACCAACACCCACCAAAATACTTAGTAATGATCTTAACCAAGGAAGTTAAAGAGCTCTACACTGGAAATTGCTGAAGACATTGAGGGAAACACTGGAATATATGATGAATAAGCCTCCCATTCTCAAGGATCAACACAGGATTCTGAAATGGCTATACCACCAAAAGCAACCTCCATCACAGCAATCTCTATCAAAATTCTGATGCCATTTGCTTTTTACAGAAATAGAAAAGGTAATCTTGTAATTCATATACAGTCACAAATTCCTCAATAGTCAAGGCAAACCTAAGCAAAATGACCAGTGCTGGAAGTTACTACAACACCTATTTCAAGTTGCATTGCAGAACCATATTAGCAAACTCAGCATGGTACTGGTTCAAAGACAGACATGGAGATCAGTGGGCTAGAAGAGAGGACCCAGATGCAAACCCATGCACCCATAACCACCTGATTTCTGTTTAATTATTTATTTTTACTAAGATTACAGAAACATTTTTTTTTCCTAAAAAATGGTATTGAAAAAACTGCATTTTCCAGAAAAACAAAGCTAGATTATCCCAACATCCTGTACAAAAGTAATTTCAAAATGGATTAAAGTTCTTCATATAAGACCTGAAATTTGAAAGTATTAGAGGAAAGAAATGCTTGAAGATACAGGCATGGGCAAGGACATTCTGAAACATGACTCCAGTAAGTCACAAAATAACTACCAAGAACTAACAAATGGAACTACATGATGTTTAAAAACAAACAAACAAAACAAAAACAAAACACTTCTACACCAGGAAATAACCAAGTAATGAGACAGACTACAAAATGGGATAAAATCTGGTAGCTATACATACGACAGAGAATTAATACCTAAAATATATACAGAACTCAGAAAACTATCAAATAAAACATACAAACCAATTAAGGGCTAATAAAATGAAGAGACAATCTTCAAAAGATGAAGTGCAAATGGCCAATCAGCATGATAAAATTGTTTGACATCTTTATGCACCAGAGAAACAGAAATTAAAAACTTCATTGTGTTTCCATCTCACCCCACTTTGGCTGACTATCATTAAGAAACAAAACAATCATAAAACAAATATTGGCAAGGATTTTGGAAACAGGGACTGTTTTTATATGGCGATGTAGATTGAACTAGTTACCATGGAAATCAGAATGGAAGTTTCTTCAGAGAGCTAGAAGTAGGATTATGACATAATCCAGCCATCCTATCCATCATCATACCACATTCATGTTTGTTGCATCAAAGTTCACAATAGCCAAGTTAATGGAATAAATCTCTCTGTCATGAGGTGCATGTATAAAGAATAGTGTATATACACTGTTACAGTTTTATTCAGGTATAAAAAAGAGTGAATTTATGTGCTGGGGAAATGTATGCAAGTGGAGATGGCCATATTGAGATAAGTCTAATACAGGAAGAAAAACATTATATATTTTCTCTTATTTGTGTTCCTAAAATTCTTCATACTTACATAAAACTCTGTATACTTTCATGCCATACATACATATGTGCATAAACATATTTTTGACATGAAAATAAAAGGGAGACAAGTGGAAGGGAGAAAAGTAGTATGTAGGAGGAGGAATATCAGGAGTGGAGGGGGAGAGCAGATATGGTCAAAGTTCATGATATGCTTGCAATTATCTATATAAAATGTAACACTATGTACAATGAATATATATTAATAAAAATATGATTGTTTATGTCCTACACAAACTATTAAAATCATCTGAATTTATCAAGATAAAAATATCCATACTTAAGAGACTTTCCTTTTATAAGAGATGCTCTTGAATTAAAGGGAACATGAGTAATGAGACTGTCTGAGGGGTGATATATGTTACATGAAGCATTGAGTGTTAAAGAAGTAGATCATTCCATTACTATAAGAAAGATACAATAGCCTATGTGAGGATCAGATAACCAGGATCTAGCTTTCACATACAGGAACCTACTTTTTCCATAGCATCATTAACAGTGTTTGTTCACGAGTTATTCTAAAAGGTCACATGAAGTAAAATATTAATTTTTCTCTTATTCTTCTTTTATGGCACTGCTTGTGAGCCCTGGTCACATCCTTCCAAAAGCTTCTGGAGACATGTTCTTGTGGTGATATATTATTTAAGACTTAATAAAGCTTGCCTGGAGATCAGAATGCAAAGCTAGCCACAGTAGTTAACCATAGATGCCAAGCGGTGGTGCACATCTTTAATCCCAGGACTCAGGAGACAGAGGCAGATGGATCTCTGAGAGTTCAAGAGCACCCTGGGCTATACAAGAGTGAATTACTCTAAAAGAGAAACAGCTCAGGCCTTTATACCCAGCACTAGAGAGGTATATAAGGAAGAAGCAAAGGGTCTCATGTGAGATTCAGTTTCCAATCATAGGGAAAACGGGATCTCCATTTCAGCCTTGGTAGAGGTAAGAGCTACTGACTGGCTGCTTTGCTTTTCTGATCTTAAGCTTTAACTCCAGTATCTGCCTTTGGGATATTATTATTCCTGTTACATGTTCTGAGTTTTCTTTTTTGAATCAAGTTTTTTTCTATTATTTTGTGTGTGAGTGTTTTGCATGCATGTATGTCTATGCATCATGTACATGCCTGGTGCTCCAGGAGGCCAGAAGACTGCACTGGATCCCCTCAATCTGGAGTTGCATATGTGTGATGAGCAGCCGTGTGCACTGGGGATACATCCTGGTTCCACTGTCAGAGGTCCCTTAGACTGCCCAGGCCTTCTAACTGAGGCCCATATTCAGGGGGTCTGAGTCAGTCCAATGCTGGTTTCCCAGCTATCAGTCTGGGGGCCCATTAGCTCCCCCTTGTTCAGGTCAGCTGTTGTGTGTTTCTGTAGCCTGGTCTTGTCCCCATTTTCTTATCACTCCTCTCTCTCTGCATCTGGATTCCAGTTCGGCTCTGTGTTTAGCTGTGGGAGTCTGCTGTTTCCTTCAGCTACTAGATGAGGGCACTGTGATGATAGATAAGTTAGTCATCAATCTCATTATCAGAGAAGGGCACTTAAGGTAGCCTTTCCACTGTTGCTCAGATTGTTAGTTGGGGTAACTCAATTTTTGAAACCAAGACAAAAGCAAATAAAATTACAGAGTTACCATTTCTTACCACTGGGTTAGCAAAAATTTAATGGTAATAAAAAGTAATAACTAAAAATGAAATCATAGCATTGATATCTACTTGTTTACTTTGTCATAAATACAGTGAAAAGAGATACACACAAGTAGTCTGGGGAGGTAGCTCAGTTGGTAGAGCAATTGCCTAGAATGCAGTATCCCTGCATTCAGTCACCAGCACCACAGAAAATCAGGCATGGTGATGCATTCCTATAATCCCAGAACTTGAGATGGAAACAGGAAAATCAGGACTTCAAGACCATCCTCTTGGCTACAGTTTGGGGCCAGACTACATGAGACAATGTCTCAAAACAACAAAAAGGACATGAAAGTAGGATGTTGCTTTAATCCAGTACCTCAAGCAAGGTTGGTATTATATGACAAGTGGCCTAAAAACTCAGAGCTTTTGGCAAAGGCAGGCAAACTGAAGGGAAACCACATAGCAAGGTGGAATGTAATACCATGGGGCCTTAGCTGGTAGCAGTCTCCACGGACTTTAGAATGTTACCCTATTTGTAAAGCTGCTTTCTTTTGTACGTACTGGCTTACTGGTATTCCTTACTCACTCACACATAGCACCAGTTTTTTAGAATCTAGGAACAAACACTTTGAGAAACTAGAAATATAAACACAAGAGCTCTTTATTTTGCATCTGCTCTGTAAGTAAAACTTCAGAATATGATAGGTAGATTTGGCTTTTTCAGATTCATTGTTCATTTTGCATGTGACTTCAGATATACTTGCTTTTCTATTTGACCATCTTATATTTCCCTGCCTGTCTGTCAGTTTATGATATAAGTAGTCATTAGACACGTTATCAGCTCTAGGACCAGAAACTAGTTCCTCTAATCAAGGTATCTATCCCAGAAATATAGTCTTAGGAAAATGAACTTAAAATATACAAAAATAAAATTGTGATACAAAAAAAGATAAAATTATAGCCTTACCAAAAATAATGCAATCATCCCAATAGATTGTTTTGGTCTGGTCAATGAATCAACTTTTCCTGCATCCCAAAAACTTTAAGATAAAAACATAAAAAGGTAGTGTACAGATTGCTGACAGAAAGTACCTTCTAAATTTATATTGAATGGATATTAGTGGGAGAAGGTCTTATATGAGAAATGCATTTTTGAAAAGTATCACCTTCTTAAAATGATTGCAATTGAGTAAACACTTAAAACTTTTTATCAGTGAATACAAAGGAGTTATCTTTTCATCTAGTAGAAGGTCACTGTCATTAATTTACAACTGATGGTTTTATAATAGGTCCTTCTGGTTCTTGATGGTCATTATCAACATATAAGGCAGTGATGATATGGCCTGTACAAAGGCAAGACAGGGGTCTTAATTAGAACTCTGACAAGCCCAATGCAATAAAATGATGAGATTATTCATAATTGATGTCACAATCCATTACCACTTAGTTCATCATGAGCCTTCTAATAGGTCTGGCCTTGGAACTGGCCCCAGGATGTTGCTGACTGGCTGCCCTGCTTGTGCTGTTATTACAACAGGAGGGCACATTTTCAGTCAGCAGCCCTAATGACCTCTTTTGAAGTCTATTAAATTAATGACACTGCCACACTGTTTTGATTTCTTACAACCTTAGTTTGGGGTTTTGACAAATTAATGTTTGGAACTATATAATAAAGAGATCTTTTAAAAATGTAGAACCGTTTGATATTTAGTTAGTTATTAAGAAATGAAAGCAAAAATAGCCATTCTTGAGGCATGCACAAAGGAAGACATTAGGACATATGCTGTATGTCCAAATGAAGTCTTTCACACATTGTATGTGTAGCCCAAGCTAGCTTTTATTTCATGATCCCCTACTTCAGTATCCTGAGTGTAGGGATTCTAGGTGTGCACTATAGTGCTGGTTTTTAAGAGACATAGTTTTAGTGGTAGTCCTCTGTTGAAGTTTTTTTTTGTTTCTAAAGGGCCTGCTGTCTTTACTAATCCCAGGTGCCAACAGGTCATGTTTGGTTAGAAGGTGATAACTTGCAGAATTCTACAGACTCCAGGTGCTACGGGCCAATACCATATGGACTAATACGAGGACGGATCTTCTTTAAGGTATGATTTAATGCCTAAAATGCCAGCTTTTTCTCTGAGTTGAGGGTGGTTCTCAAATTGAATTTTGAAACCTATGGGCTGCCAGGTTGACTTAACTGGTGCAGTGACTACATGTGATAAACATTTTTACTTAGGAGCTAAACACAGAACATTATCCTCTTCTGTCCCTGCTCCTATGGGGAATAAGAGAAGTTTTTATAATAAAATTCAAACTAAACTAATAGTAGCCTAGGGAGCCTTGGAGTTAATCATATTCTGCCATGTATCTCTTTTACAGTTGGTCATTTCCTTGCATTTTAGCAAGCACTTCTACAACAGCAGCCCAGGCTCAGCCTACTTGGAATGCTGGTAGACCCAGTCAGATACATCAAGCCATAGGCAGATATATGGCAAGTGAATGTATAAGGCATGGATGACATTGTCATTTTCATTGGTTGATATAATTTTGTTTTGAGACAGTCTCATTCTGTAGTCCACGTTGGCCTTAAACTCTCCACCCTTCTGTCTCAGTCTCGTAAGTGTTGGTATCATGGGTGTGGATTACAGGTGTGCATCATCACACCTGCTCCCCTTTATCAAAAGGCATAAGGAGAAAAACTCATGAGTACTTAGGACAACTGTATAATGTTCAGGATTCTTTATTATACTTAAACAGATGCCATGTTTAAGCAACTTAAAGTATAGAATACCACAGATTGGTATGTAACCTATTTTAAGATGGTAATAGAAGACAGGTCTTCACAAATATATATTGATATACTAAACAAACATGTTTTCTAGTATCGTGTTTGAATGACCCAGGCTACATACATAAATTTATTTTCAGAGTAACTGATAAAGAGATTGCAGTGCATTATCTAACAGAGAGAACAGGAAAAGAGAACATCATATGATAAAGAATTTTCATTTAATTGCCATCAGCTGTGTTTTCATTTTACAGATTTGGCCTTTCAGTGATTTTGGATTTCTGCGTGACAGCCCAAATGGCCAGAGATTTTCTGATGATTAGCAAGCATTTACTTTTTTGACTTGATTATTGTCTATTCATATAAATGTATTACTGCAGTTGAAACCATGAACTTAACAATAAACTTTTGCTACTCAGTTTTATTTGTTTTTAATTAAATGTAAGCATAAACATCACATTCTACAATATACATTAATTAAAAGTATTTGGATAAAAATCACAAACACATTTTCCTTCTAAATTTTATGATATAAAATTATCTTGGGGGGAAAATCTGCATGACTAAGTCACATCTGAATTTTGATAGTGCCTATATAATGAAAGCAGTTTACTGTGCCTCAGATGTCAGCTGTCTGTCTTACAAAAGGCTGGGACTAAGCATTCCTAGTCTGTGCTCTTCTGACAACACCAACAGTTAGGCATGAATCAGAGGTGCTCCATAGGGCCCCTGGGTGTTCGTGAAATGAATTCTGACCTACACTGTAAACAAAAGGTTACATACAAAGAGGTCTTGTAGGGCATGACATGTATGGTCTATTGTAGTCAGTAATTATTCATTATAAGAGCACTTTCACCACACCATAATGAAATGAATGGCTCCTTAGTCTTAAATGGAGGCAATTAAATAAAAAGTAAAATCTGAACTTCAAGTTTTTTTAAGTTTTTCTTCCTAAATTACATCTGAAGTTAAGGTGCTAACAAGCTTCAGACATCCAGGGTCAGAACTAGAGTCACATTTCCTAACACTTGGTCCTCTTGAGCAGCTTGGAAATACATCTGTAGTGATCCATATCCAGCCTTGTTTAGGGCAAAGCCAGGTTCACACTTTGTTCACAAAATCCTAGTATTATTTAATGCCTTCAAATTTGAAATAGTACAATAGGCATACAACTTCAATAACTATAAACATCATTTTTTATATCAACAACTTCATAATTAGGGACAGCAAGATGGTTCAGCAGGTAAAGGTACTTACTGAAAACCTGAGGACCCAAATTTGACTCCTGGGACCCACATGGGGAAGAAGAGAAAAATCAACTCCTCATAGATTCAGTATATGCTTCCCCCACACTAAAGATTAAAACAAAAAACAAAACCTTTATAACTATAAAGACTAAAACTATATAAAAACCTTGTACCAAGGAGAAAACAAAAGTTGTCAGATAAAAATCCAGAAATACAATGCAAGTCCTTTTTTTGAAATCCTGCAGTTATACATATAAACAACTGAATTAATTTTTTAATCTGAAGTGGTATTTGCTTGAAGATCTTATATATGCATATTATACAGCTAGTAAGAAAGCATCTGTCTCCTTGAAATTGAGTGACCTCTGGACCATGCTGACTGTAGTTAAAGGATCCCAGGAATGCACAGATCAGGGCTGATGAAGGAGTTCCACAATCAGTGAGCATGTATCACAGGAAACCAAGTTCACTTCTTCCACTTCATCCTTGGAGATAGTATATTTTCCACCACATCGGCAGGTCAGAGAGAAAGACTCATCATCTACAAAGAAAACAAAATTAATGCCTCAAATGTTTACAGTCCCCTACTTTGAAAACCATTCAAATGGGTTCCAGAGAAACTGTAAAATGAAATATAGAAGCCAGGAACAAATAAAAATGAGTTTAAAAGAGAGCTGGCATGATTATCTGGCATAGGAACAGCATTTCTGAACTTAGCTACTGAACAGTCTCTATGGAGGTGGCGAAGGACTGGTTCACTGACTTTATTCCATATTCAAGATAGGATAGAACAAAGATGCTGAGAGCGATCTTTGAAATTTTTAGTTTTCTTAAGAATCCTGCAAATTCTATAGTCTTCTGAGCAATGCACTTAAGATGTTAGTGGGGATAAAAAAAAAAAAAAAAAAGCATGGTATATGCTGAAGTCTCTCCTAGAGAAGGTGACCACTGTAATTGTTTACCTCAAGCTGCCCATGCCATTCTCAATCATGTGAACTGAATACAATACAATGCTATTACTTTCTCCTGTGAGTTAGTATCTGTTGCTTTGTGAAATGGTAAGTACTATAGGAAAATCACATGCAAAAAGTACAACTGATGATGGGATTTTAAATTTTACTTTGTACTTTTAAAATGTATTACAGTTGTGTGTGTGTGTGTGTGTGAGAGAGAGAGAGAGAGAGAGAGAGATACATACAACATATGGTATGGCATGAATGTGGAGGTCACAGAACACCTTGTGGGAGCCAGTTCTCCCTTTCTACCATGTAGATTCTGGGAATCCAACTTGGGTTGTCACCTTGACCACAAGTGCCTTTATTCATTGAGCCATTTTGCCAGCTCCTTAAATTTTATTTGTAAAGTCAGAGTTAGGGTATGTAGCACAGGGTGGCCTTGAACTCTAGTGATCCTGACAGCCTTTGGGTGCCATGATTGTGTGCAGGTACCCACACACCTGCTAGTAATGGTGGACATGGGAAGTTTAGATGCTATTGTCCTTTGAATAAAAAACTCTGATCCCACTGCTGTTCTAGTTTACTGTCTCTGGCAAGTATCAGTCATCAGATCTCACCAGGTCATAATCCTTTTTACTGCACTCATAACTTAGACAAGTGGTGTCCAGTAGGCACAGGATCCTACAGCTGACTCTCAAAATCCACTACAGTTAGAACTCACTCTAATTGTGAACTGCATTGTGAAATGCAATTCAGCTGCCTTGTGCTTGCTCTGGATAAAATGCAGTCTTGGAAAAATAGGCAATTAAGCCAACTTTATGAGCTGCTTTCTCAAAAAGGAAAAATTAAATATGTTCTTTTTTTAATTCTTTATCAAAATGTGGGTTTTCTCCATAAACAAACAAAACCAATTTAATTTCAAATTTAGAAATGCAAATATCAGCCAGTCATGGTGGTGCCTGCCTTTAATCCGAGCACTCAGGAGGCAAAGGCAGGTGAATCTCTGAGTTCAAGGTCAGCTTGGTCTACAAAGTGAGTTCCAGGATATCCAAAGCTATACAAAGAAACCCTGTCTCAGGGGAAAAAAAAAAAAAAAAAACAACACCTCTCTCATTCATAATATATATATATATATATATATATTATATGTGTTTGTATTTATATAATAAAACATATATAAGATATACATAACTAATGAAAGCATGTTTTCAAAGTGAATAGTTTATATTAATGTTAAAACTATTGAAAATTGGTTTTCTTTTAAATTTTTTTATTTATTATTATTATTATTACTGTTGTATTATTGTATCGTGCATGTGCAATGGCATGTGTGTAGAGGTCAGAAGATAAAGTATATGTGTTGGTTATCCTTCTACCATGTAGGTTTTTGGATCCATATGTCAAGCCTTTTCTTTTTCTTTCCTTGCTCTTCTTTGCTTTTTTAAAAAATATTATTATTTTATTTATTTTTTATTTGTTTGAGACAGGGTCTTACTGAGTAGCCATTACTGACCTTGAATTCTGCAATATTCCTGCCTTAGCCTCCGAATTGCTGGGATGACAGGCTAAGATTAGAAGCCACCATGCCTTGCATGGTTTGGTGACCCAATCTTTTAATGCCAGTACTTGGGAAACAGAGGCAGGTGGATCTCGGTGAGTTCAGGGCCAGACAGGTGTACATAGTAAGTTGCAGGACACCAGTGCTACATAGTGAGACCTTGCCTCAAAAAATAAAGAAGCCACCATGCCTAGTTTTGCCACTGGACTTTTCTTTCTTTCAATCATCCTTTTTTGGCATATGTTTTTATTATATGTCTTTAGGTTTCTTGAAGTGAGTCCCCACAACACACATTTTTAAACTACTTCAGTGAATATAAAAACAATTCGAGGTGACATATTTCATAAGTGATACAGAAGCCACTGTGAGCACTTTGGAGTTTTGTCACGGATATTTATTTCATCTTCACATCTTGTTGAAACTTCTTATCTTCACTGAGGATAAAGCAGTATTTTCATATAAACCATTTTAGATGAAGTCATCAAAATGACCAAGGCAAAGCTTCACTTAAATGTCCCAGTGTTTCCAGGGACTTGTTTTCAGCACAATAAAATGCACTATTGGTCATGTTTCTCATGTGTATGTTCACAACTTCTCCTTTTGTGGATCTTCATCACCCAAGGCCATTGTGAAAACGACCCGGAAGAAGTTCACACAATATAACTGCCCTCTTAATAGTCATTTTGTTAGCTTCTTACACTGACTGCTTTTTCTAACCACAAACAGCTAGTTTAAAACCTGTACTTGGTTTTTGTTTGTTTGTTTGTTTGTTTGTTGTTTTGTTTTTTGAGGCAGGATTTCTCTGTGGCTTTGGAGCCTGTCCTGGAAATAGCTCTGTAGACCAGGCTGGCCTTCAACTCACAGAGATCTGCCTGCCTCTTCCTCCTGAGTGCTGGGATTAAAGACATGAGCCACCAAACCTGTATTAGTTTTTAATGCTCCTGTCAGAAGCCAGACTTCACACAGATATTGCTCACTTTTCCCAGGAAGGTAAGGATAATTTCCAACTTTATAAATTAAATGAGCACCAAAGAAAATATTCTATATTTTAATCCTCCCTCTTCTTCTTTTGGCCATAATGGGGATTAATCAAGGGCCTCATGCATGTAAAAAGCACTGCCGCAATGAGCTCCAGCCCCAGGCTAAGCTATATACAATTAAAACACCAATGACAGTTCATGTTGCAGAGAACGTGGAGAAAGGGGCATATTCCGCCCGCCACTGCTGGTGGGAGCACAAACTCATACAGCCACTTTGGAAATCAGTATGGTGGTTCCTCGGAAAATGGGAATCAGTCTACCACAAGATGCCACAATTCCACTCTTAGGCATATACCTAAAAGATGCACATTCATAAACAAAAACATGTGTACAACTATGTTCATTGCAACATTATTTGTAATAGCAAGAACCTGGAAGCAGCCTAGAGGCCCCTCAACTGAAGAATGGATGGAGAAAATGTGGTACACTTACACAATGGAGTACTACTCAGAATAAAAAAAAGCAATGGAATCTTGATATTCTCAGGCAAAATAGAAGAAACCATCCTGAGTGAGGTAACCAAGTCACAAAAAGACAAATATGGTATGTACTCATTCATATATGGATTTTAGAAATAAGTAAAGGATTACCAACCTACAATCCACACCTCCAGAAAAGCTAGGAAACAAAGAGGACCCTAAGAGAAACATTAATGGTCCCCTGGAGAAGGAGAAAGGGACAAGATCTCCTGTGCAAATTGGGAGCAGGGGGGAGGGGAGAAGGTGTTAGGAGAAAGAAGGGGAGAAGAGGGGAGCATGAGGGAGCAGAAAGACTCAGGGAAAGAATAGAGGATAACAAGAAAAGAGGTACCATAATAGAGGGAGCCATTATAGGTTTAAGGAGAAATCTGGCACTAGGGAAATGTCCAGAGACCTACAAGGATGAACCCAACTAACAATCTAAGGAATAGTGGAGAGGCTACCTTAAATGCCCCTAATAATGAGATTGATGACTACCTTATTTGCCATCCTAGAGCCTTCATCCAGTAGCTGATGGAAGCAGAAGCAGACACCCACAGGTAAACACTGAGCTGAACTCCTGGAATCCGGTGGCAGAGAGGGAGGAATGATAAGCAAAAGGGTCAAGATCAGGCTGGAGAAACCCACAGAAACAGCTGACCTGAACAAGAGGGAGCTCATGGACCCCAGTTTGATAGCTGGGAAACCAGCATAGGACCGACCCAGAATTCCTGAACATGGGTCCCAGTTAGAAAGCCTGGGCAATCTATGGGGCCTTTGACAATGGAATCAGGATGTATTCCTAGTGCAGGAACGGACTTCTGAGGCCCATTCCCCATGGAGGTATACTCCCTTAACCTAGAGACACAGTGTAGGGCCTAGGCCCTACCCAAATGATATGACAGACTTTGATGATCCCTCATAGAAGGCCTCATCCTCCCTGGAGAGTGGATGGGGAGGTTTATGGGGGGCATAGAAGAATGGGAGGGAGAGGGAACTGGGATTGATATGTAAAATAAGAAAAAATAGTAATAAAAAAAGATTAACTATGTATGCTTCTTATTGATTCATTGGCCCTGGCTTAGGTTCTGCTGACTTTTTTTACTAGGAATATTATTTTTATTTAATTATTTAAATTAAAAACAATTTTATTTTACACACCAATCCCAATTCCTTCTCCCTCCTGTCATTCCATTCCTCCACCAACCCCCCATCCCACCCCCTAACTGCTCCTCAGGGAGGGTGAGGCCTCCCATGGGGGATCATCAAAGTCTTGTCACATTATTTGGGCGGAAGACCTAGGCCCTCCTCAGTGTTTCTGGACTTAGAGAGTATCCCTTCATAGGGAACAGGCTCCCAAATTCCATTCATGCACTAGGGATAAATACTGGTTTCACTGCCAGAGGCCCCATAGACTGCCCAGGACCCCCAACTGACATGTTCAGGGGGCCTTATGCTGGTTCCCCAGCTGTCAGAAGGGTCCATGAGCTCCCACTTGCACAGGTCAGCTGTTTCTGTGGGTTTCCTCAGCATGGTCTTGACCCCTTTGCTTATCACTCCTTCCTCTCTACAATTGGATTCCAGGAGTTTGTCTCAGTGCTCAGCTGTGAATCTCTGTTTCTGCTTCCATCTGCTACTGGATGAAGGCTTTATGATTACATCAATCTCATTATAGGGGAAGGGCATTTATGGTAGTCTCTCTACTATTGTTTAAATTCTTAGTTGGGGTCATCCTTGTGGATTCCTGGAGATTTCCCTAGTGCCAGATTTCTCCTTGAGCCCATAATGGCTCCCTCTATTAAGGTATCTCTTCCCTTGCCCTCCTTCTCTGTTCTTCCCCCAACTCCTGATCTCTCATATTCTCCCCTCTCCCCTTCCCACTTCCTTCTCCTACACCCCTTCTCTCCCCATGCTCCCAATTTGCTCAGGAGATCTTGTCACTTTCCCCTTCTCAGCAGGTCCATGTATGTCTCTCTTAGGGACCTCTAGGAAGATTATTTTAAGAGAGGCTTGGAAATAGCTGACAAGAACTTATTTTAATAGTCAGCATGAAGAATATTATCATTATCTAATCTTTTCTTTAACCTTATTACACAGATAATAATGTAAAAATCAAAACAGTAAAAAATGAAAAACATTTAATTGGAATAGAAAATAATGAAAAATTAATTATATGGTATCTCAGTAAATAAGCCAAGTTGATAAAAGTAGGCCAAACAAAAATATATGTGGATAAAAGCAGGCCAAACAAAAATATATGTGGAAAGACAAAGCTGTTATTTAAGACTTCCAAATATCCTTATTTTTTTTTTTTTTCCTACATTTCTCTTCAGTGTGGAAAAAAAAAAGACAAAATCAAATCAAATCCAACCTTTGTTCCAGGTCATTTCTTCAAGGTACACCTGTGCATCTACTGGCCCCATACTCCTTAGCTCAGCTTCTGGAAAATACACAATGAGACAATTTGATAATGAGGAATCTCCAATATGGCCATGCAAACCCAAATTATGAACTCTCTTCAAACTAGCTTCTCAGTCTCCAGAACCTTGAGAAATAAGTTCTGCTTAGCTACCCAGTCTACAGTGTTTTGTTATGGCAGCTCAAGGAGACTAAATGGATATTTTTCAAGTCAAATGGCATCAGGCCAGAGGTACTGTAAAGAGCAGATCTCTACGAAAACAGGATTGTTGGCCATCTGAATATAGCAGAATAATAGAACACTAAATGGATAGGGACTTTACTGCTTTGGTAATCCCATAGCACAGCTGTAGGATTCTGTGCATCTTTTGCTGTTTCCTGGACCAAAAAATATCCTCTACATATAGAGGGTCTAAGCCATGAATCCATCTACATATAATAAGAGTATGGTCTGGTTAGTACAAACATGAAGCCTCACTTAAAACATGTAGACTTTGAGCAAAGAAAGCAACTATAGATGGGAAATCCTCATTTCTGTTTTCAAAGGCATTGTATGATTCCCGTGTGTATTGTTCTTTTAGGCATTACTAAAACTCAGCACCCTCCCCTAACTCCAATGAAAATTTCTTGAGCTATCTCCCTAGTCTCGTTTACTTGCTGAGAATGTATCCCTTTGTTCTGCCACATGCATGCCTGCAACTTCATTATATTTAATAACTGCCTGCTTAGAATTTATTGGTAAGTTATAAAATTTAAAAGTAGATGAAAAGATTATACAATATTTTGAACACACCATTCATTGTTTTCTATTCAAGTATGTCAAATATACTACATCATATTTACTGAGTGCCAACAGTCTATTAAATTGTTCCTAAAATCCAGACAGACCATCTCTTGTGGTAGAGATAGCTATCCCATCTATCTATGCCCACTGAATAGCTTATAAGTAATTTACAGTATGCTAAGTAGTTCATAAACAAAACTTATTTTCTACATTCTATACAAAATATACTTGCCCACCTGTTGTGGCTTCTTCCTCCCTCTCCCACACTCCCTTAAAAGACCAGGTCTTACTTTATAGTCAGGCTACACTTGAATATACTATTGTAGCTCATGCTTGCCTTGAATTCATGGCAGTCTTTCTGCCTCCTGAATGCTGGGATTATAGGCAAGAGCCACTATGCCTGCCTGACTTGTTCCCCCCCCCCCATCCCCTTTTGAGCCAGGGTGTCTCTACATAGCCCTTACTATCTTGGAACTCACCTTGTAGATCAGACTGGCCTCAAGTTCACTGCCTTCTTGAGTACTGGATTAAAGGTATGCACCACAACACCTGGTTCCTATATATAGACACACACACACACACACACACACACACACACACACACACACACACGTATTATGTATGTATATTTGTATCTTCCCAACATATATAATTCAATTTGAAAGTATCAGAGACAGAAAAAAATCTTATGTTTTAATCTCTTACTCAGAAGGGTCAACTTAGCTAGAATTAAGAAATTAATATTTGAAAAGATCATGCATCATCAATTTGCAACGACGTTATTAGTTTATCTTGTATTTTTCTATTCTCTGCACACAACTGAAGCAAAGCAGACTCAGGGAATCAGCTTTCTAAGCCTGATGTATCTTGGAAACTCAGATTAGAATGTGTTAAAAGGATAAACATTTATAAATACCTATGATGCCATTGTATTTAAAAATAAATAATAAATGAGAAATATCTTACAAATGTATCTGCCAGGTAAGTCAGCTTCCCATTGTTCTGCTTTTCTACAGGGAAGCAGCTGCTACTCTGTTCTAGGTACTATTTCGTGTGCCACTCTATCACTACACCCACATTTCTTTGCTTTCTCTTCCTCTGTACCCTTACACACAGGGCCTTTAGCGTAGCACCTATTCTTGGCTGAGGATTAGCACAGCCCATCCCAAGGGGAAAAGGAAAAGAGAACAGAAAAATGGTTAATTCTTTGCCAAAGATCAGAGTTGAAAGGAATATATTAACGTTCTGTGGCTATGGAAACATGGAGGTGTTGATTGTTTTGTACACAATACTGTATGCACAAAAATTTGTGAGTGGTTTTAAAAATCAGCATGTGACACAAACAAGTATTGAAAACTTTCCTACACTGTTGAGGGGCAAGTCTCAGGGGGCTTTCTACTAAATTGGTTTATGGAGGGAAATCTTTCAAGTAACACTCAGATTTCTGCACCTCTCTATACGTACACATTTTACACTTCAAGAAAAAGTTTTAAAGACAGTATATCTGAGATTCTAGTGGTCCCATTTTTAAAACTGGAAATAACAAGTTTTTGTTTTTTGTTTTTTAAAGAAAATAACTTTAAAGAGAGTTATTGTCCTTTGAAAAGACAATAATCTAACAACTTCTAAAAAGGCTTGGGTGATTAACTCAGGGGAAAATTGGATCCCTGGAGAACTGTATAATGAGCAGACCTAGTACAGGAAAAGTAAAAGGTGAATCTAAATGTGGGCAGTGGGGGGTGACCACCATCCTTTGTTAAGAGGCAGGTGGCCAAGGACAGGGAAACAGCAAATTCCACCCAACCATCCCAACCCCCACTACAATTATAAGGAAGAAGTACAAACAAATCAGTGTGTCTTTCTTTCTTTTTAAACAATGATCTCTGCTTGTTCACCATTGTGGTTATAATTAAAAAATCTTAACTCTTCCCTATGTACTAAAGACACTTGCAGGAGCCCTGAAAGCAAAGCAGCTTCAATAATTCTGTAGTAATCAGGCATGGTATCTTCAAAACAAATACACTTGTTTTCCTTTGTACACACACACACACACACACACACACACACACACACACACACACTCCCAATTTATTTTATTGGTTGCAATAACAGTTTAGTAGGCAGATCTAGAAATGCAAATTCCACCTTAAAGTTCTCCTGTGGAAACATTGACACTACTAAAATTGAGAAAAGAAACTGACATTAAAATCGCTTGAAAAAAATTTTTTTCTATGTAATGGCAATAACTATTTGAAAAAATAAACATAACAAACCAACAAAAACAGAGGAAACAAAACCTAAAAAGGACAAAGCAACCCACAGCCATTGGTAAAGAACACACTGCTTTTGGTGTGCTCACTCTATCTCCAGTGCAGTGACTACACAATTTGATTCTTTATTAGGAAATGGGTTCAACTCTTTTGAATATCAAGGAATATTAAGGTCCGTTCACACTCTGTGTCACACTGACAAGCTTAGCCAAATGAGACAAGAGAATCCCCAACCCCCCACCTTCCAATTTTACTTTTATGTATCAAAAGCAGGGCATTATAGTTAGAGTGAGGTTCCTGAGAAATATAATGATAAAATCAAATAATTTATGTGGTTACTTGAAAAAGAATCTTTCAATCTTTAGAAGTATGGGCCCTTCTGACCTTGCATTCTATTGGGTTTGTCTGACAACAAGAGGTAAAAGAATTCTGTGGCTCCATTGTCTCAGCAGTGGGATCTAAGACAACACTGGCTGGGCTCGTCAGAGAGGTTTATGAGCCTGCAATTCAAAGAGATTAAAAGAAAATCTACAGCGATTCTTTCACACTGACGAATAACATTAAATAACTATTAGCAGCTTGGTTCAGTCAAGCTAACCAGAGCTCTCGCTGAGTCATTCACAGTCTTCTAAAGAGGAAAAGTTTCTTCAGCCCCATTTGGGAATCAATAAATATTTCGTACTTCTTGTAAGACAATGGAATTCCAGTCTTTAAAACCTTCTTCCTAATGATAGTTAAATTTCTAAAGCAACCCTTTAATATTCAAATAATTACATTTCTAATCCCACAAAAGTTTCTAACCAAAGCTACAACATAATAACATAAGAAATTAAAAAAAAGAAGAAAAACCAGTAAGTTAAATTTTAAAGCAGCAGCAACCGGAAACTCTAGGGAAAGGGACTCTATGGCTGAGGTGCTTAAAAGCTTCACTCAACTGAATAATGGCCAAGAGATCAAGTGCATCTGCGGGCCTGTCTGTCCCATTCACATGTGGCAAAGTCATTTATTCAGAGGGCCATCACACCCCCAAGTGCTCTCTCTCATGGAGCACTTAGTCTACCACTTTTATTGTTATGCAATGTCAAAGGCATAAAATATCTGTTCCAGTTTTAAGACTTGTGTATGTCTATAACTGAGAGCCAAACACTAGTGTTTCCCTCTAGCTCTAGCTCAGACTTTTCTATCTTTAGACAAGTAGTTTCATTTAAAGAATCATCTCATTTTAAAATGATTTCACTATTGCTGTTCTTGGTAAGGGGTTGAGAAATGGGCAACATTTAATTTGAAAATTGTTTGCTAAGTTTTAAAGCCCATAATCTTTTCCCAGATAAAATTAAAGTCACAATTACAGTGTTTTCCACCCCAAAGGAAAGATACGAACTGTGGAGTTTTACAAATAAGAGAAAAGGTAACAAATGGTCCTGGGCTGGGGTGTATACTTGTGACCCAAGCACTTTGAAGGCTGAGTCAGAAGACAAGGGGTTCAAGGGCACCCCAGGCTACAAAGTGAGGCACTGTGAGAAGAGAAAGGAGGAAGGGAGGGAGGGAAAGAAAGGATAAGGTAGGTACCAAATGAAACACAAAAGCTCAGTTCCGGCTGCTTTACTATAGAATGGGTAGAACAACGGCAGATATAGGTGGAGCCTCTTTTTTAAAAAAAATATATTTATTACTTTTTCTTATGTTACATATTGATCCCAGTTCCCTCACCCTCCCTCCCTCCCATGCTCCCCACCCCCTCTCAGCCCATTCCCCCCCCCCCACACACACACACATACTCCACAGGGAGGGTGATGCCTTCCAGGAGGGATCATCAAAATCTGTCAAGTCATTTGGAATAAGGTCTACGCCCTCCCTCCTTAGGACCAGCCTCTTTTCAGACCATTAAAACCCCTCATCTCTGACTATTTAGATTAAAAGATAGCAGACCATACACTAGTTGTACAATACTTGGAAGCTCGATACTCTTAAGATTCAGAGAAAATTCTTGGAATCCCTTGTTATCACTAGTTATATTACCTTGGTGAAATTAGCTACCTCCAAGAAGCTTTTAATTGCCCCAGAAACAAATAATGCTATCGCACTCACAAGTGTCTTGAAACAATATTTAAATGGCAATTACCACAGTTCCAGTGCACAAAAATAGTAACTATTTTAACTGTTATTATCTCAAACTTTTACCACTGAACTGTGTACTAGAACATAAGAAAATGACCAAAACCCAGGACACTGTTAGTGATGAAGCTTCAAGTTCCAATGTAGGAAGGCAGCAACTCCTGACCTTGTCTGATTCCATAACAGTTGTCAGTCCCATTAAAAACTGATGTATTATTATCTAAACATATATACACATAAATACACACACACACACACACCATACACACACACACACCATACACACACACAAACTATATGGGGATTGGAAAAGTGACAGGAAAGCCAAGGAATTTCTGCCCCATTTAAATTGAAGATACACACAGTCCTAGAGGAATTATAAAAGTTCTTCAATGTCAAGGACTATGGGAGGAGACAGCAGCACAGAATAATAGCACAGTCTCTGTGGAAGTGATGGGGCCATGAGCTAAGTGTGAGGAAGGACTACTAGAACCTTGAGATGGAATGAATACACAGGAAAAAGGAGCACTATACAAAGAAGAAATGCCACCTGATCTTCCTGACTCAGTGGTGGCAACAAGAGCAAAGCAGAGAGAACCAGGGCAAAGCCCGCTCAAGTCTGAGGAAGGACCTAAACAGTGAGAAAGACAACTAACTGGTCTTGGTTTTGAACCTGCCAATTTCAACTGAAGTAATCAAATAAAACTTGAGAGAGTGGTTAAAGTTGAAAGTAAATACTAAAAAAAAAACCCTCCACATCAATCCTGTTAAATCAGACTCTCCAATGGTGTTCACTCACACCAGAATTACAACTGCATTTTTGCCAACAAACTTTTAATTGTTTATAACTAATTAATTTTTATTCAAAATTAATAAGAATCTTAAAATACTTTGCATGGTAAAAACACTTATTTGCATTCATGTGAAAGTAACATACTGAGTGACAAATAAGATGAGGTAGGGACCCTCCTGAAAAGTCGTTTATGCTCTCCTACTCTGGTCTCAACTGTCTAGATGGATTTTCTGCATCATTTCACATGCCTATTTTTCCCAGAAACAGTCAGGAAAAAAAAAAAAAAAAAAAAAAAAAAAAAACTCTTGATGCTTATCTACAGGTTTTTACCTGAAGCAAATTTTTACAGTCAATTTTGAAATTCCTAAAATCAAACTGAACTCCTAATCTGACTAATTTACGTATTTTGTAAAGGTCAGCTTTAGGGCATAATTTACAGAGTTGTCTACTGGCCTCAAGTTATTAGTACCAGTAGCCCAAATTTATATTATTTACATTTAAGAGAACATTCCCCCCTTTCCTATAATCCACCTTAAACATAAAGGCCCTTTTCAGAAAGAATTCCCATTTTTACACTTAAGATTTAGTGATCTAATACATGAATATCTGTGTAGTTTAAGGATTCATTCCTCATTGGTACAAGATTTATTTCCTTATCTTCCATTTTCAAATATTTATCCTAATAAAGCAATGAAGTGCATTATATAATAAAACATCAGGAATGACTTGCTATATCTAGCAAAGAGCAGCATCTTAGCTGTATGTTCTGCCAAACCCTTCCCAGCCAGGTTGCTTAGGCATCTATGCACTTGTTCACTTGGTAGAATGAAGGTACATCATTACCAAAACAGTTTCCCAAACTAATAGAGAATAAGATGTTCTTTAGTATAGGTATCAACAGGGATTCTAAACACAATTCACTTTTTTAAAGCATTACTTCATCTAATTGACTACATTTGTAAGTTTGTTCCTCTTTAGACAACAGAGAAATAACTCATAGGTGAGCCACTGTGAGCCACTGAGGCACTGAGATAGGTGTGATACTTCTGCTGTTTATTTATTTTAATGTGTTTAATATTATAAACACCAAAATTTATATTTATAAATTTATAAAATCCAAAATTTATAAACACCAAAATCTTTTCAATATCATTGTTTATGTGAACATTTGACACATGTTGAACGAGTTCTCCAAGTATGCCTCTGGTTGAAATGCAAAACCTTATCTTTTCAGGGGATGCTGCAAGCCAATTTAGAGGCATCTTTTCCAACTACGTGGGAAATATGCCAACTGCAACTAATTGGTTCTTGCAGCTTTCAAAAAATATGATCTCTAGGAACCCAATCTTACTCATTGTCTTAGACTTGCTTTCCTTTGCCTGATCAGCTTTGCCCTAAAATGCCAAGAATACAGATATGGAAAGGGTGGGGGGAATTGTTTTATTTAAGGCTATCTGCCCTACTATCACATCTTCTTCATTAGAAATAACCCATTCAGTAGTTTCTTTTGAGAAGTAAAGAAATATGGATGCCAAGGGTCCTTTAAATTACTTCTGGATACATCGATGGCTATGGCAATACTGATGAGATTCTTTTTAAAATAGAGTACCATTCTGAGCTAGGAGATATGGGAAAACATTAAACATCAGCCAATGAAGCAAGAACAGCTTAAACATATGCTGCAAGTCAAGAGCAGGTAGGCAATAAATATACTTAACACTGCGAAAAGCAAGTTTTACAATAACTGTCACCCACATGCAAAGAGTTCTGTATTACCAAAGCTATTTCCATGTCCCTAGGGGTGACCCAGAAAAACTGAGTGCTCTGACCTGGTTTTAACAATTCTCCCTCCTACTATCCTACACTGATCAAATTAGTACTCTCAAAGGTTTTCCTTATATCAAACCTAAACCCTGTTAGAAATTTGAGTTCATTTCATTTGCTTTTGAAAAGCTACGTATTAACAAGTAAAAAGAAGTTAATATTGGGATTCAAACCAGGTTTATCATGAGAGGTTTGAAAAGCAGCTCTGGAATAAAAGGCCTAAATATAGTAAATCACACTTAGATACAAGCTCTCAATAGCAGTGGCCACTTAAAACTGGAACACAGCATTCCTGTTCAAAACCTCTGATGAATAACATTCTTTATGTTACATATGAGATACTCAAATGTCATTAAAAGCTGTATGTCTACTGTCCTAAAACAAGTAAATTTAATAATCATTCACCTGAAGAAAAGGCAAAGCAAACTGACATATAAATTCAGGGCTGTTTATCTGGATCATATATAGTTTTAAACTTTATTATGATCTCATCAATTACCTACAAAAGTCTTCTATGGTATTCTATAGTACTGTAGGCTACAGATGCTAAGTTATTAAAAGCTTAAACACACACATTCAAAGCTCAAAAGAAATGTATAATTCTAGAAACTTCTTGGGCTCTATTAACCATTTGCACTTATGTCTTTTAAATCTCCCTTCATGCAATTCTGCACTCATTTTATAAACCAGTTTCCTAGTTCTTTCCATTTTGGGGTTTACCCTACTGTATGACACAAAAAAAAGACAGTACTTCATTATTTCTACTCTCCTTTTACACTTTTGAAAATATACCTGTGGACAGTTTCACTCATATAATCCTTAAAGTATACAGGCTACATGTGGCAAAAATGCAGACACTAAAAACATACATGTCCTACACAATTTGTTTTATTTTATACATATGAAAATTTGCCTGCATACATGTTTGTGTACTATACGCATTCCTGGCACCCACAGATGCCAGAAGAGAGCATTAGATCCCCTAGGACCTGAGTTATAGATGGCTATGAGCTATACAGGTGTGGAAATCAAACCTAGGTCATCTAGAAGAGTAGGCAGTGCTCCTAACTTCTGAGTCATCTTTCCAGTCCCTGTCTTACACTCTTCAGGGTTCAGTTGTTTTTTTTTTTTTTTTTTTTTTTTTTTTTTTTTTTTTTTGTGAATTCTTCTTGAGCAAGCTGGTGTCCCACATTAGTAAAGACTGATGAAAACATGAAGACAGACCATCAGAGAACTCTCTGACTTTTTGACTTTATGAGGCTGGACCAGTTCACATTCAATAGTACATCATACTCAAATGCATTAGCTTCAATAGCTTCAATACAGTCATAGAAACTTATCATGTGAACCCCTGTTTAAAGGATGAACCTATGGATATAATTAGTTCTCATAAAGGTCCTATTATATTCTTTCTACCAGAAATAAAATTTTATTTAAAAAAATATATGTATATCAAACAGAAGACCAGACTTTTTTTTTTTTTTTTTTTTGTTAGAACTACCTTTAGAAGACCAGATATTTAAGGCATATTTGAAAATCAATGCAAAGCCTTTAAAAAGGTAAACTCAACAGAATCTAATAGAAACAAAAACAAACAAAAACAAATCAAGACACCAGTCTTTTAAAAAGTAGAAAGGCCCAGATACAATTAGTAGGAAAACTAAACAGTATTACAAACAAATGCTAGAACTAGCATGGTGGCACATGCCTGTAATCCCAACACTCAGGGAGCTCTGAAGAGAACTGCTGCAAGGCTAGGACCAGCCTGGGCACATGGTGAGTTTGAGACCAGCTTAGGCCACAAAGAAAGACTATGTCCAAAAAACAGAGATAAGAACAATCAAATACCACAAGGGTATGACAAACTGAAAGAGAAATATATATTTTTAGTTGTTCACCTTACTCTGGTGCTAAGGATTTCTACAAATACTAGCTGTATCCTATAATATTACATTTAGAAATAAAGCCTGCTTCTCAAATCAACGTTTCATAATCTTAGTAGCAGAAGACTTAAAATTCATCTGGTGAGGTGAACAGTGTGCTAGTGTTGGCACGGGAGGGGATTCAATAATCAACTAGCAACCATGAGCTTTATCACCATATCTCAGTGCTGAGCCTGATGCACTCACTATTGGGGAGAGGCAACTGAGTGTTTTCCCACAGGCTGTAACTGAGTATTGGCTCCCCGCATTAGCATGTATGGTGCTTACTGAAAGTCCAAATATAAGGCTGAGGGACTTCTGTCCCAAGGCCAGTGCTGAAAGACAGCCTATCAGTTCGTGTAATATAGTTCATGTGTGACAAACCTGACCTACATTTTTCTTTCTTTCTCCCAACAGCTTGTCACTGTTGTAAGGAGCTATTTTCAAAAGGCAAAAAGAAATGACCTTTAAAATTATTTAAGCAATGTGCATTCCTGAGGCACCATTGACAGCAGTCTTATAAAGAGTAGCTAATCTTGAAAACCACCTTAAAAAGAGGGCACAGACAGCTGAGTTTTATAGGAGTAACAGCTTTCTGCAGATGATCATGGCTACGGTATACAGTCTTAGTTATGTAACGCATACATAACTAAGTTTAGTAACAAGTAGTATTAAGCATATAATGCATATTAATCTGGGGAGTAAATTGGACATTTTTAGTAGTTTACAAAAGCACCAATCATACCTTATGAGAAACTACACCTTAGTACTTTTGTTAATTTCTCACTAGATACACAATACTAAGAACAGGCCAGAATTAAAAACAGTGATGGGGTGAGGGGTAATCAAGGCAATATCTTGATGCAAATACTGGGAAATGCTCTCCAGGTGTGGCATGGACACTGTGCTTCAAAGAGCTGCCCGTGGCCCTGTTGCCTCACCACAGGTACCTACCATGCCGCTGCAGGTCATACATTTTTTTGGTTTCTTCATTCCCTAGAATTTTCCATGCCTGATCAATTTCAATGAACTTCTGCATACATTCCTCCATGGTTCCTGCTGGCACATCTGTACTTTGTTTATCTGGATGATACTGCCAATCAAAAATAAGGGCAGTGAATAGAGTTGAGAGGGGTAGGTTTAAAAAGAAAACAATCATAAACCTGAGCTTTAGTTAAGAAGATAATGAGAAGATGGAAACTAGGATGCCAAGGCAATGAGTTAACAGTGTTGGGCACAGGAGACAACTGCCAGGTTAATTAGACCACTGCAGTAGCTGCAGATCCACCAATGACATGATCTGTCACAATGTGCAAAGACAGAATTTTCTGGATAATTTGCTCATGGAATCACTGTTCTCATGGACAACTTACCTACAAAAGGCAACTAACACAAATAGAAATTGGTATGTGCTAAACAGCAGGACCTGAAAAAGGAGGAGCACAAACCTGAAGTGGGATATCCTGTATGCTGGGAATACACACTTCTTCCCAGCTTTTACTGGTTGACAAATAAGGTCGGGAGAGAACCCTCCAACTACACAAATTACACAGATGAAGCTTTCCTTATATAATAGATTTCAACACTGATAAAATTATACAACTGTAACTTAAAACACATCTAACTATAAAAACACAAGACTTCATATTCTTCTCAGCCCTGAAGTTTTCATGGTTTCTAGGCCACATTTGTAAATAACTCAATAAAACATTTTAATAAATGTTCATTAAATATCTTTCTCATATGAGCTTTCTAACTCTAAGAAATTTTTAATAATGTTTTTAATATTTATACTGTTTGGTGAAAATCAGGAAATTCTACCAGGTCATAACTAAGAAATGCTAACTGCACTGTGGGCTGCTGGGAACATCACTTACTCTACCTTTTCTCTCCTTTTCTCTTTAGTTCTCTTGTCTCTTTGATATCTACCACATCTCTCAACAAATGAGGAAAGATTAAATTTAGGACATTGCACTTAAAATAATATGTGGGTGACAATACAGATGCTCAGATGTGTAATTTTTTTCATCCTCAAGTAAATACGAAATCATGTGACAGCACTATCTAGAATCTTTCAACCAGTAAGTACTTTGAAAAGTTTTATCAAGCATACTATACAACACATTTAAATTTCAAAGATAAACCTAGTAATTTTATTATTTTCTTTTTCAAGTAATTTCAATAAAATACGCAAATAGCTGTCTGTGTCTGTATTCCATGACACATGGATGTAGATAGCTCACCAAGAAATAGCACTAACAGTCTTCCACTGACTTCTTTACTAACATCAAAAGAACACAAGATCTTACAAAGTATCTTCACTTTTCATGCAAATTGCTAAATTCAAATTTGCATAGCAAACCATGGTTATAGGAAGCTACATAGCTTTAATTCCCATTGAATCCAGGAGTTATGCAGGTTTAATTCCTTTAAAGTGTGGGCTTTAACAATTGATGCATTGTCATGGTAACTTCCCCACACTGCTGCTGATCCTTATCAGTAGAGCCAAAGGGATTCTGCTATTTGTTTGGTTAAACAGAAGAATTAGTAAACATCACATATACTAACTAGGGCAAACAAGAGAACTAAGTTTCTACTTTAGCAAACTTTTTTATGTCAAATTCATCAGTTATTAGCAGTTAGATATCCAAATTAACTGCTATAATAACTGAGGGGGAAAAAGAGGTAAGTCTTGATGGCAGTGGTGGTACATGCCTTTAATCCTAGCACTTGATAGGCAAAGGCAGGCAGATCTTTGTGAGTTCCAGGGCAGCCTGGTCTACATAGAGAGCGCCAGGACAGCCAAGACTACATACACATAGAAATAATTTCATGAGAAAAAAACAAACTACAACAACAAAAAAAAGAAAGTCTTCACTGCTTCATCTACTTCTAGAACTTACTAATGGTGTTCATAAACAATATTCCTATATCCCAAAGTTTGGGATGGTCAAGGCAAATTCCAAAGCCCAGATGTGTTAAAGCAATCTAGCTAATGCATTCCTATAACAACATGAGCAGCAAAGCTCACTCTGATCAAAGTTACTGTGTATAACAACCAAATATGTCACCAGTGCACATCTAAGACAATTTCAAAGCCAGGAATGATGGCTCCAACTTATTTTGAGTACTCAGAGAAGCTTAAGCAAGATGTATTGTCACAAGTTATAGGCTAGCTTGGGCTACAATATGAATTATAGATACCTTGACATCAATGGTGGATTCAAAACTAGACTGAACCACATAATAAGACCCTGCTTCAAAAACCAAGAAGAAATTTCTTTTTAAATTTACATGGGGAAGCATTTAATCTCAGCATATTGTAAGTATTAGATAATGCCCTAGTAACATAGTAACATCACTAGAAGCTTTTAGAGAAAAAGTAATGCAGATTAAAAGCTAGGTAATTATTAACAGACCATTACAAAAAGTCTACTTGGTAGACTGGATCATGTACCAATCTGATGAAGCAAATTCTACAAAACCAGGAATTAACTCCCGACTGCTCCAAATTGAAACACACCATTAGCATTTATTATGACTTCTATTATAGTCAAAATGAGATCCAATCTTCCTCTAACTTAGTATTTTCCTGATTATTACTGAAATAAAGATCTTCCCTTTTGAGGCTTGTACTACTAGAGTTCAACATCATTCTATAGTAGCCAATTATTGGCTACATTCCATTAAAAATGACAATAATCCCAAGAACTGGCATATGGGATTCCAGGAAGCTTCTGCACAACAAAGACAACCACATAAATAAAGAGACAGCCTACAAATGGGAAATATTAACTATAATCACAAAGCTTATTAAAACGTAGAACTATAACTATAAAACACCAAAAATCCAACAAATGGGGTTACAGAATATAGTTCTCAAAAGAAGAAAATTCAAATGGCCAATAGATAATCACCAAAGAGTTCAGCGTCATTAGCCATCTGTAAATGAAAAACAGATTCCATCTCACCCCAGCAGATTGACTGCCAACAAGAAAATGAGTAACAACAAATGCTAGTGATGATGTGGTGAAAGAGGAACCCATATTCACAACTGGAGAAAATAAAAGCTGGTGCAGCCACTGGTGAAGTCAGAGAGGTGGTTCCTCAAAAAAACAAAAGTTCTAGCTATCCTATGACCTATTGTACATCTCGGGTATATACCCAAGCCTGACAAACTAAGTTCAGTCCCCAGGACTCATATGGTGGAAGTAGAGAACTGTGGAAGGGATGAGCATGCACATACATGAATAAACTCTCTCTCTCTATCTCTCTCTCAAAATATAATAAAAAGAAAATATAGGAATTATAGAAAGAAGAAAAATATGTCACTGGGGTGCTGAAATCCTCATTTTGTTTTGACAGCAATTCTACAACAAAATGAAAAGTCAAAAAATAATATTGCCTATGATAGTCTGTAATGACAACCAAATATATATCCAATTCAAATCCTTAGCTCTTGTTATTACTACTTAATATGTTCATTGATGAAAGATCAATGTCCACTTTCTCTATACTGGTAAATTAATAGAATCTAGAAAGATTTTTAAAAAAGTAGACCAACTGATTATTGTATTTATAATTCAAGATTTACTTTAAAACTATAGCAACTAAGACTATAGTCTTGGACTCATACTGTGATACAAAAAGATCAGTGGAACAGAATAAAATCTAGAAAAAGACCATCCACATGGTCAAGTGACTCTGCAAAGATGTAGCAATGAAGAAAGCAAGTATTTCAGTAACAAATACCTGAGATAAATCAGCTTACACAGAGAAAAGATTTGTTTTGGCTCACATTTTAGAGATTGCAGTCCATGGTCAGCTGGACCTATTACTTGGGGTCTGTAGTAGCAGATTTTTATCATGACCTGAGCATGTATTAAGAGAGGCTTGTTTATCTCTTGCTTATTTCACTATTCTTAAATGTCTTGACAGCAACAACTTTCCAGAAATTTCCTCACATTTGGGGGAATTTTTCATTTACAAAAGGAAGAACGTATATTGTTCAATTCCTGTGCTACCTCAGAATAAGAAACATTAGCACAAATAGGAAACTTACTATACAAATAGAGGATCCTTCAATACACTACAAAAGATTAAAAAGACAGTGTTGTAGTCTTATACAGAAATGTTCATTGTTTGCTTTCTGACTGATAATTAACACTTTCTTGTAAAATCTCCAATCTTTTTAGTCTTGGCAACAGGTTGTTGGGCATGGAATATTTTGTTTGAACTTAGATTGTCTCCACATACGAACTTGTTTCTCGGTAGCTAAGTCAGGAGTGACTGTCACAATATCACCCCAGTGCTGATTGGAATGTTGTCCTCAGATCTGCAAAATTAATATGGTCTGAGATCTTGAGAGAAATGCCACTTCTTGAGGCCCATCACAAGCCTTCAGAGAACTCCACCATCTTACCACACTCCCCAGGCTGTGTGTGTGCCCATCACAACCCTTCAGAGAAATCCACAGTCTCTAGGCTTTGATAGTGTCCACTGCAAACCTCAGGAGAACTCCAGGTACACCACACTCCCCAGGCTGAGAGTGTGCCCCATCGTAAACCTGAGAACTCCAGTGTGGTGATACCTTGTTTGTACTCTAAAAAATAAAGCTTGCCTGGAAAATCAGAGGGCAGAGATAGCCACTAGTTAACCATAGAGGTCTGGAGGTCAGTACAAACAGACAGGAAGTGAGAGGGCTGGGCGAACAGAGGAAAATAAGGCGGGAGGAGACAGAAACTTAGTCTCTTTTCATTCTGAAGATTTTGTAAAGAGCTCTCGTGGCTGGCTGCTGTTTCTCTGGTCTTTCAACTTTCACCGACCCCTCCACCCCCACCCCCAATCTCTGACTCTGGGTTTTTATTATTAACAACAATTAGAACTCATGCTACATCTGGCACCAAACTTTTGGGACATGAATTCACAACAAAGCCACTTGCCTGTGGCTTGGCAGCCACTAGCACAGTCCGGGCTACATACACATGGGGCTCCTGCTAGAGTCACTGCCTCACCAGCTAGGCTTTTCTCCTTTTTTCCCTGAGCCTCTGAGAGAGCTTGGGGTTTTTTTTGTTGCAGCCTCTAAGCAGAACCTCCTGACACATGCTCCTGTGACATGTGTTTTTTTTTTTTTGTTTGTTTGTTTTTTTTTGTTTTGTTTGTTGTTTTTTTGTTTTTTTGTTTTTTTGTTTTTTTTTTTTGCATGAGATCCCCTATATGTGTTTTTTCATACAGCTGGTTCCCTCTTCCCCTTGGGTAGTGGGCTTCACCTGAACCTCTTCCTTGGGCTGCTGCTAAACTAGGTAGCTGCCTTGAGACACACTCTAACTTCTACTGGTATACACATCAGCAGTTAGTTTCTCATTTTACCATCATCTGAATCTTTATCACCAGCAGATTTGTTAAGACAATTGGGAATTATTAAAGGAAGAAATTTGTTAAAAGACCATTTTTTTTTTCCACATTACAAAATGGGAAACACTATTATGATGGAGAGAGTTGGGTCTCTATATGATTACACAATGCATAATTTAAAACTGGAAGAATTAAATGAAGGGATAATCAACCAGGATTGGCATAATTTTAAGTATTATTTTGATAATCCTTATTGTCCGTTTGATAATTCTTGGTTTATCTCTTTAAAAAAAATTGTTTGATATGAGTGCCAAGATACAGGCCTTAGAAAAACATATTAAAACGGATCATAGAGATATTCAAACACAGACAGAGGAATTTAAAGGAAAACCAATCTCAACATTGCCTTATAAGGTTGGAGAGGAACAGCCTAAGGTTTTCAAACAACCAACTTTAATTTATCCAGTCACCTTATAGGAACTGCCAAATGACATATATCCCCAAAGCTGTGGAAGAGTTAAATGGACTCCTATGGAAGTGTTAGATTCAAGGAAGTGATAGTCTCATATGGCATGCATTCACCTTTTGTGAAGCAGATGTTAACTCATGAACAAACTGTAATAGAATTACCCACAGAGACTGGAAAGACATGATTAAAGCTGTTTTAGAGCTCAAGTCTCAATTATAATGGAGTACCTAGTTCAAAGGAGAGGCTATAACATTAAAGTAGGGCTAGAGATATGGAAATCTCCCAAGATTCCTTCTTGAAGAGGAAGATTATGGTGATGTACAAAAGCAATCTCTATATTATGACCACACTCTGGATTTATGCTGCATAGCAGCTTTGAATTCTTGGGACTGAATTGGGAAAATAGGAAAGAAAATTGAGACATTTACTAAAGATATTCAGGGCCCAAAGGAAGCCTTCATGGATTTCTTATAAGGACTAACTTCAGCAGTAAACAGAATGATACTAGATTCAGAAGCTAGACAAATAATAATTGAAATCTCTGGTTCTTGAAAATGCTAATGCAAAAAGGTAATTAGGCTGTTAAGGGCAAGATCTGTGGTAGAATAAGGTGTGTGGCATTTGTTTATGCTGCATTTGTTTAACACAGGGAAGCTGTAATTATTTGACTGTCTAAAACACCTAGTGGTCTAACAAAGAGCTGAATGGCCAATAGCAAGACAGGAGTAAGGCTAGGTGGGCCAGTAGGCAGTCAGTATAAATAGGAGAAAGGAAGAAAAGGAACAAGGAGAGAACAAGAGGAGAAGGACATCAGGGACCACCCATCCCAGCTACACAGCAATCCACATAGTAAGAGTAAAACTTACAGAAGAGAACCAGGAAAGTCCAGAGGCAAAAGGTAGACAGGATAAGTTAAGGAAAGCTGGCAAGAAACAAGCCAATCTAAAGGCTTGGTATTTATAACTAAGAATAAGATTCCGTGAGTCATTGATTAGGGTGATGGGTGGCAGGCCCCCCAAAAGAGGAAAAAGTTCTTTCTACAAGTTCAGCACCCTTGGAGGAATGGATGTGAAATACAATCAATATTGAATCTCATGACCATGATGATGCTTTGAATAGGAGAGGATTTCCAGAGGTTTGAAGAAAAATTGAAATGTCAAGTATTTTAATTGTGGTAAAAGAAGGATTGTGAACAGGGCATGACTAGAAATAATGTTTTTTCTAAGCATAATCTGGATTATGCAGAAGGTGTGGCAAGGGCAGGCACTGAACTAATGAATGTAGATTAACAAGGGACAGTCAAGGTAAACCTTTACTGTCAGGAAATGCCTTGAGAGGCCTCTCACAGGCCTCCATGTGAAATTCACTTTAGTAGTTTACTGTCATCATGGAGGAAGTTCCTCCCCAGAGAAATTAAATAATCTAATGCCTATTGTAGGAAATCATACTGCTCTGGATGATAGAACAGTTATAGAGGAGAGAATAAAAAATTCAGGAGAAACTGTAAAGCAAATATTTTGACAAACATTTATAAATGAGTAAAAACTAATATTAAAAATACAAATAAATGACATTGTCATCGAAAGTCTTAGACACAGATACATATAAAACAATAATTGCACCAGAATCTTGGCATACAAATTGGCCTCTTCAGGGGGTAAATGATCAGCTTTTAGGAGTTGGAATGTTATCTCAGGTAAAACAGGACAACAGAGGAAAATTAAAGCCATATGTAGCTAACATAGCAATGAATTGTGATACAGTATCAATTTAAGGTGTATTACTTTTGTTTATGCAAAGATGTGTTTGACTAAATAAAATTCACATTTGGTCAGGAGGCTGGGTCAGCAACTAGCTGACAGGAAGTTGTAGGGAAGAGCAGGTGGAAAAGGGTTTATAAGGAGGGGGAAGAAAAAATACAACTACTTCTTGGGAGACAGAAAGAAGTGAGCTAGGTGAGCTGCTTGCTATTCAGCCTCTCTGGGAAACAGGATCCTACCTCAACCTTTGAATTTTGAGTTCTTTAGCAGGACAGAGATTTAAATAAGTTTCCATAGTGGCTTTAAAGAGTCTGTGCATGAGAGATTCCCTCAGGCTTTGGCTCTTGCAGCCTAGCTACTGCTGATAACAGCAGAGTTGCAATTGCTGAATAGTTGTAGCTTAAAAGGCAAAAAAAAAAAAAAAAAAAAAAAAAAACAGTGAACTTATGAGGACATGATTTGTTCCTATTAATATTCCTCCAATCTCATAAAGAAATATTTGTTCCTGGGGGAAAATACTAGAAAGCATCCATTCAGGTAATACAAGAACAGGGTACACAACAGCTGTGATCTTTCAAAGGTACCAACAGCCATACCTTTAAAATGGTTGAATGAACAAACCTGTATGGGTTGAGGAATGGCTTTTAACAACAGAGAAACTGCAGGCCTTAGAACAGCTGCTACAAGAGCAGCTAAATGCTCAACATACTGAAGAATCAAACAGCCCATGGAATTCTCCTATATTTGTTATAAAAAATAAATTAGGAAAATGCAGAATGATAAAAGATCGAAGAGCTATTAATAAGATGATTCAACCAATGGGCTCTCTACCGTCTGGAATTCCTTTGCCTTTATTGTCTAAAGAATGACCTCTTATGTTATTATTATGTTATTATCTTCACTATACCTTCACAAGAAAAAGACAGAAAAAAATGTGCCTTCATGGGGCCTACTTATAATAATTTTCAGCATGTTGAGAGATATCAATGGAAGATTCTCCCACAAGAAATGTTAAATAGCCCCACCCTGCGCCAATATTTTGTATGTCAACCATTGGAAATGATACATGAGCAACTTCCTCAATCTACAGTTTATCATTATATGAACGACATTTTACTAGCTGGTTCAAATGTGAATACTTTAGAAAGAATTCTGAAGCAGTAAAGAAAAGTTTGCCTTGTTGGAGATTACAAATTGTAGTGATATTTTGTTTATACTCTGACAAATAAAGCTTGTCTGAAGATCAGAGAGCAGAGTTAGCCACTAGCTAACCAATATCTGAAGCCCCTACATTCTATATTGGTGCAAATGAATCAGAAAGTTTAAAGTTACTGATTCACAACATGCAGAAACAGCTACTTTGTATACTGAAACCACTGAATTTAAACCAGATGATACATAATTGACATTATTAATTAGGTTACAAGACATAATCAGCAATATGATCATCCCATACATATAATACACATCATTATTAATTAGGTTACAAGACATAATCAGCAATATGATCATCCCATACATATAATACACATCCGATCCCATATGGGTCTGCCAGGCCCTCTAGCACAAGGTAATCATGAAATTTATCAACTATTGATAGGAAATGTGCTAAAGACTTCAGAATTTTGTTAAGAAATACCACATCAATAGCAAAGGTTTGAAAAAAAGATTTTTCCATCACTTGACAGCAGGCCAAGGAAATTATAAGGAAATGTCCTACTTGTTCTTTATGTAACCAAACTCTACTACCTGCAGGAAGTAATCCAAAGAGTACTCAAAAGAATAAAATATGGCAGATGGATGTGTTCCATTTTGTAGAACTTGGAAAATTAAAATATGTGCACTATACCAATGATACCTATTCAGATTTTCAATGGGCAACTGCTTTTGAGTTTGGAAAAGTCTGATTCGGTAATTACACATTTGCTAGAAGTTAAGGCCATCGTGGGTATAACTATACAAATTAAGACATAAAATGCTCCAGCATATGTCTCTAAAAATTTTTAAAAATTTTTGCTTATTATAATATAAAACATATTATAGATATACCACACAATCCTACAGGGCAGGCAGGCTGTTATAGAAAGATCAAACTGAACTCTAAATGATATGGTAAATAAACAGAAAGGAATGATAAAGAACCACAAAAATAGATTGCATAGCGCTTTATTCACTTTGAAGTTTCTAAATGCCAATGAGAAAGGAACAATAGCTTTGTAGAGGCATTGGATAATAGGAAAAACTACAGAATTAAATCAGTCGTTATACTTCAAAGATGTGTTGACCTCAGAATGGAAACCAGGATTTGTGTTACATTGGAGAAGTGGTTTTGCTTTGGTTTCCACAGGAGAAGAAAAGCTATGGAAACCATCAAAACTGATTAAGATTCGATTTGAGCAAGACACCTCTTAATAAGAAGAGATGATAATTCATCAAGCACCAGTGACATTTTAAGTCTCCAAAGGAGAGGATGTGGCCCCACAGTGACAATTCAACCAGGACTGTGATAACACCATTAAGCTGAACAACACCAAGAAAAGATCAGCTTTGGACCACAAACAAACTATCTATAACAGTTTCAAGATGATTTGCTGAGAAGATCCAGCTTCACAGACACTGCTCAGAACGATTTTGAGGTTGCTAATTGAGGTGATCCAACCTTACAGACTACTCTATCCAAGACGTGAGACAAGCCCTGCACCTTCCCATTACACAGAGACAGGAAAACAAATGATACAGGCACCAATCCCAGGTCTTGACAATTTTTCTTTTCAGATCACCTAAAGATGCCACTGCCCTCTGACAGCAGGAAGGAACTTTAAGATCCCAAGAGGTGGTTTTTGGTAACTTAATAGATTATGGATATTTGTCATTCTTTAAAGAATTGTTTACAATTTGTTATTGGTACTGGTTAGGAAAAAGCTAAACAAAGGAAATTAGATTCAAGGTTAATGTTTTGAAAAGAAAAATGGGAGATAAAGATTATTGAATCAACTTTTAAAATGCAACTACTAGTTTTAAATATTTTACATTGGATTGGACCTCTGTATATTGTATACATATATTGTATATTGACACAAATTTGAGGTTAATTTTGTTAAAACATAACGTACATACTTTTCTAATTTTGTTTAAGGTATTGTATGCATACAGCTCATTTAACAATGTAATACAAATTTATAGTTCTTGAAAGTTATTACCAACTATATAAGACAATAAGGAAATGCAGCTTAGTAATTAGTCATCTATTAATATTGAATTTGTAATCACATTAGGTATGTTTTCAAGGTTAAACAGATATATTTTAGACAGGTAGTCTTCAAATACTTCAGAGATTTGCAGAATGTGGCATTTAAGATGTATTTATAACAGTTTTTTTTTTTTTTTTTTTTTTTTTTTTAATGACAATGAGACATATCTGCTCCTGGCAGCACAATCTACTTCAGAGAAGATTATGGGCATCAAAGAAACTCCACATGGAGTTTATTTTCTTTGTGGCAAAAGTAACCCACTGGATGAGAAAGTGCCCTTGCCTCAATTGCGGATGGTATGCTGTCCTAACTGGACAAACAAGGCACTAAAGAAAGTGAGTGCAAAACCTTGATAGGACTGGACAGTCCTTCAAAAATCCTGCTTCACAGAAAAGTCTGTCACTTGTTTGCACTTCCAGTTTATTCAATAAATAGTATTTCCTTCTTGGGTCTCTGAGGGAGTTGAAGACTAGATAGTGATATTTATAGTTTTCCTTGTTTACTAGACTCAGAAAAGAAAGTCACTACAGAGATATAAAGTGTAAAAGACTGAGAGACATTAAGAGATAATATTCATGATGCAAATTACAATAGAAAGTAGATTAGGTGTAGAAGTTTGGACTCACCAAAATAGGATAGATAATGGAGTATTTTCTCTGAATTTGTCAAATGAAAATGGACTAGACATTGTTGATGTACTTACTGTCTGTATATATTATATATACTTATAGCTTCTTTTTTTATTAGACAAAAAGGGGAATTGTGATAATATTTCATTTATGATCTAATAAAGTTTGCCTGAAGGATCAAAAGGCAAAGCTACCCACAGCAATAGAAGCTGAGCAGTGGTGACATACACCTTTAATCCCAGGACTTAGGATACATAGGCAGATGGATCTCTATAAATTCAAGGCCATCCAGGGCTACATGAAAGTGAATCAGTTTAAAAGAGCAACAGAGCTCAGGCCTTTAATCCCAGCACTAAAGAGGTATATAACACATGAATGGGCAGTCAGTCTTTTGGCAATTAGTCTCCAATCATGCTGAGGATTTGTGGAGCCAGGATTGTCCCAGCTTAGGTAGAGCTAAGAGTTAGTGGCTGGCCACTTTGCTTCTCTGATCTTCAGCATAAACCCCAATATTTATCTCTGGGTTTTTATTATTTGTGTTACATTAGCTTTGCACTTTCCCATTGTGCAGAGATGGTACAACAAACGATCCAGCTATCTCTCCTAGGACTTGACAGTTAATTCAAATTTTTCATTTCAGGATCCCCTAAGGATACCTTTGCCTCCAGACAGCAATATGCAAAATAACTCTGTATATTGAGAATCAGTTACTATGTTTGATATGTTCCATAAAACCCACTAATAACATAAGAATAACATTCTGACTTTTGAGCAGAATAAGGACTTTGAGCCTACTTAAATTTCCAACTACACGGGGAAACAATGAGGTATGTTATGAAACAAGCACAATAAAATATAGTATGAAAATTCTAGAAATTTCAATATATTTTAACAAAACTATTTTAATAATGCATTTAATAAAACAACAGTAGATATTAATTCCAAATGACCTTTTCTATTGGCTGTTGTTTGGGTGGAGATCAATACAGTATCTCTTAGCTCAACTAAATAATTGGTACAGCTAAATAATTGTAAATTTAAGTTGAATGTGTAATACTTCTCACAAAAGCCCCAAATTTGAAATTTTCTGATTCAGTTAGCACTTCAGATAGGATGAAGAATGCATTTTAGTTTAAATCAGTTTTGCTCTTTTGTGTCTGGTCCCTAGTGATCAAGTAATTACTGTGTTCCTCCAATTAGCTGAGGGTATGAAAAGATATGATAAGGGACAGTATTCGCCCAGTGGCCACATCATGGGACTCAATAGTGGTCATACTGGGGCTTTGGCCTCACTGTAATTATATGTTATATCAATCTTATACTGTATCCATCTTGGAGAAAAAACAATTAGGTGGCATCCTAGTTAGGGTAACTATTGCTGTGATAAAACACCATGACCAAAGCAAGTTGAGGAGGAAAGGATTTATTTATTTGGCTTACATGTCCATATTACTGTTCATCATCAAAGTCACAACAGGAACTCAATCAGGCCAAGAACGTGGACACAGGAGCTGGTGCAGAGGCTATGAAGGGGTGCTGCTTACTGGCTTGTTCCATGTGACTTGCTCAGTCTGCTTTCTTATAGAATCCAGGACAATGAACCTAGGGATGGTACCACCCACAGTGGAATGGGCCCTGCCCTATCAATCATGAATTAAGAAAATATTTTTTTTGGATTTTTTGTTTTTTTGTTTGTGTTTTGTTTTGTTTTTTATTTATTTTTTAAACTTTTTTTATTTATTTATTTTACATAGCGATCGCAGTTCCCTCTCCCTTCCTTCCTCCCTCCCTCTCCCCCTCTCTTCCCCACTCACATGTACCCTGACCACCCTCCCCTCCCATCCCCCTCTGCCTACTCCACTTGTAGGGTGATGTCATTCAGGAGGGGTCATCTAAATCTGTCATGTCATTTGAAGTAGGGCTAGGACTTCTCTCCTGACTCTATGTTAAGGCAGTTATCCCTCCATGGGGGATGTGCCCACAAGGTCCTTTTGTGCACCAGGAATGCATCCTGGTTCCACTGTCTGAGGTCCCTTAGACTGCTCAGACCTTCTAGCTGAGACCCATGTTCAGGGGGCCTGAGTCAGTCCCATGCTGGATTCCCAGCTATCTGTCTGGGGCCCTTGTTTTGTTTTTTGATACAGAGTTTCTCTTTGTAACAGCCCTGGCTGTATTGGAACTCACTCTGTAGACCAGGCTGTCCTCAAACTCACAGAGATCTGCCGGCTTCTGCCTCCCAAGTGCTGGGATTAAAGGCATTCACCATCACAGACTTGCCTATAGCCCAGTCTTATAGAGGCATTTTCTTGAAGTTCCCTCCTCTCAGATGACTTTAGCTTGTGTCAAACTGATATAAAACTACTCAGCATAGGTGTCATCTGTACTTCTATTTTTCTTTTTTGCCAATAATTCCTGAGACAGCAATACATGACATCACAGTACACACTTGTTCTAAATACATTAGAATATATAATACCACTAAAAAAAAAAAAAAAAAAAAAAAAAAAAAAACTTTAAATGAGTACAGCTAAAAATAGGCTTTATTTTGGCATTGTTTAATTAGTGTTCTTATATTTAATGGGTCTACTTATCAAAGTATTTTGAGGGTATTTATCTCTAAAGATAGTAAAAGCTCATTCCTTAGGGTACCCATTGAGAAAGAAAAGTAAAGCTGAGAGGTTAGGAAGGAAATTTGCATGAGTAAATGGGACTCTAGTATCTGTCAATCACAATAACATCCCCAACAGTTTTTCTCATAAAGAACTACTTCACCTTTATTCGCTTTACAAAAGCATTAACAGCAATTATTAGCAAACCCCCATATTCATCATAGCCCTAATCTCTTTCTTTCCCCCCCAAAAAAAAGAGAGAGAAAGAGATAAACATAAATAGTTTGCATTATAGGTTAAATCCAATTATATGCCTTTGCTTTTACCTTTCAAACACTACGCAGACATGTTTGGCCCTAACACTCCTCTTCATCCACGTTGCCTCTCTTATTCTTTCTCCTCTAGTCTCCCTTGATGTATCTCTGAAACACCTTCCAGAAAAAGAGGCGGTACACATAAAGTATGGCTACCTATAGTCCTGATCATCTGTGGTGGGGGCCAGTGGTGGTTTTTAAGGCTTCCCTTTCCTTCCATGTCTAAAAAAGGTGAGAAACCTGCTTGTCTCCCAGACCCCTCTTAGATGTTGTCAACTATGCTGTCATCCCATAAAACAAAGTGATGAAGGCCGTGCATTTGAGGAGCCTCATCACAGGGTCTTTAAGGTTTCTATAAGTATGAAGACAGTGCTATCTCTCTTGGTGAGAGAGACAAATGAGAAGGTTAGGGCTTCCTTCTGCCATTCTGCAATGCAACACACTTCTATCACACTCCTATAGAAGAGTCAAAGCTGGTAAGTTGATGGGAAAGCCGGAAATAGGTATGGAATTGCTTTGTCTGTTCTTCAAGCATAATCAGAACTTTTTCTACTACATATCTCCCTCATTCTGCTATAACTATTAATGACTATCCTACTCTGCTATAATTGGTAATGACTACTACCTTCACACATTTACAAACTAGTAAGGGGAATGGTGGGGGCAACTGTTCTTGGATAATCACAGCATATAGAATCACAATTATTTATTCTAAAATTTAGCAACTCACCATTAAAAATAAAAAAAAAAATCCTAAGCGGATATATTAAAACAAAAGATAGGGAAGAATACCCCTTTCTCCTAAACACATTTTCAACAGTTTGTTCCTATCTCAGCCTACCCCAAAGTATGTATTTTCTACACATTTTTAAATTTTAAAGGTGATAAATTAAGTATACTGAGTAACATAATTAGTACACATTTTAAACAGAATTTTCAGATTTCACTTGCAATAACTGATTGAGAAAATATCAAGTGGTCTTACTGAAATGGGCAAGAACTTGATTACTCTTTGTGATCAAATGGCTAGATTACAAGTAATCCTCCAGGGCAGGGCCCAGCTTATTATCACTTGTTCACTTACGAGAAATAATTAAAGTTGATAGGTGTGGTGGCTACAATCCCAGCTACTGAGTTGCTGAGGTGGTAGGATCATGATTTAAAGGCCAGATTGTATGACATGGAAAGATGTTTCAAAAACAAGGTACACACAAAAATAATAATAAAAATTAAAAGTAGCACTACTCTTCTCTATAAAAATAAGGTATGTATTTGCTTTGTTTTTTAATTGTTGTTTTTGAGGCAGGCTTTCAAGCTGGCTTTGAATACTAATCCTCTTGCTTCCACCTCCTAAGTGTTGAAATCACAAGAGTATACCACCAGGCCTGGCTATAAACTCCTATTTTTTGCTTTCTGCTAAACTACAAAGACTTAGAGTATGGGCCCATCTTGTTTTATGGAGACATAATTCACACTCCTTATCACTTACCCTTTTAAGTCATCCAATTCATTGTTTTTGAAGATGTTTAACAGAGTTGCACACTATCACTAGTAATTTCAGAACATCTTCATCACATGTAAAGGAGACCCTGTGCTTATCAGTGGTGGTCATTCTCATCTCAATCCCACCCCCACCCCACCCCCCACAATTACTAGTTTACTTTGTGTCTTTGCAGATTTGCCTACTCAGGACAGAAATCACACAAACACATAAAACACACACACTAACAAACATGCATATGCTAATTAACCAAAAAGAAGACTTGTGATTTGTAATTATCTAAAAAACATATCTTTCTCAGTTCCTTTGGGAACACTGAGAATAACTGAGAACTTAAAGGTGTTTTGTATACAGATATACATGTGTGTTTGTGTGTATATATATGTGTGTTTGTGTGTATATGTATGTGTATATCTATGACTATATATATATATGTTTGCATATATATAAATATATGTTGTGATAGTTTGAACGTAATTGGTACCCATAAGCTCATAGGTAGTGGCATTATTAGGAGGTGTGGCCTTGCTGAAGGAAGGGTGTCACTGTGGGGTGGGCTTTGATGCTCGAGCCACACATAGTGTCTCAATTCACTTCTTCTTGTCTGTGGCATCAAGAAGTAGCTCCATCTTCACTCTTAGTTCCTTCTCTAGCACGATGTCTACCTATATGCTCTCATGTCCCACCATACTGATAATGAACTAAACCTCTGAAACTATAAGCCACCCAATTAAACATTTTCCATTGTAAGAGTTGCCATGGTCATGGTGTCTCATTATAACGAGAGAAACCCTAAGACACATGTGTATATCTGCATACAGCCAATGCCAACCATATGCTGCTTGTAAAAAGTTCCCAGAAAGAAGCTGTACTTTCAGACTGAACCTTCTGCAATGTTACTTAACTTGTTAGAACTTTAATGATTATGGAGGAGTTGGAATGTTGCAGGTCTAGAACCTAATCACAATTTACCAAGGGCTACCTTTAGCTCCCTAAAACAGTCAGACATTCCTTGCCCAACCCTGTCTCAGACTTAACATCCTATAACTAATAGACAAAATTCTTTTGTAGTTCACTGCACTATCCATTGCACCACAGAGCCAGGATAAAATCTTTTGGTCTATATTAACTTAACAAAACCCTAGTTTCCACCAACCAAAAGGCTAAATGGTTAAGTAACCTTTGGGGTGACCTAAGTCTGTGTTCCTGGGATATTCATATTTGACTCCAGAATAAACTCTCTTATCCTCACTGAGATGAAAGTTGTTTTATGTGGACATGTCCTATACTCGGTCTGTGAAACATATAGGAAGCTCTTAATAAGGAATTATTATGAATAGCATTTTAATTTTAACTCTAATAGAATCTGACATCTGCGATCCTCCCATGGCCCATAGAATGAGCCTTAGAGTGAGGCTCTGATGTGAGGCCATGCTGTCAAACAAAGGGTAGGGTGTGTGTGTGTGTGTGTGTGTGTTCCCTGACTGCTGCTAGGACTTCTGCTGCATCCAGCCTCCAAAATGTGTGTGTGTGTGTGCCTTAGAGTGAGGCTCTGATGTGAGGCCATGCTGTCAAACAAAGGGTAGGTGTGTGTGTGTGTGTGTGTGTGTGTGTGTGTGTGTGTGTGTGTGTGTGTTCCCTGACTGCTGCTAGGACTTCTGCTGCATCCAGCCTCCAAAAAAGCCATCATAACACCAGGAATGTTTAAGACAGTCCTTGGTCTATTTGAGTAACACATCAGTACATTAATAAGACAGTACAACATCAGCATATCAACAGCCTTGAGCCAAACAGGTCTCTTTTTGAGGTTAGATACTGGCAGCTCTAACAAGGAGCAAAAGAGGAAGACAAAAGAAAAGAGAGAGGAAGAGAAGTAGGACAGGCAAGCAGGAAAAGCAGACAGAGGAAGGGGAAGACAAGGTGGCTTTTAAAGAAAGGGCTATAGGGGAACTGGGGAAGAGGATTCAAAGAGGAAATGGACATGTCAGGGAAAAAGAGGGAAGGGCTGAAGAAAACAAAGCTTGCCAACATTCATGGTGTTTATATTTTTTTTAAAGAAGCATTAAGAAGTGGGTTTGGAGGAACTATGTCCACAATAACGAGAAACTAAGTAATAGAGGGCTGACCTCTTCACTACTCTTTGGATAGCTAGTGATGGTCTCCTCCAATGACCATCACTAGAACCCTGCTGACTCTACCTGCCCTCTAGGTTTGGGAACGACTTCTATTTTAGACTTGAAAAACTGACACCAAGATAAAGTCATCCTTGCAAATAAAGAGTGGTGACATAGAGTGACACCCCCTCCCCCAACCCATGTGCTGCTCTCCTATAGCAACCTGCAGCTCTTGGTTGCCACCAAGGCATTTGATACTAATTAGGTGGTGTGCTCTGTCGATGCTCCCTTGCTCTTCTTCTATTAATTGATCATTCTGCCATATTAGTGAAATGAGTACTGGCTTGAATTCCCCCAAGTGCTTCACCCTTGAGAGAGAACAATAAAGAAGAGAAATGTGACAGATGAATTCTGCCTTTCTCTTCTGAATTTGCTCTAAATTTCTTCCTATTTCTTTTCTTTGCAGAAATGTTTTTGTGGAGCTAAAATGTTGTTTCCTTAAATATAATTTCTGACTATTAATCAGATTCTGATTATTTACAGGTTTAGGAAGCTATCATGAAAAATCAAACATACATACAAGCACTGGCATTTTAATACACATACATTCAAACTTGATGTGGGATTGAACACATAAGACTTGAGTGCTGTGACAATACTTAATCCTTCCCACTCATTGATGAGAGAAATATGCCTAAAATGAAACTCAATAAACAAGACAGGTAACTTTAATGTGGACATAGACTCATGAGTCCAACTAGAACACTTGAGGCTTCTTAGGATGTTAGGAAAAGACAGCCTCCAAGATCACTTCTGGGTTTTATTACCGCAATCACAGTTATCATAACGCAATATCAAACAGTTGGAGGGAAGAGCCACTAAGACTGTAGGAGTGATTCTCTAATCAACACAAGTACAGTTTAGAGGGATACTCACTGATTGACAGGGCTGTGTCTTGTTTTCTTTGTTTCTATGAAGTTTACTCACTTCAAGTAAGATTATGTTACAAAATATTATGTATGAAAGTACTATAAAGGTGTTCTTTATACTTTTATATCACATTAACATTATGAAAGCTTAAAGAAAACAAAAAACAAAAAACAAAAAAACCCAAAGGTAAAACCATGTCTAACACACTACTGCCACCTAATGCTTAGTAAAATATTTCCTAAAGAAAACCAACACCTCATTGTTTTGTCTAATAGTTAATAAATAAAATTTTTAAAAATGTCTAAATTTTCAAGGTTTTATGGCTTAGAGAAAATGTAATCTATGTTAAGGTTGCCAACCCAAAGACGTGATTATTCATCAAAAAAAAAAAACCACTTAATTACCACCTTGGTACAACACAGATAGTGCCAGCCAATATGGATATTAGACAAAGAGAGGATACCTGCCCTTAAGGGTCTTACTTTCTCATGATCTCATGATCGCATTATAAAGCAATAGTTAAGATGAAGTGCTAAGACGATAGCATGAAAAAGTTGCTCATTTTGGCTGGAGGGCTTTGTAATAAAGCTGATATTGACTGAAATCTGAGGAATGAACACAAGTTAGCCTATGGAGGAACTATGGAGGAGTGTAGAAAAAGGACATCCCAGGCAAAGAGAACTTACAAATACAGGACAGCAAAATAAGTAAGACAGCCATCATCAGAGTTATAAACAGAAGAACTACAAGGAAGACAGAAAATGAGTGAGGGAAATTGTAAAGGTATGAATGAGCTAGGATTAAAATCAAGCATCTTAGGATGCTAAGGCTTGCCTCTATTTAAAACTCAGCCTTATCTACATGATAGAATATAAATAGCTATTCCAGAGATGGGCAAGGTGTTACAGCTGACTTTCTGACTACAGGTTAGATCAACCATAGGTCCAAGTCACTTCACATGTAGGTCTTAGTTAGGTTCACAGGGTCAAGAACATCTTAACATCTTCACTGAACCTGAGACGAATAACAAAAAATGGAGAATAATGATACCATGCTGTAGAGTAGTCAAGAAGCCAACTGCTCTCTGAGATTCTGCTCTGGAGAGTGCATGGAATTGGAACCACCAAGGGCAGAAAACTGAGTAGATAGGACCTCTCTGCCTTTGGAAACTTCACTTTGGCTAAGGTAGCCACGGGCATAGGCAAAATAGGTTATGCTCGGTAGAATGTCAACAAAGTTAGAGCTTACCAGAAGACCACAGAAGAAAAGAGACTTTGACTAAGGAACATCTTCAGAACAGTTATCAGAATTATACTTTACCTGAAGGTGTACCTCATACCATATTGGAGAGGAAGGAGTGGGCAAGAATGGGGAAAGATGTTTCCATTCCCAATGATAGTAGGTGACATGGGCAAGAATGGGGAAAGATGTTTCCATTCCCAATGATAGTAGGTGACATTATTCAAATCTATGTTCCCAATAAATACAACTACAGAGTCCAGATAAAATTCAGACATTTATTTATTCCAGTACAAATTAGTAGGTTAAATTTGGTATTTTCAAACCAAAATTGTTTGAATTGGAATTGAATTGTCTCTCCCTTTCACTCTTATCTCCTACCTGCTTTATACTCTTCCATCAACCAAGCATCTTCCTTACTGCTTTAATCCATTTGTCTTAGTACCCTCTCTCCTCTAGCCTCAGTACTTTTTGTGATCCCCCTCCACACACACACACACACATGTAAACAGAGCTAGGATCCATATAATCCAATTATGAGACATGAAATATTTGTCTGTCACCTTACTTTTCTAATCTATTTTTCAGCAAATTTTATCATTTTTCTTTATAGCAGAGTAAAATTCCATTATGTATATTTATCACACTTTTATTATCCATTCATTTGCTGAGGGATATCTGGATTGGTTCCATTCCTTGGCTATTGTGAATAATACAGTAATTAACATGGATATGTAAGTTCCTTGGTAGGATGTATAGTGATGTAGTATATGCCTGGGAGTGGAAGTGGTATAGCGGGTCCTATAGTAACTCTATTTTTATTTTCTGAGGAACCTCCACACTGATTTCTCTAATGGCTGTATTAGTATAGTCACACCAGCACTGACTTAAGGGTTCTTCTTTCCCCACATTTTCAACATCATTTGTTATCATTTGTTTTTGTGATGTTAGCCCTTATAACTACAGTATAGAGTCTCAAAGTAGTGGATAAGGATGTTCAAAACTTGTTAAAATACTGTTAGTTAGTTTTAAGTCAACTTCATGCAAGCTAAAGTCATCTGAGAAGAGGGAACCTCAATCAAGACAATGTCTCCATAAGATCAGGTTATAAGTAGGCCTGTAAGACATTTTCTTAGTGATCGATGGGGGAGAGCCCAGCCCCAGCCCAATGTGAGTGGTGCCATCCCTGGGCTGGTGGTCCTGGGTTATACAACAAAGCAGGCTGAACAGGCAATGAAGAGTAAGCCAGTAAGCAGCATCCCTCTGTGGCCTCTGCGTCAGCTCCTGTCTCCAAGTTCCTGCCCTGTTTAAGTTCCTGGCCTGACTTCCTTTGATGATGAACAGCAATATGGAAGTGTAAGCCAAATATATATACTCTTTGTTTTCCAGTCATGGTATTTCATTGCAGAAACCCTAACTAAAACAATAACTGACCATTGTATTTGTTTTTCTTTCCTAATGCCCCGACCCCAGACCCCCTTTTTTTTTAACTGTCTATTTTTTAAAACTGTCTATTTCATTAGACTATTTAATAGGCAATTTTGTGTTTGGAGAGTTTAACTTTGGCACTTCTAGTTATGTTCTAGATAGTCGTCCTTTAAAGAATAGGTGTGTGGTGGTTTGAAAGAAAATGGCCCCCCATAGGGAGTGGAAGTAATAGGCAGTATTGCTTTGTTAGAGGAAGTGTGTCACAGTGGGTGTGGACTTTGAGGTCTCCTATGCTCAAGGTACATCCAGTGTGGGACACAGTCACTTCTATTGCCTATGAATCAAGATGTAGAACTCTCAGCTCCTTCTCCAGCACCATGTCCGCCTTCATGCTGCCATGACAACAATGAACTAAACCTCTAAAACTGTAAGCTAGCCCCAATTAAATGTTTTCCTTTTTAAGACTTGTCATGGTCACGGTGTCTCTTCACAGCAATAAAACCCTAACTAAGACAGGTGGCAAAGATTTTCTCTCAAAAAAAATACCACTTAAATCTTAAACACATCAAGTGGCTGATAACACAGTAATGCCAAAATTACAGGAAAACAGATAACCAAGGTCAAAGAATGTAAGATGCTATGGTGTTATATCATCCATTCTCAAAGTCATCTTTGCAATGAACTTTGATTTTTGTTTTGTTTTATTTTTCAAGACAGAGTTTCTGGCTATTCTGGAACTCTGTAGACTAGGCTGGCCTTGAACTTACAGAGATCTGCCTGCCTCTGCCTCCTGAGTACTGGGATTAAAGGTGTGTGCCACCACCGCCCAGCAATGAACTTTGATTTTTAATAAATTCATTTGACTAACAATAGGCACATCAAGGACAGACTAAGAGATAACTGGTTAATAGAACAGAAAGTACAAAAGCTAAGCCAGGCACAATAAAGCCATGAAGCTCTACAATCCCAGCTTTGGGAGATAGATGTGTATGGATTAGGAGTTCATGTCTTATGAATGCAACTTACCATGTTGTGATATAAGGAGAAATACTTGACCTTTTCTTTGGTTTCAGGTACAAAGCTCATAAAACCCTTGCAACCCAGCAATAAAAACACTGTATTTTGTAGGCTAATGAGGAAAGTGTGTGAATGAGGCCTCCTAGATAGATACAGGATGGAGACTGATCAACAGGAAGGCCAATGACAACTAGAGAACTAGAGCTCTCAGCTCCAGGCCCTACTCTAAAGGTGGATAAATTGAGTTGATCATTCGTAGCATAGCCCATGATTTCATCAGCCATGCTTACATAAGAATGATTCCATCTATTTCCAACGGAGAAGATTTGGGGGAATCTAGGTTAATAGAGAGAACATATTTAAATGTTGCAAGGGAGCTTTACTCAAATCCACTGGGATGTAAGATCCTAACCTTGAGCTCTTCCTTGTCTCACCCTATGTATCTCTTCATCTGGCCTTTTATTAATATCCTTTAATATATGCTTGAAATAAAATGCATCTATATGCCAAATGGACATCTGCAATGCTCATATCTTACTTTTCTATTGCTGTGACAATAAACCATACCAAAAGTGACTAGGGGTGGAAAAGGTTTATTTCATTTTACAGCTGGTAGTTCATCATCCAGTGAAGTCAAAGCAAGAAATGAATACAAGACTTGGAGACAGAAACTGCTGCTGATGCCATGGAGGAACATTGATTACTGGGTTGCTTCCCATGGCTTGCTAGCCTGCTTTCTTATACAAGGCAGGACGACCTGCCCAGGGGTGGTACCACCACAGTGGGCTGGGCCCTTCCTTATCAATCATTAATCAAGAAAATGCTTGACAGACTTGCCTACAGGCCAATCATATGAAAGTATTTTCTAAATTGAGGTTCCCTTTTCCCAAATAATTCTAGCTTGTGCAAGGTTGACACAAAACTAACTAACATAGCTTACATATTAAATTTATTAAGTAATCACTAATTACCTTTGAGATGTTAGCTTTTCCTTTTTCAATCTAGAGAAACACAAACTGTTTCCCCAATAGCATAATAGTACATAACAGCAATAATGTCTTGAAAGGGCTAATCAATTCTTTATTTTACTCACTTGTTATAATCGCATTTTTCACTGGAATATGACACTACATTCTTCCCTCTTGAAAAAAACATACAGAGCACAAGCATATATCTATTTAAGATAAAGTCATGCAGTACTAGTATTTCTGTGATACTTACAAATGCACTGCTAGACTCTCAGCAGGCTATAAACTATCACATACAAATAGAGGCAAAGTGTAAAATTGTGCTGACCTCAAAAAACAAACAGCAGATGCCTCCTAAAAGCAGACCTATGTCTCAGCTATTATTTTAACAAAGGTTAAATGTTATTGTATCTGGATGTGACTTCTGAGCCAGAAGTTCAGACTATTGTCTCAGAATCGAATGATCTTATGCCACCTCCTAGACTTCCGCCTCATATTCTCATACTATTAGCAGTCTTGTTTTATTTCTATTGTTTTACCTCTATTGTTACCTAGTCCCATCCCCAAATCAACTATGTTTTGTAATATAGATCACAAATTATACATAAATACTAAATGATAGTTATTTGTAATCACAATTTATATAAGCTTTATAGACCTATTTGCTAAAAAAAAAAAAAAAAAGTTCATCTGTATCTCATCTAAGATTACTTTTGCCTGTTATAAATAAGTAATATTGTATTTCAAGAAACCAAACTTAAAATACTGTGGTTTACATAGGAGAACTGCCTTAAGGTCAATGAAAGTTTGATGAGTTCTAGCCTACTTGGGCTAAAACCCTATGTTAAAAACTAACAAAAATTTTAGCCACTTAACCAACTTACTTAGGAATAAGTTTTAGAATATTAGGTTTAAGGTGGAGAATAGGTTAATTGTCTTTGAATTGGTTCACATAACAGTAACATGGCACTGGGGCTACTCAGTTTCTTGGTTCATTGTGTGCTGTTCTAACAGAATAACTGTAACCAGGTGACTTGTGAAGAATGTAGCTTCATTTCTTACACATCTGAAGTGGCCTGTGTCTTAAGAGCTTTGTTAATCACCCCTAGCAGAAGGTTAATAGAGACTGTGTGCACAAAAGCAAAAGGGAGCAAACAGCCTTTTACCAGAAATATGATTCTCCAGTTAACAAATCTACACCTCTGATAATATCATCACCTCCTAATATCCCACCTTCTGACACTCAGACTAGAGATTATCTCCACATCACACAAGCCAACCATGACACCAAGTATCCTCTCCTCCACCCAACTAGAGATTCGACTAGAGATTCAACTCCCTGTCATACAAAATTGAACTACCTTTATCACAATGTGTGCAGTCTTCCACAACTAAGGCCTCTGATTGTACTAACACAGCTAGATGCACCCTCTCCAGCATTCAGAAGGTATTCATCAAGACCATGGTGATGGTAGGGGTAAGAGCAGTGCTGTTCTGACCTGTCCCACAAGGACAGTTCTAGTCATGAATGAGCTGCCATGTATCCAAATTCCTTTTCTCCGCCCTCCATAGAAACTTTGGCTCAAGTTCTAAATTTTTCTTAATGCCAAACAACCTAGTCTGAAACAAGATCACTTCCTTTGTAATGTACTCACGAGAATGCTCAAAGAGTTGTTCTTAGCTCCCTACCCCAATGTGGTAATTCTTTTTTGATGCAGCACAGGTACCCTTTCTAGATTCGATTTCAGGACATGAAGTGTATTATATAATGAGCTTAATGATAATCTATACATAATTAGTTATAATCAAGGAAGCTTCTGAATATATATGTAAATAGAAACATATTTTATACCCTCTCAACACAGAGAGCATTGTCAACAGTCAAGTCTCAAGTGACATAGATTTTCCTTAAAATTATGTGACATGCTCTAATAGTAACATATAGTTTTCCAGTAATTCTTTTCCGATTGAAAGGTATTCTGTAATATTATCAGTATCAATTGAAAAGGAACCATTTTTCATTTTAACAAAGATTTATATTCAGAATATATATGTACATACATGTATATGAATAATATAACTATTATTTCTAGACCCTGGATGATTTTAAAGCAATAGGTTATTATTAAAACAATTACTTGTGGGAAATGAAAACACAGTTATAGTTGACTTTCAAGGAGAAGAAGTGAACACATAAATAAATAAATAAAACACTGCTAGGAAATTTAATTGTTTTATTTTGTGTAGTAAGTCATTTGGCAAGAGAGTAAATACTAAGTAAAAGGACCATCTGTAGGACTAACTTACATTTGACATTTACATATGTTTTAAAACATTCTAAAATATTTCGGTAAATAAAATTGTTTTCAGTATCAGAACCGTGAAAAACACTACATTCACAAAAAACTGAAAAACAGGAAACAGTACTTACTAAATCAGCATGGGTTGTAAACTTAGCAGTCTGCAATTTAGCAATATTTTGTCCCAACAACTAATTATGTAGGAGGTTTTAAATTCTAAATTTGGACAAAGTAGATGTAATAAATGTGCCTTTTTATAAAATTAGACACAGAACAGTGTTAGTCCAATGACACTATTCTCAACTGCTCAGTGAGACTGGTGAAAAATATAGATTGAGAAAACAGTAACTTAAAAGCTTGTTTTTGTAACAACAACAAAAACAGACCTAGTGACGTAAGCAAACAAAACCTTTAAAAAAGAATAACAAAATTTTATATAACACCCAGAAATAGACAGGTTAATGGAGAAAGAAAATGCTTTCTGGAAATGATGCTGGAGGAACTGCACCTCCATACTGAGGAAACATACAAGTCTAGCCACCAACTTCAGCCCACATAGAAGGCATAGGTCTATCAGTAAAGCAAACTATAAAACTTCCAGAAGACTATTTCCATGACATTAGAGAAGACATAGAACCAGTAAATATAAAACAACAAAGCCAAAATGGATATATTTCATAAAAACAAAAGACTTCTATACTGGGAGTATACTTCAGTAGTGGACAGACATAGATTAGACATGATATATTGTTACTATGTCTGATGAATAGGATCACACAAAGCCTTCTCAGTGCCCAACTAAAAGATAACAGAATATAGAAGGATCCCCAGGTCTACTTAGTCAATTATCTAGCACAGCATTATCTAACATTGACTAGCATTAACTAAAATACAAAGATGACTTAGTATTGGGAATTTTTTTCAACAAAATGTACTTGATTTTTCTGATATAACTTCAAAATGCCAAGGCAGAAGGTACTTGAAGTTCATTTTTCTAAGACTGGGATATTAGAACATTTCTGATGGTGAGATATCATTCCCAAATAAACGCAGTTTGGGAAAAATATCAGAGATCACAACTGTCATAAACTAGACAAACAATGCTATATAAAGAAAGATAGTTTGTTCCTTTTTGTAAAGTGAACTAAAAATATCATTACACTGTTATAGACCTTGGCTAACAAACATCAAAGTATGAATAAATGAATAGAACAATTAAAAGGTTCTAGATAATTTTATGTACCACATTAATTTTAAAAACAAATAAAATTAGTGAACACAATAAAACAGGTTAAATTATCACTACCCAATAGAAATTAATCTAAGCTATAAATAAAGACTGCATGTACATGTTAACACAAGCAAAATTAAGGTACATTTAATATTATAAATCCCAGCATGGAAGCTGGGGTGTTACAGGCATTTGATAATTTCAGGCAGAGGAGGAGTCAGTTTTCTTTAAGGGTCTAACTCCTGATTGGTAGACCACACTCCAGGGCAGGTTTCATACCCAAGAGTATTTGGGCAACACAAATTGAACCCAGTAGGTTGGGGGTGGGGGAAAAGAGACCTCGAATCTGAGTTGGTAGGGAGGTGGGGGTATATCTGGGAGAAGCTTGAGGAGGTGAATGGATATGATCAAAATCATATGAAATTCTCAAAGAATAAAATATTACTTAAAATGTAATATTATATGCAAAATAAACAATACTTCCTGTGCAACAACCAGTACATAGAAAGTATTATCATTTTAATGTATAATCACTATAAAAATTACATTTTTTTGTACCAAGTCATCAAAATCCAGTGCATATTCTATAACACATTACAATTTTAAACACAGAATATTACACATTTCAAATCTCAATAGTGTGGTTAGTAGCTAGAGGATTTCAACACTTACGTAAAAACTGTTTAAACATACATGGATTATTTCATTCAACAGTAGCTGAGACAAACAGAAAAGTGATCCAAGTTCTTATAGTGATAGAATCAGAGGATTCTAATTTAATCATCACTATGCCATCCCATACCAAATCAAAATTCTTTTTTCCTCTACCATTGGAATTTTCGACTGAAAAAACAAATATCTAGATTCTTATTGATATACATGTTTTGAAGCTTAAATTTCTGGTCATATTTTTTTTAAAAAAAAAGAGAAAGAAAGGAAGGAAGAAAGGAAGAAAGAAAGGAACTTTTCTCTGCCATGATTTCCAATTTGAAAGGAAAGACTTACCAGTAATATGAGTTTCTGATACTTTTGTTTTAGGTCTGACACATTTGCAGACGGATCTGCCCCCAGAATGCTGTACCAATCCTTTTTGAGTGCTTGCTCAAAATCCATCACCTTCTCAGATAAGCTGCAGCAGAAATGTTATGGCAGTTTATTACAGTCGAAATAACAAAATATCCCTTCCTAAATTCTTTATTACTCGATTGAGTAAACAGTGATCATAGTGTAAACCCAAGAAAGTCTATAGCCCCATTTAAAATGTCTCAAAGGCGGCGTGTATAAGAAAAGAAACTTGGAAGTACAGAAATCCTGCTAGATATATCATGGTATATGCTTGTTCCTTAAATAAATCCACAACGCCAGAAAAAGAAAATGAATAACGAGCCTCGTTGGCGGATGAACTTCTAAGAAGGTTCTTCTTATAATCTAATGGTAAAACTGGCATACGGGTGTTCACTCAAAATACTGGGGCTTAATGTTTACGAAACAAATGGGTAAAAGAATTATGAGTGCCAAAGAAATTGAAGTTGAGGGCATACACAGCCCCTGAGCTGTCCCTGGCCACTTCTTTTCTTCCAGAGTAAATATAAAGACGCACGAAATGACAGCACTGGCTCAGGGAGAGGACAGTCTTGCTAGGGCAAAGATGCTCACAGCCTTCAAAGACATCGCTCCTGAAGCTGTGCATTCCAGGATGCCACAGTCACCCAGATTTAGAAATCAGTTCACCATGAAGCAGTCGGGTCGAGCCGACTTGGAACTTGGGGACCCGAGACATCCACAGTCCACCCTACACAGCCTGGCCCTACCGGTGCCTTCCCCTGGCTCCACATAGCGTCAGACTCACCAAGCTTTCACATGGGAGCCAGAGCCCACTCTGCCAAAGAGCGGAACTCACTTTCCCTTCCGCCGGAAGTCGGCTTTCAGCGGGATGCGTTTCCAGTCGAGCCCTAGTTGTAGATGCACATACCCGAAGAGCCCTGCCTCCTGCCCCATGCGGTCGCTATGGTAACCCGCCCGCGTTTCCTAGGCTTCTGTCAGCAGAGAGAACAGCTCAGAAGAAATGCCTTTCCTCATCTTGCTCTAATTTTCCCTGGCCCCGGTACCGACATTGTCACATCCTTCCACCTCTGCTGCGGTGCACCTTCATCCCAGGTTCCGCTTACCTTACCTTGAGCAACTCGGGTCCTATTGGTTTATTCTGGGGGCGGTGTGTTGGTGATAAGGATGAGGATAGCTAATAAATTATGTCTATCATTCCCTTTAGACTTCAACTGACTTAAAGTTTTTTTTTTTTTTAATTCAAATACTTTCACATTTACTATCTCCTTTTGCTTTCACGTCAGCCCATTGGGACAAGTTTGGAAGGTGTTGCTATAACTACTTTGTAGAAACAAATCAAGGATCAAGGCCAGATACATAATTATGCAGGTGTAGAAGCAGCACTCTTACCAGAATCAATTGTCCTTTGTGAGTCATTTAGGTAAGGGTTACTGCAAACGAGCACTTTTGTGTGTGCTGGTTTTTGTTTTGTTTTGTTTTGTTTTTCTTTCTTTCTTTTTTTTTTTTTTCTTTTTTGTTCCCTTTTGTTAACTCTTCTCTGTGTTTCTAACTTTACCATGGTTTGCTTCTTTGCATTGTATCTGCATATGAAAAGCATCTTAGTTGTGAGAACATGAGATGATCTCCCTTGGAGATGCAAAGTGGTTCTGTTGTTGTTTAGATATACTTTCCCTTTAGTCTTTCTTCTACCAAATAGCACTTTAAGAAGCACTGGAAATAAGTCTAAGTGGAAGTATTCTAATAGAATAAATTTGTTAATATTGTAAACATTGCAGAATACATGAGGAATTGCAGAATGATACCGTTGTCTTTAAAATCCAAATATAGATTTTGTCATGTTCAAAGCAAAGATCATTATACTAATGGTGAGAAGGTCTAGATTCAGTCCTGGACTTAGAAAACTATCTGTGTGGGCCTACCAAAATACACAAAGCAATAGAAGTAAGTGTTGTGGATGTCACCATCTACAATATTATAAGAAAGCGTCCATTAAACCATTCCCCCCTCAAACAGTCCTACTTGACCCTTCTTTGTATACAGAATAAATATATTCAAGAACTTCAGTTTTTAAAACAAACGTTTTGATATACTATCTCATATCTAGCCACTTATTTGATATCTGCCAGGAAATCCCAACTGCTTTTCATGTTATCTCCAAGTACTTTAGTTTGCTATCAACTTTATCTTTTATCTCCAAGGTCTCCTTAATCAATTAAAACTGTCAATATTTAATTGATGTCACCCTATACACAGCCTCTTCAAATCTCTCAAGTTATTTTGAAGATGTTAAAGGGGTAATTTGCTTGGATCTATGTCTCTAAAAATGCATTTTATCAAACTAGCAACTTGTTTTTTGTTGTTGTTGTTGTTGTTCATTGAAAAAACAGATGGTTGTCTTATAATCCAAATCATTGAGGGTTCGATAAACTCCTCAAGGTGATTGTGACTTGGGTCACTGCTCATTAATCTCCTTTTATCTAGAACAATTTTGTCCAGTAGAAATATAGTAAAGTCAGTAATAAATGCAAGCTATGTATGTGACTTTTAAAATATGATATTTAACACAAATATACCTATAATATTATCATTATAAAATTTAATTATATAAAGAACTGATATATAGTATGCTTTTACAGCACATCTTGGTTTGGATCACCTCATATTACCAATGGCTAATAAATCGAGCAAAGCAGGTCTAGAGAATAAAGTCCTAACTTTTTCAATTACATTAATATTTATTGTATGTGTATTTGTATGTGTGTAGGTGTGGGTATGCCACAGCATTCATTAGAGGTTAGAGTACACCTTGTGGGAGTCAGCTGTTCTGTCTACTGTGTGGGACCTGAGTACCAGAATTGGCTGCAGTATTCTTACCTGAAGAGCCATTTCTCTATCCCTAAAATGCTAACTTTTCATTCTGGTATTAATATAACTTCTATAGTAACTGAGTCTTTAGAAACTATTTATTTCAACTTTCATAGCAAATCCTATCAAATACTCATAGGTATTCTTCTGATCCCATGATGTGTTATTGTCTCTACATGTATTATCTGTAACTGTTCCCCCAGTTAGATTGCCAGCCATGAGGAGCAAGAACCCTGTTAGACAAACCAAGCATTGGGATCTGTCTCACTTCACTTATCCAACTTCTAGAGATGAGTTTCTGACCTGGACCAAGTCGGTCTTCAGTGTCAGGGTCCTAGAGTTAGTAGACCAGGGGTAGAGAAGATAAAGAAGATGGGAAATATGGGGTCAGGAGGTATTGCACAAGCTATGACTTATGCTAAGCAAGCTTATTAACAAGTACAGTGTCGTATTTATGGTTTTCAGGGAGAAATTAGGACATGGCCAGCAGAAAGATATCATATAATAGGAAGAAGTCAGCAGGAAGCTAATCAAGAAATGTTACACAAAGGGAATATCTCAAGTGCAACACAGAGGACTTGGAACTGATAGCCATAACCCTTTTGGGGAATAGTTGGTTTCTCAGGCAAGCCTCAGCCCCTCCCCCTGGGCCAATATTGGTTGTGCCAAGCATAGTCGTAGTTTTAGAAAAGGAACTTTGTTCCCTCTCCATATATCAGTGCCTCAGGGAAAAGCACTCAAGGTTCTGGCCCCAGGCTATTACTGGCTCTGCCAAGTATGTTCATAGTTATAGGTCCTTCTCAGGGAAAGCCTTGGATCAATTTGGTTCCCACCAAGTCTCTGCAATAGGTTTGTTTCTTTCTGCCTTATTTTCAGAAGCAAATTTGTCCATCTTATGTGAAACTGATGTAACATAAATGTAAACTGTGGTCTTGGAATGATGCTTCAGTACTTGGGAGCACATACTGCTTTTGTAGTGAATCTGAGATTAATTCCCTGAACTTAATGCTGAGCAGCTCACAACCACTTGGAATTCCAACTTTAGAAGGATCCAACATCATTGGCCTTTGAGGACACACACACTTATATGAACTTACAATTAATTAAAAATAGAATAAATGTTAAAATGTTCCTAAAGAAAACATAACTATTATGTGGTAGTTAAGGGCATGAATTCTGCAGTCAAGCTATGTAACTTCAGCTCAAGCTCTGTTAACCCTTAGAGTTAACCCTTCTGTACCCTGTAATAATTGTAAATAATTGCACACACGATGCCTCCTCCATAAATCTGTTGTGAGACTTCAGTCTCACAACTTGAAATCAGTAAGTACTTAGTAAGGGTGGGTTATTACTATTACTAGTAAAATATTTGCTTCTTAGTCTTATTATAACAGTAAACACTCATGGCAGCATTTCAGGACATTTTGAACACCAGAATTTACTGAATTAGAAAAAGTAAAGCCATGCTCAACTATTTGCTGAATTAGTCTTTTAATTTGGCTAAAAGCTCTGGAAATGGATCAGTATTTATCCCTAGTACATGAATGGACTTTGGGAGCCCATTCCACATAGAGGAATACTGTCTCAGCCTAGACACACAGGGGAGGGCCTGGGTCCTGCTCCAAATGATATGACAGACTTTGAAGATCCCCCATGGAAGGCCTCACCCTCCCTGGGGAGCAGGAAGGGGATGGGATGGGGGCAGGTGGGGGGCAAAGGGGAGGACAGGAGGGTGCAGGAACTGGGATTGGAAAAAAGAAAAAAGAAGTAAAGAAAATTTAAAGCACGAGCAAAGCCAACATTATTCATGTTATCCACACCTTATATGAAAACAGTAGGCATAAATTAAATATTTAATTACAAGATGATGATCAAGTATTATAGATACATAAAGAGATAATTTTATGAAGGTTTAAAATGCCAAGTTATAGCAGTAAACCAAAAACTACTCCTTTACTCAATTTATCATCTTAACATTAATCTGTCCATATATGAATGCCCACTAAACATTAATTTGATGTGACTTAGAAAACTGTTTCTTTCCATATCATTCCTGTCACTGCAATGAAATACTGAGATGATTAATGTATAAAACAAAAAGATTTCTTTTGGTTCACAGTTTTGTACATTTTATGTTAATGTTATGAAGACATGGCTCTGGGTTCTTTTAAGAGTGGGTGCCAGGAGACAAAGGTGGGCAGTGTGAAACAGAAAAAATTTCTTTACCTCATGACCAGGAAACAAAATGGAAAGGAAAATGATACAGTGCTGATAACTTAAGAATCTCCCAGTAGACTCCACTTTCCCAAAGGTACCATCAAATAGCACTACTCTTAAGAGTATCTTCAATCCAAACCACAACAACAGTGCACTTGTACTAATTATTCATTTCTTGGTGTTATATTCATGCATCCTTTCTAGGTATTTCATTACCAACTTTAATTTTCCTTGTATTTATTTCTGATCTTTTTTTTTAGGGTTTTTCCTATCAATGAACTAAGCTGAACTTATTTGTAATTATCAGTAGTGTTCAGTTATATTCTGAAATTAGGCAAATTGCATCAAAAGCAACTTAAAACCTTCCTAGGAAGATGGGCAAGCCACTAGTAATTAGCTGCTGGTAATGAGATTTTAAAAGCAATAATATGGTACATCAATAGCCTTCATTTACTTACCCAGTGTACAGATAGTTTCTGTTTGCTCTATGCCTCATGCAAAGTAGATGGTGTTGGCTGCATCTAACTCATCATGGCAGACAGAGTCAGAAATAAGCAACTGAAATAAGGGCAAGTAACCTGTGAAGGAATACCAAATACTGACATTGGTAGCATACAAGTACAAAACAGAAAAGGTTGTTTGAATCACTGCAAGTTTTTAAATCAAGATGAATCTGAGAGGGCTGGGGAGCCAGACAAGAGCCATAACAGGCCTTGGTAGTAGCCCTACCAGAGACCAGGCCTTAATTTCAGTTTACTAGAACAGGCTGGAACTGAGCAAGCAGTTTTTGGGAAAGCAGCAATCCAGGGGCAACCAATGAGAAGGCGCCCCACAACTTTGTGCATGTTTAAGAGAACTAAAGATAGCTTCTCCCACTCTGCAGCTAGAAAACTCCTAACCACTAAGCCACCAACCAATCCAATAGCAACCTGTAAAGTTTTTATTTAAACCCACCAGTCAGGTCCCAGACTTCCCTCTCCACCCTAATCTTGCTTTAAAAGAGCCTTCAGGCTTCTCTCGCCTTTGATGTTAGCCACCCCTATGTATTGAAATTTTAGTAAGTGTTCTTGCTGACTGCATACATGATCTTCTGTAAGACTTTCCACAGATCCTAACAAAACTGAACCGTGAAGATGTGAATGTGTTCAGCTTTAAGCAATACTTTAAAGGGAAGGAGAAATATGTGATAAGAATTTGAGAAACTATTGTTTCTCAATTGTTATAAAAGCTTATACAAAATTTAAATCATCTAATGAACAACTGCTATAGTTTCTATCTAGAACCCCCAGTGTTACATACTGGTTAGTGTCTGGTGCTACCAGGAAGTGGGGCCAAGAAAGGGGATAGCTGGTACTGGAAGCATGTCCTTGGTGGCAATATTGGGATACTATCGACCTCTACCCTTTTCTGTGCTGTCACGTCTTTCTACTTCCCTGCTGCCACGAAGGGAGTGGCTTCCACTGCCCATAGTTCCTGCTATGATGTCCTACCTTGCTACAGACCTGGAAACTTAAACCCTTACCGAAAAAAAAAAAAATACTTCTTCTTTTTTTTAATTTTTGGCTTCTCAAACGTTTTCTCTGTGTAACAGCCCTAACTGTCTTGGAATTCACTCTGTAGACCAGGCTGGCCTCAAATGCACAGTGATCCACCTGCCTCTGCCTCCTAAGCACTGGTATTAAAGGCATGCACCACCACCGCTCAGCACTTCTTAATGGTTACCTCTAGTTTTGTTGCATTAACAGAAAGCAGACTGACATAACAATTTTACCTTGCCTTTTCAAACCAACTTTTGTTTCTCCCCTAAAGTTGGGCAACTTTTTTGTCATTTCAGCAGCATTATTACACCTGCTACTGTACTTTCTTGTTTAACTTTTGTTGTATCTGTTTTAGATTATTGGGGAATCTTGATCTTACTTGGGGTTCTTGTCCCTATATTCTTCATACCTCTGTTTTAGCATTCCTAGAACCTATCAGAGATACTCTCCTTAATCCATCTTCAGTAATCATGATACATGCCAGCTTATTTTCAGCATCTCACTTCCTGCATTCCCTGAAATGCATGGCAATCTCTTCAACGGGTAAGAAAACACAGTTATATGCTGCTTTTTATAGCATCTTTCCTTCTCCATTTTTGCTTTTTTTTTCAGAAAAAGTTTATTTTTGTCATGTAATTGACTCACAGAAGAAAGGTTAATCTGAATGATCGGGGGGGGTGTTAATTTGTGGGTTAAAATGTGTTAAATAGTTGATATGAAGTCTGTTTAAGTCAATTAGAGTGTATAATGAAGATGTTTCCAGGGTGTTAGGGAACCTTTTGGAGTTAGTTTGGAATTCACCAGTGCATGTTTACTGCAGCACCTGGCTTAAAATGTGACTATGTATGAATAGTTATGCACATAGAGAAGATGTTTGACTTCATTAATATGGCTTATCTTTCATCAAGGGACATGAAACCCATCATTTGGTTCATTACTAGTAAGATGGAAATGTGATTAGAAGCATTATTGCCTTTCTTACTGATATCTTTTCTAAAATAAACTGCATCTGCAAAGCATAACCAAGAAAGCATTGCTAGATTGTTGTTTGTTGTTTACACCTTTGTCCTTAATAAAAATAAAAATCAGTAACATCATGAAAGCTTGAGTGGAGGAAAACTTAAGAATTTAAAGAAACTATTTATTTCTCTGGCAAAACTGCCCACAATGATGTTATGAGACATCTTCATATTGGTTAATACAATCAAAATTTCAAAATAGTTGATGTTATTATGTAGATCTTAATGTTATGATACATAAACTTCAGTAGTTGAATATAATTTGTAGGACGATAGACTGATTCAAGAACATAGTGTTGCATCTTCCATAATTTAAGTCCACAAAAGAAATGAGTTAAAAAACATATTCCACACATATATTTTTCACCTCAGCATATGGATTGCTATGGTACTATTTGTTACTGCTTACATCAGTTTACTAGTGATAAACACATTTAGCATAGCAGCTTCTACTTGAAACCTCCCATTTAATCATTTGAGATGGATGAAAAACAAGTCTCCTTTACTAATGGGCTTTCTACATTGATAGAACCAATGCCAAAATGATGAGAGCACACAGCTGAAATATACTGGATAACTGTTTTCTGATGAATTTCCAGGAAAAAATCATATTTTAAAAAATATGGTGAGCAATTCATACTATTACTCTTTAATCTGCCAAGAAGCACCATGAGTACAGTCTTTTGTAGCTCATTAGCAATTTCTTTAATGAGTTTTTTTGGTGTGATATATAGTTAAAGTAACAGACAAATGACAGATTGTTTGCCTTTAATGATTTCCCTGTTTCGAGCCCATTACAAAGCAATTAGAAATCTGACAGCATTTTCACTCTGCATTACTGATCATCTAAAGTGATGAGGAATGAGAGGTGATGAATATTAATTGTATATTTTCATATGATTATCATAAATTATTACCTTGTCTGATGTGCTGCAGGTGAAGCGGGAACATTAGAGAAAGTCAGTCAGATATATTAATTTGAAAGACTGGATGTTTTTAATCTTTGTCTGCAGTGTGAATCCTCTTCTCTAGTGTTACTCTATAACTATTTCCCTGTGAATATTAAACTAAGTGTTCTTACTTTCTCTGTATGTTTAGAGAAACTTAAATACATTTTCTTATTTGGATACCAGGAAAGGAAAGACATATTCTACAGTGCAGTATACATACATGTATTTAAGCTAAAATTAAATTTAGAAAGGGAAACATGAATAACTTCTGTTGCCACATATATGTATTAAGCACATGTATATGTGTATGGTGTTAACACATCTCAGCACAGAGGAAGAGATAGCTAGAAACTCATCCTGTCTTCATCTTAAAATCAGGTGATCCTGCATAAGAGAAGGCATGAGACCAAAGTATGCTTTGGTTATCTCTTTCTTCATCTTCTAGATGGTGTTGGGTGCTGCCTCACCATCCCTCACTTTAAGCAGGTGAAGGTAATCCTGTCCTCTGGATGCAGATGCTACTTGTTACTTACCTGGCCTTGAACTTGTAGCAAATGTTGGTCCAGAAAGGAGAACTGGTGCTTAGTGAGAGGCAACAAGCTTAGGGAATACTAATGGAGTAATCACACATTTGGAGCAGTTATACCCAAGGGTACAGGTATGACTCAGGAATCAAGGCTTGATGACAGAGCTGCTTTCCGGTGTACAGCAAGGCCATGCATGTCTGCATTCAGGATTGTTCTAGCCGGTGCTCTGTGGAATGTCATCACTTGTAGATGCTTGTTATTTCAGATCTGAATTCATGGAAAAATCTATAATCTACATAATGAGCATACATTAATAGCAGATATTTGATAAGCTGCTTAGAAACTATTCTCCTTTTATATTTATAGTGAAAGTGAAACTCTTACATCTTTACAAAGAACATTCTTTTTTTTTTTTTTTTTTTTTTTTTTGCTCTGAAAAGTTGAGAGTTCCCTGTAATTTGGTAAAATGTTTTTTAATATCTTAATTTTATGAGTATGAGTGTTTGCCTGAATGTATGCCTGTGTGCCATGTGCATGCAGAGGCCAAAAGACAGCATCATAGCCACTGAGACGGGAATCTGTAGATGGTAGGGGGCGACTATCTGGGTGCTAGGAGTTGAACCCTGCTGCTCTAGATGAGCAGTAAGTGCTCTTAACCTCTAAGACTCTTAAATTTTACTTTATGCTTGGTGATTTCCCAACATTTTGTACTATGGGAATCATCATCTTTAGAATTAGTTCAACTGAAAAACTGTAGAGAGTCAGAGGAGTGGTTCCTGTAGCCTTCCTTCCGCCGGTTTCCATTAGCCCAGTCAGAACTCAGATTTTGAAGTTGATGTCTTCTAAAGCACAAACAGTTGTCCTTTGTTGCTTTTTATACTTCTAACATATTATTTACTGTATTAGCATTTTGGTGTTTGTTTTTACTATAATGAAATGCCTTGAGGCTAAATAACTGTATAAAGACCTTTCATTTCACTCACAGTTCTAGAGATCAAGGACACATCTATGTCATCTTGGTTCTTTTAAAGGCCCCATGGCAAATGGTCCTACAATGATGATGCATGTGACAAAACAAAAGATCACATCATCAGGAAGAAAGGAGGCCAGAGAGTAACTCAGAAACCAAATCGAGGGTTTTATAACATTGGTTTCACTAGCCCTAACTGAGAGGTCCCCTAAAAGTACCTCGATCCTTTCTGAACATATTTCTCAGTGACCTAAGAACTTCATGCCAGGCCTCACTTCTTAATGTCTTCTCACACATCCATCAAGGCCACCCTGAAAACCAAGGTTTTCATACATGAGTCTTTGAGGGACAAACCCCATGCAAGCCACAGAAAACTCTACCTAACATGGCAGAGTAGCATTGTGCCAAAATTTTACCTCTTTCTTCTGAGATTAAAAATGTACCTATTTTCCTTACTGACAAAGAACAGCATCTCCACTCAAATCAACCTAAGCTGTGGTACTATATTGTTTATGAGCTAATAAAGCCACTCACTGATGATCGGAAAAGCAACCAGCCACTAGCTCTTACCTCTGCCTCAGACTGGTGTGATCCTGATTCCATGAATCTTTAATGTGATTGGAGACTGAATGCTCCTATCTTACATACCTCTCTAGTTCTGGGATTAGAGGCATGAGCTCTGTTTCTCTTTTAGACTTATTCACTCTCATGTAACCCTGGGTGGCCTTGAACTCACAGAGATCCATTTGCCTCTGTCTTCTGAGTCCTAGGATTAAAGGTGTGTGCCACCACTGCCCAACTTCTATGGCTAGCTAGTGTGGCTGACTTTGCATTTTGATCCCAGGGAAGCTTTATTAGATCATAAACAATATATCACCACACTAAGCTGTCCAATTATGGCATGGTTCAAAATCCAACAGCTGAGGAAGCAAACACTTCAACTGCAGCTTATGTGTAACTACATCTTTTCTGATACCAAATAGGTCCTGGGATATGTTCTACAATCTCTAAAAATTGCTTTCTTGGAGATTGCAAGAGCAGACACAAGTATAGAAATGAGTGTTAGGGTTTGTAATTATTAAGCACCTCCACAAAAGCTTTCTTGTTGAATCATAGTCTTATTGGATAGGTAAGCTGATGCTGTTATCATTACAATAAAGTGGGTAAGACTGGAAAGAACAGAGACAATATCAAATCTAAGGCAACTGGCTCCAAACTTCTAATAGAGCCTCTATGACTCAAAGTTTAGAAGTAGAATGATTGTAGAATTCTGTTTTCATCAGCATCTCCATCTTCATTTTTAGATAGATAGATAGATAGATAGATAGATAGATAGAGATAGATAGATAGATAGATAGATAGATAGATATACAGACAGACAGACAGACAGACAGACAAATTTCCCTCAGTTCTGGCCAAAAATTACCATCAGAACTCTAGAACTTCTTGATCCTATTGCAGTCATTTTTACATATGAGTCATGCTACATGTCTCCAAAATCTGCAGGGTCATTTTCTTTACTTGCATTTTCCCTGGTTGATAAATAAAATACTGATTATAGTCTTGGTTTGGTAAGTAGAACTATTTTCACTTTATTTGTGTTCTTATTGACATTGTTTTAGTTATGAAACTTTTTTATGATGTGGACTTCTGCCCTAACAATTCTAGAATGTCCTAATGTTAGAGAGGCATAAAACAATGTGATTATTTTTCTTTGTTGTTGCTATTGACAGAGTGAGAGAGGCAGGACTAGTTACTGGTACCTACTGCCTTTTTGCACCAGTACAAATACTGTCTGAGGGTCACTCTTCCTTCTCTTGCTTGAGAACTTCCATAATTGATTATTCTACTGCTATTTAGAAAGACAGTTAAGACCAAACAGCAATTTAATAATCAAACTTTTTTCTTTCTAACATATCCATAGTATTTATTTTAATTGGGAACAATTCTCTTCATTCATTTGCTCAGTAAGAACCTTGGTTTATCATGGTCCCTAATCATTCAGGACCAAGCCTGACTGGCTAACATAGTCTCCATGTTCCACTTTCCTCCACTGCTGGGACCCTTTCCTCTATAGTCTTCTTCTTGATGCCCTGGTCCATACTTGTGTGTACCCAAGTCCCCAACCTTAGGCTACAGAGACTTGTCTCCCTTGTCCTCTTGACAGCATCTCTTGTCTCTAAACAAATGACAACTATTCTTAACACTCATTAAATTTCAAGTTTTTAAAATCTTGTACTTTAAGCATTTCGTCTTTTTAAAGATTTATTTAGTGCATGTAATGTGCCTGCATCTGTTTATATTCACCACATTTGTACAGGTGTCCATGGAAATTGGAGGGAGTTGTAGTCTTTGGAAATGGAGTTAGATATGTGAGCACCTGATATGGGTGCTGGGAACCAGTCCGGGTCCTCTGCAAGAAAAGTACGTGCTCTTAATTACCGAGACACTTCTCCAGCCACCCCCACATGTACTTATTTTAAATATCATTTTATCACATTATAAAGCTATAAAAATCCTTTATTTCCATAGTGCTCACACTTGTCCCCTCAAAACTTCTACCTAATAGGATATATATCCTCTCCCAGTACAATTTCATTGAATCGAGAAATCTTTTATGATTCTAAGGGAGAAGAAAGGTCACCAGGTTGGAGAGAGTTATCAAGGAAGTTCTGGTTTGTTTTTAAGTTTAAAAACTTTGAAGGATTTGATGAGAAGGAGCCAAGACACAAAACCAAGATTTCTTGAAGTTAGTCTAGCACATCAACCCATTTCTGAGAGGTCTTCAAAAGAAAGGAGATAGGTTAACAGCTACAGATTTTGATTAAAGCCATTTTTTAGATTCTTTTCCTTCTAACTCATTTTTTCCTACTGAACCAGAGACTGGAATAAAAAGGCTTGCGGCGCGACTTTGCCTCTTGTCTGTTGTATGCCCCTCCGGGGGGGGGGCGGGGGGGGTGCCCCGCCCCGTTTTTGTGCCCTTTTTTTTTCCTCCCCCCCCCTCCTTTTTTCCCCCCCCCCCCGGGCCGGAAGGGCTGCGGCGCTGAAACTATATTGCTCAAATCTTGTATACTTGTATGTCATGTCACCCTATCACAGGAGGATGCTGAGTTCATCTGGCATTCTCAGCTGCTCAGGTCCTCTAATAGTTGTCTCCCTGTACTTTATGTTACTAATTGATTGTTTAATTTGTTACTGGATGTTCCCAGGTTAAACTAAGCTGTCTAATTATCAAAGTCATTTTCCTCTTCCTTTAGAGATGGCTATGTTTTCTCTTTTCCAGGCTCCATGTATAATTTCCCTCACTTTAGGTTCTTGAAAACAGAGGAATATAGTTAAAAACAACACAAGAGTTAACAAAAGGTGACATGGGTAGTCTGTGTGACATCCTACCGTAGTCTCTGTTAATAGTCATAAATATTTATTTAACCAACATTTGAATCATTCTTTAAGCTTCAAAAAATTTAAATTACCTATACCTCACAGACAGAGACATACTGTTTATATGAACTCTGTGAACTGGATAGGTTTCTTGCTTAGTCATGTTTTAAAGAGGGTCAGGTTATATAGCATGATGCTTCAGCATGCCACAAAGTTCCCTGCACTTACTATAGTCATACTTGAAGTTAGCCATAATGATCACCAGCTGTTAGTATTGTAGTATGAGAAGTATAGTAAATATCAAACACAAGACTTGAAGCTATTAAATTATCATCAAGAAGAAGGCATTTAAGAAAAATATGTGAACCTGTAAAACAACATGCTTGATTTTGTAGGGCTCATCAGGTTATAGATCATTTTGCTTCATCCTAAGGAACACTGAAGGTACTGAGCCACATTATTTAAGTACTGTCAGCAATGCTACAGGCAACACCTGTGTTTTTACTATCTATATATGACTTGTCCATAAGTCAAATCATCTCTTGCAAGATGACTTAGCAGATAAAAGTGCTTATAGCCAAATCTGATGACTGGAGTTGTCCTTTGACTTCTATATTCATGTTGTGGTATGTGCATACCCACACACAACAAAGAAATAAATAACCATCTGTTGGAACCATTGCTTACTAAAATTAGCAAATGTTTTATCAAGTACAATGAAAATCTTAGTTTTTGAATGTTTGATATAAAGCATTATATCTGTGACAGGCCAGTCGAGTCTTTGGCAAAAGCTCAGCTATTCAAAATGATGTAACTCTTTGCATCCTTTTCAAAGTCCTGTGTTTTAGTTTGTGTTATTTCTAATTGAATGAATAAAGCCTTGGCAAGATTTTGAAAGCTGTGAGAATATGGTCACTACCTCAGTTTACAGGTCAAATTTACTGAAGTTGGAAATACATGATTGAAATTATCTTAACAAGTAAAAACAGAAAAAGAAAAGAAAAAACCTTGAGTGTATGAAAATTTGAAAGTGCGTATAAATGCATGTTGTTGTGCATAGAAAAAGAGACATGTAGAAAACAGAGAGATTAAGTTTGTGAACCATGGAGTACAATGTGAATGAAATGGTCCTTTTGCTATATCTCCCAGGTGGAAAAATAAAAACTGTCATTCACAAAATTGAGAGAGACACAGCTTCTTCATTCTAAATGGCAGTACAGGTGGTAGCATTTCATCTCATTTCTAGGACACTGCACAATGTCTTTTCTTTCATTTTAGGTCATTACAGATTGCGAGCACTGTTTAGGAATACCCAAAGATTGCTGAATGTAGTTATGTGAGTAGAGTTAGATATGCATTTCCCTAAAGATTATTGGGTTGATATTGTTGTTGTTGTTAAAAAAAACTCAATTTAATTTTAAAATATTTTTTTCTGAGGTTCAGCTGTACCTGGTACCTTCCAAACATATGTGATAATGTGACTTCTTAAATTATAAAGTTGTGTGTGCTAATGGCTTAACACAAGAGTTGATCACTTTCTTAAGTGGCTTTCAGCCATTTTAGATTTCTATGTTGAGAATTCTCCATTTATTTCTGTACCCCACTTTTTAATTGGATTGTTTGGTGTTTTGGCAACTAGCTTCTAGAGTTCTTTGTATATTTTGGAAATCAGCCCTCTGTCAGATGTGGGCTTGGTGAAGATTGTTTTCCATTATGTGGGCTGCCGTCTTGTCTTGTTGACTGTGTCTTTTGCCTTAAAGAAGTTTCTCAGTTTCAGGCAGTCCCATTTATTAATTGTTGATTTCAGTGTCTGTGCTACTGGTGTTATGTTCAGGAAGTGGTCTCCTGTGCCAATTTGTTCAAGGGTACCTCCCACTTTCTCTTCTAAGAGGTTCATAGTGGCTGGATTTGTGATGATTTCTTTGATCCATTTGAACTTAAGTTTTATGCGTGGCATGGATCTATCTGCAGTCTTCTACACACCAGCATCCAGTTATGCCAGAACCATTTGCTGAAGATTCTTTCTTTTTTCCATTGTATCGTTTTAGCTACTTTGTCAAAAAAAAATCAGGTGTTTGTAGGTGTGTGGGTTAATATCAAGGTTTTCAATTCGATTCCATTGGTCTTCCTGTCTAATTTTGTGCTAATACCAAGCTGTTTTCAGGACTATAGCTCTATAGTAGAGCTTGAAGTCAGGCATGGTGATGTCTTCAGAAGTTTCTTTATTGTACAGTGTTGTTTTGGCTACCCTGGGTTTTTTGTTTTTCCATATAAAGTTGAGTATTGTCTTTTCAAGGTCTTTGAATAATTGTGCTGAGATTTTGATGGGGATTGTATTGAATCTATAGATTGCTTTTGGTAAGATTGCCATTTTTATTATGTTGATCCTACCTATCCAAGAACATGGGCGATCTTTCCACTTTCTGGTATTTTCTTTAATTTCTTTCTTTAATGACTCAGTGTTCTTGTCATACAGGTCTTTCACCTGTTTGGTTAGAGTTACTCCAAGATATTTTATGTTGTTTGTGGCTATTGTAAAGGGTGATGTTTCTCTGATTTGTTTCTCAACCCCTTTATTGTCTTATATAGTAGGGCTACTGGTTTTGTTTTTGTTTTTGAGTTATTCTTGTATCCTACCACTTGCTGAAGTTGTTTATCAGCTGTAGGAGTTCCCTGGAAGAAATCTTTGGGTCACTTATGTAAACTATTATATAACTGAAAATAGTGAAAGTTTTATTTCTTCCTTTCTAATTTGTATGCTCTTGATCTCCTTTTGTTGTCTTATTGCTCTAGCAAGAACTTCTCCCTTACTCCCCCTCCTTCTCTCTCTCTACACACACACACCAAAATATTAAAAAAAAAAAAAAAGAATGGCTGTTTCATATCTGAAAGTATGTATGAGGAAGAATGCTAATTTTGATGTCATAGTTCAAACTGATAAAGTGTTGGCTATGATGCTCAGTTAAGATGGAGAAGCAATTAAATTTATGTACATCTATATAGCAAATGTAGAATTTGATATTATGGTTCTTGTGATGTATTATGATAAGTGAGGTTACTGGATTTGTTTTTCTTTACATTGAAATTTTTGTTTAGTAAAATCACAATGAGAATTATTTCTGTCGTCATTACTTATAGAAGTGATGGTTTCTATAAAATGTGAAGAATCACGCATATGCATGATAAAGATGCCTCTAATTGTTTTTCTTTTGGCAGACTAGTCAGTCTAGCCATCATATTTAGCACATGGCTCTTTAACAAGAAGGGAGCACAAGGTGATCCCTAGAGCAGGGTTTTGTCACCACTACCGAAGCAGTGATCTTTAAAATTTCATTGCAGGAGCATGTTACATAGTGGTTATTATTGAGGCAGATTGGAAGTACTGACTTATAAAACCACTTTTAAAAGTGGTTTAAAAGATTTGTTTCCCAGTAATAATTGAACCATTTTTCCCTTTTGCTTGGGTTGGGTTGCCAGTACTTTTCAGCAGATTCCAAAGTTCACAGCATGTCTTACATAAAATGCCTTTTTTCTCTAGAATATGCAGTGAATCTCTTTAAGCTGTAAGTAGAATTCAGAAGATGTCATTAATTTACTAAGTGTGCCTTAGTAACTAATAGAAAAAAATGTATCTTAACAAGGTGAGAGAGGAAAGAGTCACGTAATCAAGTGGTGGCTCCTGGTTAGCACAAACTTCCTGCACTTCTTGTGTTCAGAGGCTTTCAGCTTTCTGAAGTCAAATGCAGCATTTGATGAAGATTTGTGCATAATGAACTTAAGCAAAAAATAACATTTTATTCTTATTTGAAGAATTCTATCCATTAATATAATATATAATGAAAGAAATTTCCACCTTTACTTCAGAAAATCAACATTAAAAAAAATCTTCAAATTTCTCATAGATATTTAAAATCTTTTGAGCCTCTTCCATTGCCACAATTTCCTAAGGAATTGCATGTCTCTCTTTCTAAGAAGGAACAAAAGCAAGAATTGAATAATCTTTTACATATAAAATGAGTGTTTATGAAAAAAAGTAGCTACATTTGAAAAATTGCATGGATTTTTATGTCCTTATTTACTTGTTGCTATGGCAACTACCACACTACTTAGTATTTATGTTGTCTAAGTTTCAGAACACCTTTTCATTGAAATAAATATGCCAAAACTGTGTACTGTATTTATTTTGGTGTTTAGAAAACTATTCTAATGCATATTTTTGAGAAAATAGCAATAATATCAATAAATAATATAAACCTCAGCCTTGTTTAAATGATATCTTTTCCTGCAGTATGCTTTTGAAATCAAAATATTACATTTATTTTTTCCTTGTTATCAAAATCAGCATACACAAGAGAAATAACAAAATTTAAAATTCATGAGTCAACCTTGAAATATTATCCTTTGATCTTCCCTATTTTTGTGACATGTTTTGGTTCATGAAAATTTTCTGAAGCTAGAAACCCAGAGCACTTAGGCTGCTAAATAAACAAGGAACATAAATGGCTTGTATTTCCCATTAAAAATAGCTTTAGCACCCATAAACAAAAGATTTTACTTTGTAACTTGAAAGCAAAGTCATGTAGGCTGCTATGTTTTCTTTCTTTTTAAAAAATTATTTAAATCATTCTGTCCTGTGTGAAACATAAGTATTATTTTTAATGCCAAACATCAGAATGGAAATTATAAAGTATAAAACACACATGTTTCCTGTCACACAATACTTCTAAAGAAAAGCTGCAGCAAAGCATTGGGGTACTGCAGAGCAAGGAGCAGATTGTCTCTTAGAGTTGTAAACAGGGTGGGGCTACAGCTTCACAGTTGATGTTGACAGTATCTCTGTGGGAAATGTAATTATCAAATGAATTAGAGCACGTCTTAGTATTAAGATTATTAATTGTAATTTTAATTGCCTTTTCCAAGATAATTGGATATGTTCTCATAGGTATATGGGAAAGGGGACATTGGGCTAATTAGATATTTTGAACTCAGCTATCTTTAAAATACTTAGAAGTTTGACACACACACACACACACACACACACACACACACACACATATATATATGGGCTTCCTTAATTAAATAGTTTTTCAAGTAGAGTTAAAATAATCCATAATCCACAAGCTCTCACTGATTATCCCTTGGGTATTGATATAATTTTAAAACTTAAATAATGGTCATTTGGAACATTTAATTTTTATTGTCAAGCTTAGAATAATTTTTGTTTGCAGCCAGCACAGGGTTGTATTTGTGCAACATTCAGAATAACTTTATAATGAAATAGGGATGCCACAACAATGTGTTAGAGTTATTTTGTCAGGAAAAAATTATTCTAGTACATATTTTTGATAAAAATAGCATTTTTTTTCTAAACTTAGAAAGTTTAAGGCAAGGTGCTCTGCCTGACTAATGGGTGCTGCTGTGCAGGCTTTCAGATATTTATGGCATTTGAGAATTTCTTCTGTTTTCCATCTGACTTGGAGGTATGAAGAAGGTTGGAGGTTTCTTTGACACTTTGGTGGAGTTTAGCTTCCAGACTCTCAAAGAACTGTTGAATGGCATGGCCAGAGGCATGTGCAGAGCCACAGTGCTATGTTATAATAAGGAGCATGTTAAAACATGTGAATAGACATTGTCAGCATATCTACTAACAGGAGAGTCATGCAGGATGTGAGTTCAGTATGGCCACACCTTTGTTTTAAATCAAAGACAATGGAATCTTAATGAAAATCTAAGACATTCAAAAATTATTATAGTGATTAATAGTAGAGATAGGAGGGTGTTAAGGATGTGTGTGTGTGTGTGTGTGTGTGTGTGTGTGTCCTTTCCCCATCTTCCCATATAGACATTTCTGTAATAACAAATTATCATTTAATAAAGCAAATTACTTAAAATTATAATTACACTATGGTAAAACCACAACTGGTGTAAGGACTTCCTTGGGGCAGTGCTGAGGCTCTTATCCAGGGCAATGCATATGCTACACAAGCATGAGCCTGCTGAGCTGTATCCACAGCTCAGGTAATTGTCTTTTTTAGTATTAATTAATTGTCATTTTTTACAAAATCATTGCTTAGGGAATTAAAATAAGCTATGAGGGTAGTGTGGAATTATGGTTGTTCTTAGCAGTCTTAAGAACCTTGCCAGTCAGGCAATGGTGATGCACATCTTTAACCCCAGCATTAGGAAGGCAGAGGCAGGCAGATCTCTGAGTTCAAGGTCAGCCTGGTCTACATTATGAGTTCCAGGACATCCACAGTGACACAGAGAAACCCTATCTCAAAAAACAAAACAAAACAAAACAAAACAAAAAGAACTGTAAAATTCCCCTCAAACCAACACCATCTTATGCCTCAGCTGATATCATCAGGCCTTGGAATCACAAGGGCCCTAAAGTATGCTGCTATTCAGTAGAAATTACCAAAACTCATATCTCACCTGTAGAATGGGTCCTTACTTCTGGGAAAACTACAACTGACAGTGGAGTGCCCTTTCCAGTTCATACATCTACAACATGACCGCTACACCTATGGCTCAGAGGACATTGCAGAAGGGGAAGAATGATTCTGAGAGCCAGAGGACCAGGAAGTTTGCTTGAGAAAATATCTTTTTAAATTTAAATTGGAAACAAGCTTGTTTTACATGTCAATCCCAGTTCCCTCACCCTCCTTACTACCCTGTTCCCCCCTCCAATCCCCACCCCACCCCCTTTCTGCTCCCCAGAGAGGGTGAGGCCTTCCAAGGGAAGTCTTCAAAGTCTGTCATATCATTTGTAGCAGGGCCCAGGCCCTCCCCCATGTATCCCTCTATGTGGAATGGGCTCCCAAAACCCATTCGTACACTATTGTTAAATACTGATCCACTACCAGAGGCCCCATAGACTGCCCAGTTCTCCCAAATAACACCACATTTAGGGAATCTGGGTCTGTATGCTGGTTTCCTTAAGACTGGTATGCTTGTTCAGGTCAGCTGATTCTGTAGGTTTCTCCAGCCTGGTCTTGACCCCTTGACCCCTTTGCTCATCACTCCTCCCTGCCTGCAACTGGATTCCAAGAGTTCAGCTCAGCGTTTAGCTTCTGCTTCTGCTTCCATTAGCTACTGGATGAAGGCTCTAGGATGACATATAAGGTAGTTATCAGTCTCATTATCGGGGAAAGACAATTAAGGTAGCCTCTTCACTATTGCTTAGATTATTAGTTGGGGTCATCCTTGTACATATCTGGACATTTCCCTGATGCCAGATTTCTCTTAAAACCTATAATGGCTCCCTCTATTTTGTTATCTCTTGCTCTCTATTATTTCCCTGACTCAGTCTTCCTACTCCCTCTTATATGTATGACAGAGACCTATACCCATGAAAATTTAACAGTATGGTTGCCAGAACAAGACCTGAACAATGACACCAGTTGCCATTCCAACATGGATGGAGGAAATCTCACAAGGTCCCACCCCTAGATGCAAAGCTACAAACAATTAATGGCTGCCAAGAGGGGGCATATCAGTTGTCGATAAGGACTACTCCCCTAAACAGTTAGTTATATAATTCCAAGCAGTCAGTCCTAAACACATATACATATGGGAAATACTAAGTTGACTCAGCAGGTTGCATGCATGTGTGCTGGAAGGAATTGTGAAGCTTTCCTTTTTATCAAGGAAAGATTCTGAATGAACATGAAATGGAAACCTTCCTTTTGAGGAAACAGAACTAGAAACTGTGTAGGACAATATGTAGTAGTTAATGACAAGAAGGTTCTTGAGCAGATGTACTTCAGGAAAGTTTTGGAATAAAAGACTCTGGAAATGCATTTTCTAAAAAAAACTGTTCACTTGCAAACCTCACAGGAAGTCTCCATGAAGTACCTGCCGCTACGTAATTTTAGTACTTAACACAACTTGAAGACCACTGAACTGTTTTTCAGTAGCTGACACATGACACCTGCTATGTGCTAAGCCACTATTTTTATTCCCATATGCAGCCAAAGAAACCAGAAGACAGACTAGGTGACTGGTCCTAAGTGACATGGAAGGTGTGCAGCCGGGATGCAGATCCACACCCTCACATATCGGAGTCCAGGCCCACAACCACTAAGTACTCAGATATCTTTTGTAAATTAAAAGCAAAGCTGACTTCAGGGTAAGCATAAGAGGGGGCTGCACATTCATGTAAAACAATTAATGAGCAAGTTTTTAAAATGGGGTTTCAACGTGTCAATGGATAAACTATGCACATATTAATAAAACATAAGGCAATGCCTTTATCTGTACTCTGTTAAAGTCCCATAGTATTTAGTGTCAAATTAAAATTAACACATTTTTATTTCTTTAATTTCTAATTAACAATTAGTTCTCATTTAATTAGTAACATACTGGAATGTTACTTGAAGCCCCATTGTATTCTGCATATTCTACTTAACCTGTGAATGTCTTCTACTTTTAGTGAGGATGACACTGTTTTTATAGTAACAGTACAGAAGAAATACTGCATTTAATAATGATAATGATTTCACACTTACATAACTCACTCCACTAACGGCATGTTGAAACCAGTCTACAGACAAAAACTCTACCTATCACTGAAATTATTACCTCTTTTACTGAAAATTAGGATTATCATCAGGTCTAAGGAAAATGTAAAACTCCTGTGATATTTTAAGAGATAATTTTGTATAATTAGGCATAATTTTATTTTTAAATAATTGGACTATAATACTAAGCATACCAAAGACAATCAAGAGAATTCATTCATCAAGATGACTTTCTCTCTCATGCAATTTTGCCTGGCTGTACACAGGCTGACTTTCACTTCCAAGTGCTCTCCACTTTAAGAGGACTCAACCTGTGAAAGAATTAGAGAAGGTAATGGGTCTTAAGGGCTGAACTACAGCCCTTTTCTATGAAAAGCTTAAGGAGAGAGAGAGAGACAGAGAGAGAGAGAGAGAGACAGAGACAGAGAGAGAGAGAGAGAGAGAGAGAGCAGTTCCTCCTTGGTCTGCAGAGAGTACTTGGCAAAGCAAAGAACCTTCTATTGTTATGCTACACAAAAGGTAGACTTTTTTTCATTTGATGCTGATGTTGGTTCATCTAACATCATATGCTGTGTGGGGAAAGTCTGTCATATGCCAAGCTCTCTGTTGTGCCTTTACCAGTTAATTCTATCCTCATCACCATGTGGATGACCCTATTATGCAGATAGAAAACTGAAACCTGGAAAGCTTTGTTTGTGCTCACATAGTCTGAAAATGTCAGAGAAAGACATGATCTTTTTTTTTTATGGACAATGAATTATTTCTTGATTTTTGTAGGTTTGACTTGTATTTCCTGTATTCTGTCCTGAGCTTACTTAGTATGGAGTCCAAGGCCATATATGTGCTTTGAATACCTGTGAATTATATACTAACCTTGAGACTTCACTGTAATTCAGAAAGGACATCTTTCATGTGCCACCTCCCAAATAAGGAGAAACGCTGTCATTCTGTTCTATGTTGGTACAGCTGCTTTGCAAAAAATGACCACAGACCAGGTAATCCACAAAGGACCATTTCCCTACAGTTCTGGATGTTAGGAAGTCCAGTTTTGAGGGATGGTTTCTATTTAGGGCCTTCTTTCTATATAATTACATGAGAAAATGTGGCAAGGCAAGAATCTTAATTCACCTACTTTTTAAGGAGCCCACTTTTCTAATAATAATATTGCTAACCCACTTGTAATAGGAGAGTCCTGCTGGCCTAATGAATTTGTAAAAGTCTTACCTCTTAATACTGTTGCTGTAGCAATTTAATTTCGATGTGAGTCTGTCAAGGGTCAAACATTCAAACCATTGCAACAATTTTGGTTATATCATATCCATTATCTGACTGGCTCTACCAGGTTCCATGTCCAGAAATTTAACCTTGCTCCAAAATCCAGCTGAAAGCACTGAGAATCTTTGACCAGCTATCTGGGCATAGCAGAAGAGGCACATCAAAACCATCATTCAGTTCCTTCAAAGCTGTGCTTGGCTTGGTTGGAGTCCCTTTTACTGGTTTGGTGGATCCTTCAGAAGACAGATCACTATGCCAATGTTGTGAAGTCTGCTCCTGTTTCTTTTTCCCTACAAGGTCTCACTGCCAACAGTACTCATGCTGGGGTAAATTTATATATCGGAAACCAAATTTTTATTATTAATTTTTTAGTATAAAAGTAGTAGGTTTTTATGTGGTGTTTGCATATAGTAGAAATCAAAATGTCTTATTACATACAACTTCCAGTGGATATATGTTTGGTAATCAGAACAGGACCTACTGCAGTCACTGGTCCATAAGGATCATCAGTGGTACCAAGTTCTATGGGAGCTATGAGGCTCCCTTTTCTGATAGTGAAAGCAATTTCCTTGGTTGATCATCTAAATACCCCTAATTCTGATGCTGGGAAGCTCCTGCTGGTACATTTTACTCCATGACCAGGTCTGAGATGGTCAGTGATGTATTCTAGAATGCTGCACAAGTTTTTTTTGGCAATTTCTTAGTGATAGAAATGGTGCTTGGGATTTGATTTATTATGCAGTAACAGTTTTATTTCTTTAGCAATCTAGTACCCCTATTGTCAAACTTGTAATTTATTATTGAACCCATGTTACAGTTAAAAATGGCACCTAGACACATTATTTCATATTTACTATATTAACTTTTATTTATGTGGATATAAGTACTTGTGCATACAAGTGCCCTGGGAGGTTCTACATTTAATACTTTATACATTTTGGATATATAAATGTAGTTCAATCTTAAAAGATTCAAAGTCCTAAATTCCTGGAGTCTTAGTGAAATTTATAGTTCAAACCACCCTAGTGGTCTTCATTATTTCTTTTCCTGAATCATCAATATATATTTTAAGTTCTTGAAAGCAACTTAGTCAAACATAATATCAGGGCTATAGGAGTGGCTTCAACTGCAAGTATTAAAGACCCAAATTAACACAGAGAAGGTTAATATTCATTCCTCATATAAAAATCTGGGTAGATTGTCCAAGGGTGGTGTGGACTTAGGCTTTGTCCAATATTCAAATTCCATATTCCCTACCATCTTTTCAGTATAAAATGGCCAGTCCAGAGGCATCCATCATTTTTGCATTGTAGATAGTAACAAAAAAGTGCAAATTCATTTACATACATCATTTCTGCTAACATGCCATTGGCTGAAAGTGTTAATCTATCCTTACTTACAACATGATAGGCTGTGAAGCCAAGAATAGTGGTATTCTCAAAGAATGATGTGGATTTTGAAAAAATTTTTGATGGTCTGCCACAAAGTTTATACAAGTAATAGGAAATATTATGAAGAGACAAATTATGACATTGCACTGTAGTTATTTTTTTTGTATTTGATGCATTCTTAACAAAACAATCAATTGTCTTTTAGAGAAATCCTGGCATTCTCCTCTGAATAGTCTGCTGTTTTCTATTTTTCTCAGCTGTACCACAGTGACCCATGTTAACTTCACACTTCCTATTCTCTTTCGAACTCACCCCAGCATTGTTCCTTTTTAATTGTCCATTTAGTTTTCTTCTGTTGTTTGTACTGGCCAGAAATTATGCTGAGGACATACTGACCCTTCTCTGGGTGTTCAGCTGGTTAATGCCCTTGACTCTTTAAAGTCACTGGATGCTACCACCTCAAGGGATCTTTTGAAAACCTTATTTAAAATAGTAATTCCTCCCACATCCATACTCTCACTTAACCTCTTCTTAATCAACTTTTCTGGTATCATTCCAGTCAATGTCTTCGCAGTTTCCTTATTCACTGTTTGTTGTTTATTGCCTGTTCCTGCTGCTGAGAGAGATGAGCACAGTTTTCCTCTGTTGTGTTCATTACAATTTCTAATCAGACAATAATACAAGAAACATTGTAAACCTTCAGCAAACAATTGTGAACAGGTGAATGTTTTTATTAAAGATCAGCAGTGAAAAATATACAATGGAATTTTATTACCTTGAAAGTAGTAGTCCTAATAAGTCATCTTACTTTGGGATGACTCCTCCTTGGCTTAATGAGGTGCATTAGAACAGGACTCTTGCTACTTTATTAGAATTGTGAGTGCATGGTTACACCTTGGAAAGGAAGTGTTAGATAACATTCTTGGCATTTGTCTTATAAGTATATTATTTGGGCTTAGGAAGTTTTAGGTTGCCTCTGAGTTATGCAAGATTTCTAGATTACAAATAAGAAAACCCCAGTTCATACCAGCTCAAACAGAAGGTGAATCAGTTGTCTCATCTGCCCAGAATACTCAGGAGATGTGGTTTCTTTTAATAAGTGGTTTCAGGAATTCAAATTCTGCCACCAGGAATCGCTCTTGCTTTCTATCTCTCATGTCTGCTTGAGTCTGTGTTGGCTTCTCTTCTATGTTTTTAAAGCTAGCAATCTTAGGGAAGAGAGCACTGTTCATTCTTCTTCATTGTGACTCCCCTTACCAATCCTTGTGTCTTAGGAGTGGTACTTTCATATGATAGCCTTGGGGATATTTATTTCCTGGCCTGGAAGGCCAGGCTGCACAATTGAAAGTTCTATCAGAAGCAGGAGGAAGGGATGCTTCAGACAGGAAGGGATGAAGGGCAGACAGAAATACATAAATTAAATGCAAAAATCAAATACATCATGCTGTGCTTGTTCAGCGAAGTATTCCTCAAACAAGTTTGCAATCACCAAAACTAAAAATACTTTGCAATAAATGAACATGTATTTCTTTGTTAAATAAGAGTATACTAGTTATAGGTTTAGATAAACAATTTTCTTCCTTTAGTTTTACAACAATCTTGATTTTTAACCAAATGTATTTAACAGTTGCTGTTTATTATAGATATTGTGACTAATGTCCAACTTCAGTATGGAACCCTAGAGGATTTTATTTCTAAGTTAAATAATATATATATTCCTCATTCTTAGCTGTAAATCCTGAACTATGATCAGTGGCTCAGGCTGCTTTCACACTGAACTAAAGCAGCAGAGGCCTCCAGCCCAGTGTCCTACATCTACCCTGAGCACAGCAGGATCAACTGTGCACCCATCTTCTAGTACATTTCATGTTGTTTACTAAAGTAACTGTAATGTTTTAGCTGCCTCAACTGAATCTTAAAGATGAACATACACATAGAAAGCTGTCTGTCAGTGTTTATTTGTAATTTGGGGGGAGTGATACAAATAGTGACTAGAGATGTTATGAATTATGAAGGTTGTCAGCTGTGTTAGAGTTCTCTGATTTGAATTGCTAATGGTCACTATATTGATTATTGCTATAATGTCTGTTAATGCTTGCTATATGCAGTCACCCTGCCAAGCCCTTAACTTGTAATTTTTCAAAATCAGCTTGAAAGATACATAAGCAGGTAGTAGTCTAAACATGTCTAATATTTAACAAGGAATCAAGGATCTAGAGACTTCATTAACTTGACTAAACTTACATATCTAAATATCTAAATATTTGAACCCAGTTGTACCTACCTCTGCAGCACTTATCTGAAGTATAAATCATCTCTACAGCACTGTACAATAAAGGAACTTCCGGAGGCATCACCATCTCCGACTTCAAGTTCTGTTATAGTGCTATAGACCGGAAATCAGCTTGGTATTGGCACAAAAATAGACAGGTAGACCAATGGAATCAAATTGAAAACACTAATATTAACCTTCACACATACAAACACCTGATTTTTGACAAAGCAGCTAAAATTATACAATGGAAAAAAGAAAGTGTCTTCAACAAATGGTGCTGGCATAACTGGATGCTGGCATGTAGAAGACTACAGATAGATCCATACCTATCACCATGCACAAAACTTAAGTTCAAATGGATCAAAGACCTCAACATAAATCCAGCCACACTGAACCTCTTAGAAGAGAAACTGGGAGGTGCCCTTGAACAAATTGGTACAGGAGACTGCTTCCTGAACATAACACCAGTAGCACAGACACTGAAATTGATAATTCATAAATGGGACTTCCTGAAACTGAGAGGCAATAACCAGAATGCTTCATTAATTAAATATCTTCATCTCCTTGTAGAAATGCTGAATCATGCTTATTTCTTATTGAAACTTTATATTTGCTTATTTCCTGGAGTGACTAGATTGAGATAAAATTGGAACCTTGGAGGGAGCCATGTGATCTCTTTGGGGAACAATGCCTGAGAATAGCACGAATGGCTCTCTTTGTGGCAAGTCTCTGAAGGCCCTGACCCACTTGGCAAGGTCCTGTGTACAGTTCACTGCATGATTCTGAGCATGACCTCAGGAGCAAATGTGCCACATGTTCTCCTTGTTTGCATCATGTTAGCCATTCTGCTGGACTGAGTGAGTCACAGTATGTCATGAAGTTTACTATTACATATTTGCATAACTTTTTGGGGAAAAATTATTTTAACCATAGCATTTTAAAGAAATGCTATTAAATAGATGATGCCAGGAGTTAATGGGAACATTGAAGGAGCAGGGAATAAAGCAGAATCATAAAAACCCACAGTTCCCTCATTTCTAATAACTGTGCCAAAATCCCAAGAAGGTAAGTAGGATGAAAATAAGGATAAGGGACAAGAAGTGCCAACTATTAAGAAGTAAGTTTTCAGGTTATTTTGCCTATAGGATAAATGGAAACACCTGGTGTATCTCCAGAGAAGATAGACTGTGACAGAATGTAGAATGGACTGATCCATATTAGGCTAGTGAATTTATTGTGAGAACCCAGGCCCTACCAAATGTAAATGTTAACCACAAGAAACAAAACTGTCTCTCACTTTGCATGACACTGTAATTGCATGTGCACCAACTGGGCACACTGTTCTATCTGTAAGTGTGTCTAGTTAGAAAAATTCATTGTAGCTTGCAAAACTGCTTATGTTTCTGACCATAAATATATAGATAAGAAAGATAATGGTTGCTGGTGAGAGAATTGGGAGACAGAAGGAAAAAGAAGCAAGGGACAAACTGGTAATTATTGTAACCATTTTTAGAAACTTAGGAAGTAAAAGCTGATTGCAAAAGTCCATGTGAACCATTGAAACTATAGAAGTAGACAGCTCATGCTATACAGAGTCACTTGTTTGAACAACAGGTGGTCATAGCATCATCTTGGCACTGACTTCCTAGGTCACACATCCTTCCCAGGTCATTGAACCCATCTGGAGACTGCTAGCTAATGCTAGGCATATATGAAATCTCCTTAGGTCCTTTACAGAGTGCACTCACTACATGTCTAGATAGATCTTTAAAAATGCACACCCAGTATCCTGTACGTTATATGACAGAAATACAGGTATTACTCATAACCCTATTCTTCCTGATAAAAGGAGAAAAGTGATAATTTGATTTGTTTAACACAGAATGAATTCTAATGTACAATGTATATTTTTTATTGCTTTTAAATTGTGCTTTTCCCAATTTTCCACTTCAAACTGATATCACATTTACTTTTCACTCCAATTGTCTTTTGAGCAATTTTAGATCCTTTTTTTTCCCTGGTAGAGGTAAATGCACTTTCACTATTCAGCTTCTATGACTCCCCCACTCCTGGCCTTTCATCTGATTGCAGCTCTCTGTAACACTGGCCTTATCTATTGTGATGTGTATGTGCTTCTTCTGTGGATGTTTTCTTGCTGTCTCTTCCTCTGTGTATTTATTTGCCCCAGTATGCTTCTTCTGTTTCTTTGTTTAAATCATAACTGCTTTTCTGTTGCTATTGCTTGTTATTATCACCTTTAATAATGATGTACATGGAATAGAAAGTTGGAGACCACATTCACAGTTCTGTTACCTTCATGATAAAGGAAATGGTGACGGTTGATGGTAACCTACAACCTGTTGATATTACTGTGATTATCAGAGAGTAGTTTTCTCTGGGAGTAAAGACAACTTCCCCTGTCTGAGGTTAAGTTTGTCTTGTCTCAGCCTTGTTTTGTTTTTGTTTTTGTTTTTTTTTTAACCACCTTTCTCCTTCAATCTTTGTTGTCACTTATGAGAGATAAGTATTAAAGTATGGTAATATATTTTTACTATATGCTTCATAATTTTTCCACTAATTAACACATTAAACATTTTACAAAATATGTATTAAGTGCATTCATAGTAGCTGTACTGTGGCAAGCCTCTTTATTTCTTCACTGTTTTCTAAGGCTTCATTTTTATCTCTCTATATAGTTTTTCATGACAGAGTTTCTCTGTATAATAGCCCTAGGCTGTCCTGGAACTAGTTCTGTAGACCAGGCTGGTCTCAAACTCACAGAAATCTGCCTGCCTCTCCCTCCCAAGTGCTATGATTAACGGTGTGCACCATCACCACCCTCCGGCTGTTTTATTTTCATATTCAGCTATCTCCCTTCATTCTTATGCTCTGTCTGTGTTCCTCTGCTCCCATCCACATTTGTTTGTAACAAAGCTGATGTTCTGGATCCCACTCCTAACAGAAAACTAACACCAAGCTATGTGGAGGTGGTCATACCCTCTCCTCTCATTTTATGACTCTTTACAGACATCTGTGCAGTAGGAGGATTTTCTTGTTTAGTTGTGGTCTGCTGTATTCCCAACTGACCCAGAACACGGTACTAGCTTTTCAGACATAGATGACAGAAACAATAGTTTATTAGTAGCACAAACCCAGGGCAGTTTCACCATTTCATTGAAGGTATCTCTGTAATTCCACATTACAATTGCATTAAATATTTTTAGAGAGTATCTTAAGCAATATCTACTATCACACATATAATATATTTTGTTTTAATGATTTTTAGCTATCAATCCTGCTGGAGATTTCATAATAGAGAGTTAAACTATGTCTTATCTTCTGGATGCTAAATGTGTTACTGATTCCACAATCCCCCAAGGAGACAAATTTCTTTTAGTACTTAACTGAGAATCTAAGTAGGTACACTGTTTACTGAAGACTGTTTAGGCTACTTTAAAAAATTGCTTCCAAGGACACTCATATCTTTTTGGCCACTGTTTTTAAAATGTCATTTTAAGTATCTTGAATATTTTAATTGTGATAAGGCTTCTCTGATCTATCCCTGTTTTAGGGATTACATGTAGTTTACATATAGTAACATCATTCCCAATAGGAGCTATCGGTTTCCATGATGACTTGGGTGGCAGAGGTGAGATGAGGACAGCAAGAGTGGGAATGGGGCCCTGTTCTCACTTTTTCCCAAGTTACATGCTCCTCAGTTCATAGTTTTGTTCAGATTATTTCCTTCAAGCCTTTAAAAAAATCTTGACATTGCTAGACATGAGTATATTGTTTCCTCAAAAACAAAAGACCAGACAACTTCCTTTTGGGGAATTCCCATTCTGGGAAAACTTATTTAGCCTCACCCAGTTTTAGATATAAGACATACTTTATTTTATCTCTTTGTACTTTTACATAGGCAAATGTTTTCCTTTTACATGGAATGTCTTATTCCACTGATCATAAGGAAACTCACACACTTTAATCTTAGGAACAGTTCTTGCTCACAGTGTCCTTGTCAATCAGAGTAATCAGAGGTATGAGTGGGTAAGGTGTGTTACTCTTTCTGCAGTAGGCATACTGTAAGGTGAGTTATAAGGTAGTCTGAACTTGCTTTGCAGTTGGAGAAGCTTCATCTACCTTCTAGGCTGCACTACTTTTCTTCTAGAGCTGAAAATAAACTCTATAGAGAATTCCACATTTTTGTTATTATCAAATTTCTATGATGTTCAAATAACATCTTATCAGAAAATTTGAAGGATACTATTTGTATATCTGGAGGCTGTTTAAGTAAGCTGAGGGGAGGGCAAGATGAAATTTAATGAATCTTTGTGCTCTGTGCATGCCAGAGGTTTTGTTTAAAAAAAAAAATACTAAGCAAATGCTTAATCTGTTTATTTATTGCTTGCATTACAGTAAGTGTGTGGTGTATTATCAAGCATACTCATGGTCATTTTCCTTGGTATTTATGTACTCTTACTTGAATATTCCAATTAGAGAGTTTAATTACCATTAAAGTGATAATAGGATAAAGATAACTTTTACAATGATAATTAAAAAAAAAAACCACATAGCCCTTTAGGAAGGCTATATTCTTGCCATTGGAATATAAAGCAAGAAATATATGCTTGTCAGATATACAGTATAAATAAATAATTTAGATGAAAATGGTTGATACATTTAACAAAGACTCTACCAAATAATGAAGGGCTAAAGAGTGGTTGTTAGATTTGATGTCCTTCATTGTATATTGTAAGTAATTGCTATCCATAAAATTCTATGGCTTCTGTATAAGAAAAAGAGACATTTTGACAGGCAACACTAGGATGCAATGACAGCAAGCACAAATCCCTAGCAACTGTCATTATCCTGCTGTTGAATTCACATCTAAACTCTGTGATAAGTTAGACCTGCATACTTGTTATTGAGCCATGGTCTGTCAAAGTAGCCACACTTCTCACTTATGAATAGAATTATTAGCCACATGCAGATTTACTCTATAGAAATCTAAATTTGCCAAGGATGCTTTGTATTTCAAAGGGGCCGGGTTAAAGAAAAATACTCCCTGTCATTTTATGCCTATGCTAAAATTTCCCCTGAAAAGTTTTGACCAAATGAAAATTGGATTTTTAGTAAATAACAGATTGATTTATGTTTTATCCTCTAATTAATTCAATATTAGTAAAAAAAATTTAACAAAATTAAAACCAAAGAAAGTGTAATTCAGATGATTATCCATGTACTACATTAAATTTTTATTATATCTAATGCACTTTCCTTTATGAAGGTAGTGGAAATCCAAGGGGATAATTACAGAAAATTCAGCTGAAAGCAACTTTAAAAATGAGAAAGTTTTTATTATCTCACTGAAGAACTTCATGGAGTAACTATAGTGTTAACTTTAGTGGTTTGGTGGTGTTATAAAAAAAGACTGGCTCTTCACACCTTCCCCTGAAGTCCTCAGAACATTGGCCAATTTGTTGTGCTTGGCCCCTTCTGCTTGCCAGATAGATCAACACATGCTCACTCAACAGTATCTGAAAGAAAGAAGAGAGATGTTTGAATGACCCAAGCCAAAAAAACAAAAAGAACTTTGCCCAGAAGGCTTCTCATATCTTGTTGGCTAAAATTATATAAAAGCAGAGTATTTAATCGCTAAGAACAAGGGAAATAGAATTTCCTTGCTGGCTCTAGGCCCCTGGGCATTTGCACACTGAGGCTGATTGGAGGCCTCATGAGCACACACAGAAGCTGAGTTCTCCAGTGTGACTGAAGTTTTGTGTCTAAGGAAAATAGGAGGAGTAATGGTTAGTTCAACAATCAACATTTTCTGATGGAATTTCTGGCTTGAGCTGTTCAATATTTTGTTTCTTAAATTATTTTTGTAAGTTGCATTTTGTTATAAATTTTTACACAGTGCCATAGTTGGCAAAAAAAAAAAATAATTTCTGCACACAAGTCACTGCTTAAAAGATATAAAAGCAGCCAGGTGTTGGGGGTGCACGCCTTTAATCCCAGCACTTGGGAGGCAGAGGTAGATGGATCTCTGTGAGTTTGAGGCCAGTCTGGTCTACAAAACTAGTTCCAGGAAGGCTCCAAAGCAATACAGAGAAACCCTGTCTTGAAAAATCATATATATGTATGTGTGTGTGTGTGTGTGTGTGTGTGTGTGTGTGTGTGTGCGCGCGCGCGTGTTTACTCTTGTATGAGTAGAGAAACATCACCTTAAATAATATAACAGCCAAATCTAGCAGTACACAAATTCTTCTTCCACTCCATCCCTTCTTTCCCCCAGCATTCAGGATCAACCCCAGAACTTTACACTTACTAGTCAAGTGCTTTACTCTGAGCTGTATCCCTAATCATATTTTTTACAATAAAGGTAATTTCCTTTCTCATTATTTTTATTTTATTTACTTTTAACCCACCGAGTGTAATTAGTGCTGCCCATGTGCACAAGGGTGTGGGAAATCCACTGGGCCATGGACATTCTGCCAGGAGCTACCTCCCTAAAAGAAGAGTGACCCTGCTTCCCCCCAAAGGCTCAGAGGGGAGGGTGGAAAGAGTGCAAGGGTCAGAGGATGGTAAGAATGCAGTCAATCACTGTATCAAACCTGTTACACGACCAACGCTTGCGACTGGAGAACTGGCTCAACAGTTAAGAACATGCATACTCTTCCAGAAGATCTGAACTGAGTTTCCAGCACCCGTGTCAGGCAGTTTATAGCCCCATGTGAAGGTGTTAGGTGTCACATCCCCTCCTGAAGCCCTTTTGTGCACTTAATCCATGACTTTCTTCTTACAGTAACCAGGACATTTAATTTACAGCTAATAACTATTAGCAATTGTAAATTTATGTGTGTGAATATGAGTTTAAACATTTTAGTCGTCTATCACATAATTATTTTAGTGCAAATGGCTGTAGAAAATAAGTCCTGAATTCAAATGAACACTTAGCACTTTTGAAGGAAGTACAGTTATGACTACAGAGTACCTGGATGAATGTGATCTTCAGGCCAGAGCTATAAAAGGTCCTGCGCTGCAATGACAGCTGAGGGATTCAGAGGATGGCATGGAAGTACTTGTGGGCTCAGTCTGTAACTGTGAGGTTGAAAAATACGATTTTTATTAGTTTTCATAAAATAGCTATATTAGGCCAATAAACTCACTAATGTTATTAAAATCGAAACAATGAGAAGAAAAACCATTCTTACCAACTACCCATTTCCTGCTTTTAGATGTAAATCTTTAGGGAAAATCAAGTCATAAATAAATGCACTATTGACTCACTTATTTAAATGTAATTGTGTCATATAATTTTCTGTCTTTACATTACTAGAATCATAATTAGTGTAAAATAATTTTATATTCCCCCAAAGATGCAGTGTTGAGATGGCTATTCTTGGTTGTCAACTTGACTTCATCTGAAACTATCTAAAACCCAAATATAGGGGCACACCTGTGAGGGAATTTTTCTTAATTAAATCATTTGAAGTAGGGAGACCCACTTATAATCTAGATCATTAAGGAGCGAAGTTACAGTTTTGATCCAGAACTTTTGAAGTGGGAAGATCTACCTTTAATATGGCCCACACCTTCTGCTGGCACCCTATATAAAGGATATGCAAAAAGGAAGTTTGTTCTCTCTTTGCCTGCTTGCCCATACTCTCACTAGCAAGTCCATTCCTTCACTGGCATTAGGGCCTACTTCCTGGGAATTCTGGCATATACTGAATACCAGCTTCAACATCCAGCCTCATGGACAGAACAACTACTAGATTCTTAGAACTTCCATTGGTAGACAGCCATTGTTGTACTAGTGGGAACACAGCCTGTAAGTCATTCTAATAAATCCCACATATATATAGGAATATTATATGTTATATTATATATATTCAAGTGACATATACATATTAATACTCATCTCTCTCTCTCATACACACACACACACACACACACACACACACACACACAAAAGTACATATTATGAGAGCCTTGACTAATACTAATGTCATCCCAGAAGAACAAAGAGGCCAACTTGGTAATGTTTGAGTAGTCCCAATTACAGGTGTATGAGACCTGTGTGAAACCATAGCATCTTCTATTCCTCCTCCTCCCACAGCTGGGTGATCTCAAGTATGCCAAAGCTTGCCCAATCTGATTAAACCAGCAAGCCCTACCCACCACTGTGACTTGCTATTTCTGTGTCATCCCAGGTGATGTGGTCCTATGTCTACATGTTCCTGTTCTTCTTAATGCCGCTCATGTACCTTGAATACTGAGGCATCGGTGACACTGTCCCAGGCTCTCTAAGACACATGACTTTCAACTCCAGAACCCCAGAAGTTCTAGGTAAACAGGGATGAGCCAGTCATCCCAATACCAGCTCAATCACCTTCCTTTTAAAAGAAATGTTTTTTTTTTTTTTAAATGGGAGTTTTGTGTGCATGTATGTCTATGCACCACGTGCATGCATGGTGTCTGCAGAGGCCTGAAGAGAGTTTCCTGGAACTCGATAACAGAGGGTTATAAGCAGCCATGTTGGTGCAGGTACTCTAGGAGAGCAGCTGGTACTCAACTGCTGAAATCATCTCTGCAGTTCTTATCAATCCTATTCTCACCCATGCTAAGTCAGCTCTCTTAAATTACTTTTTCCCATTTAAATATACATTCATATATTCATTTAAAAATATATTCATTATCAAGTGATAGTTTGCAACTCTTAATGCCTGTAGGGACCATATCTCTTTAACTATTTCCTAGTACTTATATTTCTCGTGTTTAATAAAATAAATCATAAAATTATAAACTCTTATCAATTTAAAGCATTACTCGAATTTCTTTAGTTTAGCTAAATAAAATAATGAAGCTCAGGGGTAGAGCAGGCTTGGGTCCAAGATCCTAGCATGTTTTTGCTGATGACATACATGTTTACTTAACCTTTCTGATTTTCAACTTAAGCGTAAAGGGAAGTTGCAAATATTGCCTTCCCTCCAGGAATAGTACAAGTTTCAAAACCCTGACTGAGGAACACTTTGGTTTCACTGATATTGCATGGTAGATGTTAATGAGTTACTACAATGGATTCATTGTAGTCTTCCACATGCGGTGTCTTTTAGAGAGTTTATGTCAAACCAGGCAAAAGCTGTTATTAAAACTACTGACGGTTGTTTGCAGCTTCAGTTTGGCCCCAACAGACTTTTGCATTCAGCGGCTGTATCAGAAGGGTCAGGCCTTCAAGATTGTTCTACACATCAAACAGCATCAGATCACAGCCAGGAGGAACCAGATAGTTGCAAATCCAAGAGTAAAAACAATTCTTGTTTTATGTCGGCATCCAAGAGAAACAGACCTGTCAGTGTGCCAGTGGGTCAGCCCAGGTAATCAAAGCCGTTTGCTGTTCTTTTTAACCAACTGTTGAAGCTCTTTTATTTGAGCAGAATTTACAGTGATTCTGTTGACTATTTCAGACATTAACACATAGCATATCTTTTAGGTTTGGATTCTGTTTTCTGTTATTGGATTTTTACTTTGAAAACACTGGAGTCAGAGTGTCGCTAATTACATTTTAGAAAACATGAGATGCTCTTCAACCCGGGTTATCAAAAACTGAGAAGAATGCTGGAGGCAGAGTGTTCACTTAGAAGGCATTTATTTGAAATAGAAATGCATGCTATTGGCATTTAACTATATTTTGAAGCGGAATAAAACAGAAATGTATTTATAAAGCCATCTGGCACATACATTTTTAGAGTGTTGTAAACTGTTAACCTAAGAGGTAATGGAAAGAAGAAAATGTGGCAAAGGTAAAAACTAAGGCCCTGAGACTTCCATTGCATCTAGGTTTTTTAATATACAGGTATATTGTAGTTTTAACTTAATTTTACTTCAAGTTTTTATTTTAAAATGTTGACTTTACTAGCCTTGTAAATGAAAATGATTAGAGAATTCTGGATGAAATATTTTTGGCAGTTTACCATGTACTTTTGTAAAACAAAATCAAGACCAGTATTGAATGAATATTAAAAACCTAAAATCTCAACTCTTACTACCCCCCAGTTTGAAACTGTAAAAATATAGGCAATAAAGTTAACTTTTGAATTCAAGTTTTCATCATAATAGACCTATTTTAATTTCTTATATCCTTTAAAATTTAAAGAACTTTCATAATTGTAAACACTTGTGGAAAAGTCTTAGCCATTTAATATCCTGTGATATTAAGCCCCTACTATTGTTTTGGCTGTCAAAATATGGCAGGTGTCTGACTGGCTCTAATTCATCATGTACGTAATCTAAAAAAGAATGCTTTAGGGTTTTATTAGTAAATGGCCAGAATGATTCCTTCTGAGAGAGGAACAGTTTTGGCAAACATCCTGTTGTGTGTTTGGATACTTAAACAGTGCTGATCTCATTGTAGCAAAAGTTTTGTTGTGAGATATTACTTGTAGAAACAATTATATTAGAGAATTGTGGGATAGCATTTTGTTTTTTAAAGTTTTAAGTGATTAACATCATGCACCAAGTTTTGTGGGTTGTTTTTCTTTTAGAGCATCAGAGTCCTCTCTAAAACTGCCATCACCCCACAGTTGCCAAGCATTGTCTCAGAGATATAAACTTCAACCAAAAGTCATTAGAGTGACAGCTTACAAAAATGGATCTGCAACAGCATTTGCCAAAATTACTGCCCCAACCATTGCCTCGGTAACTACTATGCCAGCGGTTTCAATTCTTTATCTTTCATTCTTTTTATAATACAAACAAATAAGAAAAGCAATTATTGTGTTAAAATCTTGTTTAAATCTGAATCTGTACATTGCTTATATAGTCATAGAAATTTTGCTACTATTCTACTTTAAAGTAAATACAACACTGTGGTTAGTAATTAAACAGGTTAATTAAACAAATGCAACGGCTATGCATTTTGGAGAATTGTAAAAATACAGAATGTATATAATTAAAACTAGACAATACTATGACATTTTTACCATTTGATTTGTTTTTTTGTTCCACATTTTCAACTGCTGGGAAGCAGTCACAGCATTGATTGAGTTCCTGAACCTGACACAAGACTCCAGTGACCTTCTATTTTTGTTTTGTGGGAATGTGCTGCTGTCCTACCTTCATAGGGTCACTGTGTCCTACCTGTTACTTTCTCCTAGTTGCTGGAAGCGTGCACACACAAGCTGAATCTGAACATGGCCGCACGACGAGTGTTCTTGGCAGACGGCTCGGAAGCCTTCAAACCTGAAGATATACCCCATGAAGCCAATGTTTATGTTTCAACAGGCGAGCCCTTTTTCGATCCATTCAAAAAAATTAAAGGTAAAAAAGAAAAAGAAATACCACACTCCTCCACAATAAATTGCTTAAGGAATGCAATTAAAAAATGATTTTCTTCCTGTCTTTTTTGCATGGTTTAACAAAACTAATGTTTACGCATTTACAGCTCAGTAAGAGGATAATGTGCTTAATGAAAGAAAAATCCACTGACAGCCACGTTTATTGCCCTTCATTAGCATTGGTGCTTAATTTAATATAGATCTGAATAGACATTAGGGAGCCCGCAGGAGGTTAAATGGTGAAAATATAATAAATTAAATCAGAGATTATTGAATTTACTGTTTAGTTTCTGTGACACTCAGCAGACATAATTCATTAGATGTATGCTCTCAGAAAATAGTTCAGAGTTTCCAGGATCATCTTTTCATTTACACTCTTGATCTTTTTTTTCAGATTGCATTAACATAATTAAGGAATTGTGGCAAGGAATGAACAAATAATTCTATGTACATGTGATTCTCCCAGTAACGTTATTCATAAAGAAAATGCTACAGCTCAATCTTAATTTTTTAACTTTTAAGTATGTATATTTATGTATTTATATATAGAATTTCAGATAGAGATTCTGCTCAGGGTTTTTCTTCCATGTCCTTATAGTTAAGATTTTGGACATGTGAGCTTGTCAATTTCTAAAATTAAAATGCCTCTTCTCAATGTGAAATAACACATTTAAAAAAAGAAAGGAAAATATCCATATTTTAAAACATTTCTTCCAAGTATGTTGTACAGAGAGCTTGTTATCCAGGGTTCCACACAATGGTAGCTTTAGGTAATGTGAAAGACAGCCTCACCATAAGAACCAGTGTATCTGACTGTTGTGTCCCCGATGCTTCTAATACCGCATTAAAAGCAATTTCTCTGCCAGTCCTGTAAAGTTGGTGCAGCAAAGGCAAGCCTAGGCAGTGACTGTATGAGCCAAAGAAAACTAATTCTAGAGTTCATTACAGAGGAGATGATGGAAGCCCCCCATGCATTAATGTTACTGTATGAGATGACACTAGAATTTCTATCATGTCTGTAACACTTGACATCAGAAACACTGTGGCACCTATAAAGGGAGCTGCTAAAATAGCATTTGTTGCAACCTCCCTGTGCCATAGCAGACTCACATGCTTTCAAATTTTGCTTTAACTTTAGACAGTGTCTGTCTCATTTTATAGCCACAGAAACATTTGCTTACACAAAACATTTTAATAGGCAAATATGTATATATTTATATATTTATATACGATTTCTTCACCAAAATCCTTGATTAAGTTTTATAAGGACAAAACATGTGTGCTATTTGGTGAACAATGGTATCACAAAAGAGATACATAAAGATTTTTTTTGTAGGTAAACTAAGGGGAAAAAATCCTGGAAATGTATGCACAAAATGATAATGTCACATCTTTAGCTATTCTTGGTGGGTGGATTTTAAACATACAGGCTAATTTCTTCTCCCTTCCCATTCTATCCTTTGGAAAAGCCAAATCCAGATCAACAACAACAACAAACTTCTCTGCTTTGTCTGCACATCCTTGGCTGTGTTTCATTGTGACATGTACTGCTGTTCTTTTAGCACCAAAATGTTGGCACACACTCCTGAAAATTTCACACCATCTCTTGCTGGATCAGCAAGCTTAACCCACCAAAATCTGGTGTTGTGCAATGGTTTTTGACTGATAATCAATCTTGATGCTGCTCGACAGTTGTTACTGAGACACGGAGAGAGCAGGTGGCAGATGTGTCTTGTCTTCTGAGAGAAGAAATTGTAGGTGAGCTTGGACACAGACTAGCTAGCACATCACATGTCCGTTAAAAAGACGTAGGCTAAGTACAATGGGGGAAAGCCACCATCTAACTATCATCCCAGATAAGCTTAAACACTGACATTTGGTTACATTCAATATGTTGAGAACATAAATGTAAATACGTGTTTGTATACACACATGCATACACACACACACACACACACACACACACACACACACACACACACACACACACAGGTATACTGTGAAAACAAACCATGTATGAATTACTTTGAAGACAGAAGACAAGCTTAGCAAGGGGAGGTGCAAAGCACTGCTCAGGGCAAGCAGGAAAGCCACTGGCCAGTATCAGTGACACAGCCTTCTCATCTGCATTTGTGTTTTAGAGACAGTCAGCACAGAGGCACCAGAGTCAGTGGCCTGACATTACCTTAACTTTGTTCTCCCAGCAGCTTATAGGAGATTTCTGTGTGCTTGCAAGTAACCAGCTAGATCAGAGGAGATGAAAGGAAGGACTAATGGTTGTCTAGCTACTTCTTTATGTTTAATTATCCTCTCATCTCTGATTTAAATTTGGTTTACCTTGATTCAATACAATCTTAAGCCAATAACCTTTTTTATTGTGTGCCTACTATGTATTTATCCCTGGCTTAGGGATGGAGGTCCAGGACTTTGCAAAGCTTAACAAAGGTCTGTAAGTCAGAATATGACTACTTAGCAGTAGAAGCACAATTCAGCAGTGTATATCAAATGGATTCTCCCAGAAAAAAATTTATTCTATTTTTCCCACAGGAAGGTCAAATAAGTCAGCATACGATTTTGGCAATTATATTTCCATATTTTATTTTTCTTGACTTAAGCTTTAGAAAATCAGTGTAGATAGTGAAAATTGCCTCTTATGGAAAGTAACCCCAAATTTACTAAGAAAAAAGCACCCCAGCATATGTCTTATGGTTTGTAATGTTCATTGTCCCTTTGAGTATCACTGCTGACAGGCAGTGTTACTGCTTCTAGAAGACTAACAGAGCTGTCCACACACCTCAGACTACAGAGGGGTCATTTAGAGGTCAGGCTAAGGTGGACACTGACTGGGAGCATTCCCTGTTAAAATGTAGAATTAGACTATTTCCTGTATTTTGAATTGAATATCTAATTAGAAAGATTAGGGTGGGAGATTTTAAAAAAAAAAAGATGGAAATAATCAGAAAATAGAGACGTTTTATATGAAGACTATTCATGAAGATGCCTTACTAGCTCTTATAATCTCATCATGGGACAATTTTGACATTTATTAATGATCATGCCAGAAAGAGGCCTTTGACCAAGCTCTCAGATTCACAGTTATATTGTTTAGATTTTATTCAGTTTTCCATAGCCTCTGCTTGGTGCCAGTAAAGAGAAAGCGTCCTGGATCCACTCCATGGGTTTTTCTTTTTCTTTTTCTTTTTTTCTTCAAGAATTCAGCTACTTAATATCTGCTAAAGATACAGGCAATGCTCTGGCATGACTTACATATTATAAAGAAAACAGAGCCAAGTTCTAGTGTATGGAATCTGATTGTTTTTAAGAGTTGTGGTCCTGTGTTTTCACCTCTTTACATATGCTACTCTGCTATTTGGCTCTCATTTATAGCAATTCCTTTCTGCCCTGAGCTTTGTTAGGGAGACTGAAGGTTGAGTATTATGAGTAAGACTGCTCATCCCTTACATGCTGTAAGATGTAGTCACAGGGGAAAATATCCATGAAAGGAGTTCTCAGTACTACACCTAAGATCTATATTTAAACCTGGAGATTTTCTGCTAGCTTCCATGTGATCTACCAAATGAAATAATTTGCTGTGACAGCTTGTGATTGACAAGAATATGTGTGAGCACATTTAAAACAGGCCAGCTTTTCATGTAGAAATAAATGTCAGTGAAATGATGGATTCTCATCATTTTAATTATTGATGATTTGGAAATATTTCAATTCCATGACACACAAGGACACATTATAAATAGCAGCATAACACTTTTTCTCATATCTGCGTCAATAATGAAATGTTCTGTCATATTTTGTTTTTCAAAAAATGCATTAGTTTAATGAACCTGGAATCATGCATTATTGTTTCATTATATATGTAGTGAGTTTGACTCCAGATGCTGCTTTATTCTACCAATGCTAACTCTAGGCTTTGTGACATGTAGCTATAGGGTTACCATGCCTTAATTCAGAGTTAGGCTTAGTTTTCTCTTGTTCTTTTTCATTTTTTTCTTTGAATAGGATATATGTACATATATATTAAATAAGATCATTAGTTTATCTCCCACTTAGCTGCATATACTCAAAAGTAGAAAAATGGCATTATAAAAATATTCTATTTTGATAACTGAGTATAAAACTATAGACATTATTTCATACATTTTCCCATTCCAACTCTTAAAAATTTTAGTAAGTATGTATAAACGAATGTGGATTTAAAGTCACCAAAAAGTACCTTTAGGTGATGGGAAAATTGCAGCATGTGTGTATGTATCTCTAGGATATAAGTATTTCAAATACAAAGTCATTGAGAAACACCCAAGCTCTTAGAATTTTCATGAAATATTGAGTTGTGTGTTCATACATAAGTCGTGCTTCTCTAATAAATAACTGCAAACCCATTGCTCCCCACACAATCTAAATGATGGTTTGTATGTGTCCAGCACCCAGTTATGAGCAGAGCACTAAGTACAATACACACACTGCTCTCACTGTAATGCTACAGACCAGTATAATATATTATGTGTGGTTCCAGAATCCAACATTGTGTGAGTCTAAATGTTTCATTGCTCATTGGTATCTAAACTTTACTTAGCATAAATAGTCAAGTGTATTGTTGAAATATGAATAATTTCTTAGATTATGGGTCTCCACTCTGGATTTTTCTGAGAAAATTCCATAATGCATCATAAATATGCCTTTATGATATAAACATCATGTTAACTTTACATTTTTTTTCTCTTTTTCTTGTGTGTATGTGTATGCATGTGTATGCACAGAACCAAGGTAAATATCAGTTGTCTTCCTCAGTCACTGTTCACTTTATTTTTTGATTCAAGATCTTTCACTTAACTCTTTGGCTAGACCTGCTGTCCCATGAGCCTAAGGGATCCACGTTCAGTTTCTACTCCCCCAGTTCTGGGATTACAAGTGAGCCACCATGCCAGGCTCTTTGCATTGACACTGGAAATCAAAATCAGATCCTTATTCTTGCTTGGCAAGAACTTTATTAACTGAGCCATTTCCCCAACCCATGTTAACTTTTTTGAAATCCAATAAATTCTAGGTATGAAGCCGCACTTGAACTCAAACATTTTAGAGACTTTTATTCTGTCCTTTGCAAAGAACTCTGAGAAACATTAATTCTCACTAGGACATTAACTCAGAAGGCTTATAAATATTGTCCTTATCACCTCAAATTGTGTGGGAGAGCACAGACAGCAAGCTCAGCTCCCAAATACAGCTTAGAAAGATCAAAAGAAAACTTTTCTACCCCCAAACCCATTGATCTGGGTAAGAAAGTAGGAGGACTGGTGTGAGCAAAAGGGAGTCTCCCCCTCATTCTGTACATTTTCAACAGATATTTACCAAGTCCCTACATAGTTTCAGACATTGACCCAAGGCATGAAGGAGTAGTGTGAATAAGACAGTGGTCTCATGAAGCATTGGTTTCAATGAGGTAGAGGAGATAAAAATAAATAAATAAATAAATAACAAACTAAACATGGTTCTTCTTGTCAATGTAAGTGCAATAAAGGAAGTAAAATTTTATATAGTAATAAGAAATAGTGTCATGAACACGACGGAAGAAAATTCTAGAACAGGTGCATTTTTACAGAACCCTTTAAATCAAGTCTGTTAAGACAGTTCTCTACCTGTGCCCCCCCTTTCTTACTTACCATGAAAATCAATTTATGTATTTGATAGCTACTTTTTCAGGGTGGTTTGCCTTTCCAACTGTTTAGTTTAGAAGTTCCAGACATCTAGGAGAGATGTGAGACACACACTACTGGTTAGTGGGAAGAACAGTAGACTTGAAATAACTTGATCTGAACAATTCTCAACCCTCATCTGTGGTTGTGGGTAAAGTGGTCTAGTGCTGATTTGCAAATAGAGGTAATGATACCTTAAAATCCCTAGATTTTAAAAATTATTTTTTAATATATAAAATTATTTGAAAATCAAATGTCTAGGAGTCCCTTGTAGAAAACAGACATAGAAAACAGGGGCTGGAGTATATATAGCATGTTATAAATATGACTAATATTCCAGAGCTCCTCATAGGAACCTTATGTCCACTCCTAATTTCCCAAAATAGCTGGCTGACTACGTTCAGGGAAACAACAACAATAATTCCTTTATACTTTCTTATCACTGCCAGGAAAGCAAATTACACCATGAACCTGGGAAATCTCTTAATCTCTCTAAGCCTGAGTTTCCTCATCCACAAATAGAGCATAATGAAACAGACTTCACAACATAACTGTGAGAAGTAAATCAGATGAAGTGTGTGAAAACTTGGCATGTGGAAGGTGTTGAAAATACACTGGTCCCAGGGTTTCAACTGTTTTCTGCCCTTTGCTTCATCCTTGGGTTAGCTTGTCTCTGCAAGCCTTTCATACCTGTCACAGGTACTTGATTTTTCTGCCAAGATATTTGCCAGGTCTGAAATATTGAAACAAATGCAACTGAGTTAAAATATGCACCACACAGTTGTACACATAACATGATATGGGAGATATAGTTAGAAGCTTTAAATTCTCATTGTCAGTGATGTAGGTAAAAAGCAAGGCCTTTTATAAATAGGCCCAATGGCCTTATTCTGCTCTGCCCCAGGGAGCTGCATTTTAAGATATGTTCCTGATCATTACCTTTCAGCTACTGTATTTCATTTGAAGAAAGTTCATAAAAAAGTTCAGGGAAAGGATGTCAACATTTTGATTGGCATAGTCAATGGGATGTTTATGATTTTAATCAAATTTAAATTGAAGACATACTTCAAATGATGTGTCAGACTAGTGTTACTGAGTTAAAACCTAGTGACAACCACTGTCATTTTTAGTTAAATATAGCCGTCATGCCTATAGCAATAAATGATGACACCTAAGAACATGCAGAAACAAAGCTCAAGGATTTTGAGAAGAGGGAGTGACTAGAAACTCCAAGGAATGCAGGAATGTGACCTGGATCTCATCTATTTACCAAACACAGAAGCAATTGTATTCTGGGCAGATGATGTAATTGAATGTAGCAGTATGTTTTTTTTTACTGTCAGAGCATTTCTATTTTATAAACTCATCTTGTACTCATCAGATGATTTGTTTGCTCACATTTAATGTCATTATCTGTACCTGCCACAGCATCATGTGTGTTCAAGTTTATTATCCAACCATGAAAGAATGAATTTTTTAAAATTAGTGAGAATTTTTAGTAGGTTTTATGAATCAAGGCTCCAAGTTAGTTGCTATTATCTAATGAAAGAAGAAGGCAGAATTTCTTAGCCTGGTACATGCAAAATGGAAAATTACAATGTGGGGACCATTTAGGATTATTTTGTTTTATGGCACATGCTTTCATTTTTATGGGGAATCAGACAAATGCAGATAACACAAGCAGACTATAAAGTGCTTTCTCTTCTAAACGGTTTGATAAAGAATAAAGTTCACAAAAATAGGCCGTGGATTATTCAAAATTAAATGGAATCTATCATTGGGCCACAGAATTATCAGAGCCTTTAGGAGAATAAGTCTGTGAACAGTCACAGCTTCCTATGAACTAGCCCTTCCTTTGACTAAGTGTTTCACAAGCTTACACTAAGCTTCAAATCATCACTGGATCCCAGTTACCTCTTCATTTTTGCATGATTGAATCTTAACCTCCCAGGAAGGAAGGTCTCAGGAATGTAACAGCAACAAACCTGCAACCTTAATTCAACAAACCTACTCAAAAACATATTTAAAGATTAACACTTTTGTTGTCGGACAATAAACTTGAAAATGCAAGCCTACTTGTGCTTAACATGGTACTGGAGGGCGTCAAGTGTTGCTAGAGTTTCAGTGAAAATGATATGGAAGAAAGAGCCCCCTTTTGTTGGCAGTTGACTAGAGACTCTGCTGATTCATGAAGAGTCCAAGCTGGGCACGATGGGGCAAGCCTGTAACCCTAGCACTTAGGAACCTGAGGAGGATTGAGAAGATGAAGCCAGCCTGGGCTGCATAGTGAGATCTTTCCTCTAAAGAAAAGAAAATCAACAAAAGGAAAGAGAAAAGCAATGCTGCAGAGAGTACTAAGGTTCTAGCTGTTGAAGCTCATGCTTGAGATGATATCTAATCCACATTGCATTCTTAACATCCCCCTTTGCCTTTATCATATTTATAATCATCAAATTGTAACTATTGATGAAAGGTTTGCTGTTCTACCCAGACCAAGTTTGCCTAAGGCAGAGACCATGATTGCCTTGTTCACTGCCATTTTTTGACACAGGGCCTGGCCAGATGTCACAGATGTGCATTTATTGTTCAGTGGGTGTGTAGGTTGTGTAAAAGACCAAGTGCCTGAAACATGGTGAGCCACTGAGGGGACAGTAGAAGGGTAGAACACCTTCTCGGAGCAACCTGCATGACTGTATACAGTGAAAGGATCCTATTCAGGACACCTGGGCTCATGTGACACATCTTATATTCCTCATAGTATCTTTTATTGTCATTTGTTTGTTTCAAGAGGGTTTCTCAGTGTAACAGCCTTAGAGGTCCTGGAACTAGCTCTGAGGACCAGGCTGGCCCTGAACTCACTGAGATACAATTGCCTCTGCCTCCTAAGTGCTGGGATTAAAGGCACGGGCCACCACTGCCATGTTCCTCATAATTCTTAAGTAGTATAAGTGCTTTACAATTATTATTAGAAATAAAAAACAGAAGATGGTTTCCCTTGGAACAGCTACTGCTTAGTACTGAGGGACCTGTGGGTACAGACTCACTCCTTTTTTAATTCCAAATGGGGTAGATGGTAGAGGAAGAGAGAAGGAATTAATAGTGGAGTTCTATTTCCTTTAAACATATTTTTATTTGTATTTTGTGGTGTGTGTGAGAGAGACAGACAGAGAGACAGAGTGGGGGGAGGAGACATATATGCAGGTGCCTTTGGATGTCAGACCATCAGATTCCCTCAAGCTGGAGTTACAAGTGGTTGTATGTTGCCCAGTGTAAGTGCTAGGATCCAAACATGAGTCCTATTGATGAGCAGCAAGTACTTTCAGTCACTGAGCCATCTCTCCAGCCCTGGGATTCTAATTCTTACAAAGGGACCAGAGAGTCTTGGTCCTAGGAGCTGAGACTTTGGGGGTTTGAGGAAGCCAGTGAGTGAACAGACATATTCAGAAGTAAATTTGGCTAGAATTACGTTTCTTGTTTTAATATTCAGCCTGGCGTTTGCCTCACACACCCTAGAGTTGCCTCAGGTTTTTGTTAGTGCCCCACTGCCCACTCCCACTGTCCAATATAATGTTCTTCCTCAGTGGTGCTGAAGCTGAGTCAGACCATCTAGGCTGCTGCTTCTTGACAGTAGATGTAATATTTTCACTATTGCCATCATTTCACGTCTTCAGAGCTATGAACACATCACTTCATCTCTCTCAACAGAAGGGTTCCCTAGGTTTTCTGTTCTCATATAGGAGATCCATTTCAAGACAGATTTCTAGAACTTTCCTTTCTCTCCTCTATCCCCAATAGCTGTGCCCTTTTGCAAACTGGATTTTCTGTAATGCAATGGAAGAATTTTTGAACAGTTATCTTAAAAATCTAGAATGACCTGCTTTGAGCCATGTGGTACTTCTCAGTGCTTCACCTGAGGAGTCTGCCCAGTTACTTCCGGCCACCTCTGTTCTGTCTTCTCAGCATGTCACGTGACTCAGCCTTCCCCCAACACTATTCTTCCCTCCTAGGTTTTGCTTTTCTATTTTTCTCCCTATTGAATGTATCCTTCAAATCCTGCCTGAATGGCCTTTTGAAGGCCTTTTGGCCACTGCGTTCTGTGAGGTGTCTCTACCCCATGTTCCCTCAGTCCCTGCATACTTCTGACCCAGCACCTGTTGCACAACATGCTGTCTTGGTCCTCTCAGACCAAGAACTGTTGGCAGTTTTATGAGAACAGTGTCCAGAACAGGGACTGCAGGGGAGATGGGCACTATATGCTTATTCAATAAATATTTGGGTAAATTATTATATAACGTAGAGGACATAGGCCAGCATCGTATGCCTTCCTTCTTCAATCATTATTTCACTTCACTGTTTTTAAATAGGATTGCTCACTGAATTCGTAGCTCACCAGTTGTCTACACTGGATAGTAGCAAGCTCCAAGGATCCTCCTGTTTTTTGTCTCTCCTATAGTGGCATTTAAGTGTGAGACACTGTTCCACAATTGTTCTGTGGGTGTTGGGAATCCAAACATAGGTCATAACGCTTATGGGGCCAGCATTTCAACAACAGATCCATTCTGCAGCTCCCAAGCCAAATAATGTTTAAAGTTTATTTCAGCCCCCTGTTTTGTAACTGAAGCTAATGCACAATGTATACTGAGCCTGGGGACCTTTTGCTTCAGCTTTTCTGAGTTATTCTCCACGATACATTAAGAAAATCACAGCAATGAAATGGTCACCAGAAATATAACATACAAAGAAAACATCCATCAAGTAAAAGTATTGCTTAGATTGCAGTCTTAGACCAGTCTGCACCCACGGGGAGAGGTGACTGTGGGGCCTTCTCAGGCCCACCTTTCCCTCCCCTTCCTTGGAGTCTCCTGACCTGGGGACTGTACGTAGTAAAAATATTGCTTAATATCAACCCAATAGCTTCTGGGGTAGTAGGAATGCCCTGATATAACAGTTGCCGAGTATTTTACAAATATTTGTTGGGCATTACAGAATCCCATGCCCTGTATCTGATGCTGGCTACTCAGAAAGGAACACGTTCTTGTTTTGTTAAATACACACGGATCACATTGTTTACAATGTATCCAGATACCAGCTCTCTAGCACTGCTGCTGCTCGCTCATCTAATGCTGCAGGCAGCAAAAAGCCAGACCTGTTCTGCTCTCATGCCCTTGGAGCAGGCTCATCCACGCTGTACAGCGTTGCCTACCTGAGGTTCGAGGCCCATTCCCCGGAGTGATGCAGCTCTTTTACAGGGCAAGGCCAGTTCTCCTACTTTCAGGTCTCTGAGGCAAGCTCTCCGACCCATGCCACCACCACCACGCGGCAGACCAGGTGGGGCTGGGTCAGCCTTCCCCATCTCTAAGCAAGGTACAGGGCCTGCTGCTCTACAGAGTGCTTCAGTTGGTAAGGGTTAGGACCAGCTTTCCCACTCTCACAACCTAGGGCCAGTTCTCCCATCTGCGGCAGCCAGCAAGGAGCAAGGGGGAAAGGAGCATCACATGACAGACAACTAGTAGGGGCAAACTCTCCCACACTCATACCCCAGGGGCCTGCTCACCCTTCTATACCTCTACCAACATGGTCAGCCCTACCGTACTGTTCCAGGCAAGGTGCAGGACTCACTGTCCCCCGAGTGCTTCAGCTGATGAGGGGCAGGGAAATCTGCCATTTTAAATTAGAATTTCTTGCTACTTGAGGCACTTGTGCAATGGAGGAAAAACACAGTGTAGGGAAGAAGGCTATGCAGTTGGTAGCCATTTTTCTTTGATTATTATCATTATATACATTTGTATGTATGTATATATATGTATGTGTATGCATGTGTCTGTGTGTGCTGAGTCTGTTTTGTGGTTAGTGTATATATAGTTTCAAGGCTGACCACTGCATTGGACAACCAATAAGAGGGATCATCTCTGGGAAAGTCTCATTCTCCTTCTCCCAGCATTCTCCGTAGTTGCCTGTACTTCCTGGAATTGTTTAAGTTTTATTTATGCAGCCATTTCTGGTGAGACTGCTTCACTTAGTTTCTCCATGCCCCTCTCCTCTCAGCTCCAGGTTACTCTACCCATGCATATTCTCTTTCTGTGGGTTTACCTAAATTTTTAATATTTCATGTAAATGGAATCATATGTCACTTCTTTCATTAGTGCAATGTTTTTGAGGTTTATTCTCATTATAGCATATGTCAGCATTTCATTCATTTCTATGGTTGGATAATATCCCATTATGTATGTTCGTTGTTTATCTATTTGTCCATTGATAAGCATTTGGTTCCCACCTTTCAGCTATCAGTCGTGCTGCTATGGTCATAATGCACAGGTATAAAAGTGCCATTTCTGGGTAAAAGGAGTCACATTTCCTTTATGGTGAGTGCTAACAGATACCTAATAAATTAGGTATTATTAGGTATATATAAATGGAGCTATTTTTCTCATTAGTACAAATAAGAACAGATGGAGGCATCAATGTGTTTCTATGTAATGTGTAATTTAAAAATAAGATCTAAAACAAATTGAATGCATGAGTGAGGTAAACATTTTAGGTAAAAATTATTGTATTTATGAGATGAAACCTCTTAAAAAGAGAGAAACTGACAGCGGCTTAGTGTGTAATGTGCTACTTTCCCGTTTTCATCCATGTATTTTTGAAGCCTAACATAGTAATTTAGCTGCATTCCCATTAATGTTGGTGGGAGTTTGAAACTGAAATCCCCTTTGCATGTGTCTTTGAAAATGTCTAGGTCAAAGTAAACTTAATGAAAAGCTGTTCTTCACTTTCAGTTTAGTGGTTTAGAAAGCGCCTCCCTGCTCCTCACAGAAGTGCCAGGGAAGGTCACTGATTAGAGGTCGTCTGCTCTAAAGCAACAGCAAAAGGCAAAGTATTAGAGAGGAAATGGGTTTCCCCAAAGGAAAGAACACAGGAGTTCAAGTCAAGCAAAGGACACTGGACCCTTTCAGTGGACCCCTGAAGCCAGGTGCATGTGATCAGGGATAGAGGCATGCTAAGGTGAATTTTAATTAGGACTAAATTGTGGTATTACTCTTTCATAGCCTGAACATCTGTTCCCTTCAGAAATGATGATTTATGCAGGCGATCAGAGCAGACAGCTTGCTATAGCTTATGTCACGGCTAGTGGGTAGCTGGAGAAGCTGGAGGTAGCGTTTCAGAAAGCCAGCATCTAAATGGAGACTGGCCATTGTGTTTGACATAGGAAAGAGGGAGAAGGGAAGCATGTGTCCATCTTTAAATTCTAATGCCAAATACTGACTTGAATTAACAAACAAACAAACACAAACTGTCTTCTAGACCATCTGCTGTTAACGAAGAAAGTGACTTGGACAGTGCATGGGTTGATGCTTCCCACTGATGTCAGACAGAAAACCAAGTCCCCACTTTCCAGAAGGATGAAGACACTTGCTCAGAAGACTGCAGTACGAATTCTAGTCTTTAAGAATGGCATGGGGCAGGATGGGCATGAGATTACAGTGGGAAAGGAAACATTGAGGAAGGTAACTTCTAAAATTAAAATATTAATCAAATTTCAAAGTTTATGATGTTCAAAGCAAATTGATTTTAAATAACCATGTCAAACATTAAACTGAAATATTAAGATGGCTTTACATATTAACTGACGTATCCAACTATCTAGAAGTGTGTTCAAAGCATTGACAATATGAATTACCTTACCAAAACAAACAATGGTATTTACTTGGTCAAAATAGTTTGCCATTTATTAGTTATACATATGCTACAAGGATGTTTCTAGTTGGTTCAATATTCTTTAAGATATTCATATTGAAACTAGCCTAACATAGCTTCAAATATCAAACTGTCTCCTTTCATTTAGCATAAAACCTAAAAGTACTGTGTATTTCTTGAAAGTATAAATAATCTGAAATAACTGAAATTATGTTTAAAATATTTTCATTAAGTTTAAGAAACAAATTTAGATAGACCTGGGAAATTGTGTAATAATCAAGGAAACTTAAAAACAATGGCGTTCGGACTTGTTACTTGTTATGTGAACACATGTCTTTTAGAAGTTTTTTTTTGCTGTGTGTGCATGTGCGTGTGTGCATCTGTGCGTGTGTGTGTGTGTGTGTGTGTGTGTGTGTGTGTGTGTGTGCAGGTGCTGATGGAGGCCAGAGGTATTAACTACTTGGAGCTAGAGTCACAGGCAGTTGTGAGCAGTTGGGGCCCAAACTCAGTGCTCTTTGCCAGTGCATTCTTTGCCATTAGGCACTGAACCATCTCTTCAGCCCCTCACATCATCTTCAATATCAAGGAACTAATGAGACTTTTAAGATATATTTTATAGATAGATATTTTTGATCAACCTTAATAATATTAGTAATAATAGTAACTATAGTTCAGTAATATATTAGAGACAGGGACACAGCATCATGTTTAGGTTTGCATTCTGGATTTAATTCCCATTGATTATGAGACCTCAGATTATTGCCTCTCATTGGGCTTCAGTTCCATCACCCAAAAGGGGAAAACAGTATCGCTCCCTTCACAGAGTTGCTATAAAGAATCACTCTCATGTAATGCATGGAGTATGATGCCTGGCATCCAGAAAGGTCCCAATGAATGTTTCTTGTTAAGACTCGCAAATATGCCAGACAGTGGTGGCACGCACCTGTGATCCTAGCTCTATGGATGCAGAGGTAGACAGATCTCTATGAGTTTGAGACCAGTCTGGTCTACAGATCAAGTTCCAGGACAGGCAGGACTGTTACACAGAGGAAACCCTATCTTTAAAAAACCAAAAATAAAAAAGACTCATAAATATACATCTAATAGAAATTATTTTTATTTTTCTTATTAGTAGAAAACCTTATTATGAACTCAACAAAAGTGTCTGTCTTAGGTATAGATATTTTTTTTGTATGGAACTGTTTTAATTTGGATGTTGCTCAAAATAAATGAGTGGTCAACTAGGAATTAGGAAGTTTTTATCATGATAATGATTTTTCTATGGTTGTTTTGTAACCACAGACACTAAAGAGACTGCTAGTTTTATGTCAACTTGACAAAAGCTAGAGTCATTGGAGAGCAGGGAACCTCCATTGAGAAAAAGATCTGGCTGTTGGTAAGCCAGTAGGGAAATTTCTTAATTAGTCATTGATAGGTGGAGGGTCTAGACCATTGTGAGTGTGGTAGTCTTGGGTTCTATAAAAAAAACAAAAACAAAAACAAAACAAAACAAAAAACAGGTTGATCAAGCCATGGTCAATAGCCAATGAGCAGCACTCCTCCATGGCCTCTGCATCAGTTTCCTCCTTGTTTGATTTCCTGTCCTGACTTCCTGACTTCCTTTGGCGATGGACAGTGATGTGGAAGTGTAATCCAAATTTATTTCCTATCTTCCCCCAAGTTGCTTTGGTAATGAAGTTTATTATCACAGCAATAGTAACACTAACTAGGACAAACATCTACCAAGGATATAGGAAGTTGGGACTTTACTTCTTTTACCTGCATGTTTGGATTATGAGTAAAAGCAGGCATATTAGTCAAAATTCAAGTAATAATGTTTACTGTAATCCCTTTCCCAGAGATTCTGAAAAATAAAGAAGGATATATATCTCTTAGATTATTAAAATGTAGATACACTTAGAGATAGATGTTAGATTAGAGAAAATCTGGAATTCAGTTCGGTCTATAATTCTATGCTGTGGTCATAAAAAAGGGTTAATAATCATTCTTACAGGGTATATGTTCTTAGATGAAAGTTTGTATGTAAATAAAACTGTCACTTCTATTTTTTTGTCATCACTGAGCAAATTATTTAAAGTAAATGATAAGTAAATCAATTCTTTTTCTTATAGTTTGTGAAATTTAAAGAAATTTCATAATTCATAAAACTCGTGACAGAACATTACTCATTAATATGTTTGTAATATATTTGTCTAAATATAATTTAAAGAGTGAGGTTAAAAACACTATGGGTAATGAAATGTTGAACTATGGGTAATGAAATGCTGGCCTTGGGATAAGAACATGTTGCAAGGAAAAACTAAAGCTAGCTTGTAATTTTTCAGTAAAAATTTTCATTTTGAAAGGGCTTTTGATAATCATAGGGTCATGCCCTACTCATAAATTACATAAATGTGAACTAAGGAGGAGAAATAAAAATAGGATGCAGAGGAATGACTGAGGTCAGGTGGTAAAATAAGGCTGTTAACTTAGAAAAGACCTCTGTGAGCTCAGCAAAGGGGGAATGTCTGTTTTAATAACGGGTGGGAAATCAGCAGAAAATCTATTCATTTTTAATGAAGTTACATAATTAAGAAATTTGAAATTAAGGCAATATAATAATATTCTCCAGTAAAATCTGGAATAGCACAATTATTACCTATAGATTTGAATCCATAATTTATTACTTACAGAATTCTTAGGCAAGGATTTAGTGAGCACATAGTGCCCATTATTATAAGATTTTTCTTAAATGTGTATATTCATGGGATGATAAAGGAATTTAAAATCTGTGGTCATCAGATGTCAAGTTAATAGATACTTATAGTGTCAGGCATGAATTCCTTCCCATGGTATGGACTTCAAGTCCAATTGGAGGGAATTTAGTTATCCCTGTAATAATCATGTCAGTTTTGCACAAGTGGGCACATTTTACCCACATGCTAGCACAATAGATTCATATCTAGATGAGACCAATGATACCTTTTGTCCTCCAAAAACTTGCTGAGCATTCTGGAACTTCAAAAGCTAGACAGTAGAAAGATTTAGATTTCTTTTCCAGATTGCTTCCTCTATATCTTATACTTGAGATGTGAGACATCTTCAGCAATGTGGTCTTATCCTCTACTTCTAGAGGACAATTTAGAGAACTGAGGGAAGCTCTGAGGCTTCCCTGAAAACCTCTGTTTAAGAATCCTCACAGGGGCCTGGGAACTTCATTTAGTTGGTCACTGCTTCTACAGACAGCATTATCTACCATGCAGAATGACTTCCTTCAGTCTCTCATATATATATATATATATATATATGTTCAAAAATAGTAGGTTCCCATATGGCTTTTTCATACTCGCTTCAGTTTGCTTAATCCCCCAACCTGAATCTGATCCCCCCAATTCTTCTCTCTCCCTAACAGATTTAATCTCTCCCACCATAGTAGACTCCTCTTTATTTTTCTTTTACTTATATTCTACTCATTCCCTTAAGGTATCTTCCCTCGTGTGTGTGTGTGTGTGTGTGTGTGTGTGTGTGTGTATGCATGTGGAGTTCAAATAACAACTTCTTTTGTTAGTCTTCATCACCTACCATGTTTGACACAATTCTCTTGTTTGCCACTGTGAACTCCTGGCTGGATGTCCCTTGAGTTTCCAAGGATTCCCAGCCAAGAACTGGAATTACAGATGCACATTGCCACCTCTGCTTTATATAGTTTCTGGGAAGCCTCTTTTGCAGTACGCATTATTGTTTTATATTAGCTTACGACTTTCATTAAATATGAATTAATCCTCCATCAGTAATTAAAAGGGAAGTACTCAAAAATGGGTGAAATTTCTAGTGGACACAAATATGTTTCTAAGGAATGGGCCTCCTTGAAGACTTTACAGGATCTTAAGGAATGGGTTTTCTGGACTTTGATTTTTCTTTGGGATGAGGTACTTAATTGTCATTGTCTGTAGGCCACTGTCTCTTTCACTGACAGACTGCCAGTAATCAAGTGGAGGAGATTATGTGTGGCTTAAGTACTTACAATTAATCCCCTTTGTTTCATAAACTACCTTCACTCCTGGCTCTCCCTGGTACACCAGATTCCCAAGTTTTCTGAATTACTCCTCAGAGAAAGACTCCCTTTCTTTTCTGATGCAAAAGAGTAGCTTCTGGAAGGCTTGGCTTAATGGAAGGCAATAGAATTTAGGATGTAGTTGTTTTCATGGAATCCATCTGATTTAACCCAAGTTTTTCAAGTCCTGATTTGTCAATATTCTGAGTCAGAAGTTCTGAAATGCAAACCCAGTTCAGTTTTGTGGCTCAAGTTTCATTTTTTTCTGAATTATTCACTACTAAGTTATGTTCATTTTATTTAAAGAAAAGAGGCTAAATGTTGATCTTTTATTTGATATTTACAATAGATTTTAAAATAAAAAGTCATTTCAATAATCTTGTTTTATTACACGTGGTAGTTTTTGGAGAGTCTCTTGGTACTTGCACATACTAATGTAAAAAAAAAAATAACATTAATTGAATAAGAAGAGAATAACTCCTTCTGCCACACTTCCTACAAGCATTGTTCTCATGGCATGCAAAATATCTGCAACAGAATTGTCTGGGTTTTGTGTATGGAATTCATTCCACTCTAAGCCTGTTGAGTTGAGAACGTCTTTGGCATGGAACTGGGAAATGTAAATATTCACAAATATCTTTAAATGAGTCCCAGAACCACTAAAACTTAAGAACTCTCTCCTTCCATTGGTTTTCAATGTTTTTGTTTTTAATTAGTGGGTACCATGAGACTGTTATTTTGATATAAGCTGTTTAATAGATCTGTATAACATTGTTTTCCCAAACATCTCTTAGGTCTTTGTGTGAAAATATGGAATTTTCATACTGTTCTTTCTTAGTTTTCTCTGCTTCTTACATTGTTTGTTGTAGGAAAGGAAAATAATAATAAAGACCATAGGAAGTAAAACATCAGGTTGCTAGATTAGCATGAATCCATAGTTCAGAAATCAGGAATTGAAATCACCTGCAGGTTTTCAGAAAATGTCATCTATGTATAGGAAATATGCTTTAGAAAATAGCGATATGGTCTTGTATTCATTCAGACGCAAACATTTCATTAGTTACTCTTCCATGTTATCACTGAATGTTCATGTAAATATTTAAGCAAATACTTATTTATGTCATGATGTAAATCATAGGATTTATGAGATGTCTTTAAGCCACAGGGAAGTCCTGACTTCTGTTGTTTTCAGCACTAATTAATTTGAAAATAATTCAATAAATTTAAACAAATAAAACCTTAAGGAAAAAATTAAATTTAAGAAAGGCCTGATTCAATTAAAAATATAATAATATGATTGCACAATATTCCCACATATAAAGCAGTGGTTGTATGAGCAGTTTCCCAAAAGTATTGGTAAAATAATTTATAGGGTATTGAGAAAGATTCAAAAGGAAGCACCTGGGGTAACAAAATTTGATTAAGGATGCTGAACATGGGTTCCGACAGGAGAGGTCATGCATACTTAGTGTACTGGAAGTTCCCTAAGAGTTTTTAATGAGATTTGTGAAAATTTTTATCAACACTAGTTATTATTTTAAAATGTATGTTTTTTTTTTTACTTTAGGGGTTAAAGTCTGATTTAAAAATATGATGGCATATTTTTAAATATAGAATTTGATAACATTTTATTCCCAAGAGGCTGTAAGCAGCCAAATGTCTTTTCTTATTTAATGTGAAATTTGAGAATTATGTAATTAGAATTTTTAGAATGCTTTAGGTAATTATTATTAGATTTTTTTGTAGAATTCACACTATGTATGAAATAGAAATAAATAAGGATTTCCATTTTGAATATTTATTTGGTTTATTGGTTGTAGCAAAGGACAATCAATATTAACTATGGGCAGTGCAATCAAACAATGTATTAAATTTGAACAGACAAAATTTATTTCTTTCCTTTTCTTGTATTTTATTTTATGTGGATTTTATGTATTTGATACATTTTTAGGTCTAATAACATTAGCATAAATATGATGATTAAAGGGTTTCTTCAATTAGCCTCCATATGTACCCAATCACTAAAGTTTCTTGATGACTTTTACCTGGCTTCTAGATAATAAAGTCTCAGAATTGAATGAAGTCATCCAGTCATACACCTTGAAACACAGAGATTGAACTATTTAACTGCTACCCACAGTTGAAACAGTTAGAACCAGAAATTATTCTCTAGTGTCAGAGTAAGGGATGCACTGACCACTCAAAGCTTCCCTCTGCTGTTATAAACCAGAGCTTCTGTTGCAAGATGGCCCTGATGATTTTCACTTCAGATCGCCATTATAAATGCCACTTATATTTTTCTCCTGGTAACTTATAAAAATACAAAACTACCTTGATTTTCTACAAGACAACTTTTAGGTCAAATTTTGGAAATAAGTCATGTTGGGCTCACAACTATCACTTATTTTTAAAGTGAATTTTTGTTATTTGAAACTAGTATAGATTCACGTCTTCCTATATTTTGTTCTCAAATGTGCCCTTATTTTTAAAATGGCATAACATAATCATTGAAAACAAAACCAGAAGACATCTATTCTCAGTCAAATGGAGAAGCTAGTGTTAGGGAATTTATCTCCTTCTAAACCATTGAGAAGGGGGACAAACTGGTAATTATGTTAGATATTAGGAAATAGTAAACAGCAGATGTAATTCCTAAGAGAATGGAGGAAATGAAAGTGTATCTTACACTTTACTCCACCACTGAATTTGAGTAGTTTTCAGATCATCCTAGAGAGGGAGAATCCAAGAAAGGTGCAGAGATGCCTGTGAGCTAAAAGCAGACATCAAAGTTCTTGAGGCAGAAGTGGCTGGAAGTGTTCAGAGCAGAGTAGCCAGGAAAGAGTTACCCTATCTGGAGAAGAGTTGATAAAATGTACATTGGTTTCTGCTTCTACGTGTGACTATTAGGCTGCTCACCTGTAGTTTGAACTCCACAGTAACCAGAGAGAGGACAGCTAATGGGATGAAAAAGGAAACACTATGGGGTCACATGCAGGTAAGGAGATGTTAGCTCACTGACCATCTGGAAAAGAAAGATCTTACCGAACCTTTAGGGCAGTCATGAAGCTCCTAAAACAGGTAGAGGTATCCAAGAGAAATGTAAATCAGTAGAAGTTGACACTGAAAAGAGTTAACAGAAGATTCACCAAAACCTATTATAAATTTGATTAATGAGTTAAAGAAAAATATGAATAGTATGTGAAAAGAAATGGTAGCTGAAAACAGAGTTAATGAAAAGGCTCAGGGGACACAACAGAAGAGGGAGTTGCAAGAATGTAAGTGCTGGAAGATGGGAAGGAGACCCATGGACTTGTAGTAACAGTGTCCGCTTGCACAAACCCCACACCTGGCTTCATCAACAGTCCATCTAGGTTAAAGCTGAGTCTCATGAGGTTCACCCCTCCCAAAAGAGCTATAGACTTTTAAAGCTTGCAGAGAGCAGAGAGGAGAGGAGAGAAGAGAGAGAGAGAGAGAGAGAGAGAGAGAGAGAGAGAGAGAGAGAGAGAGAGAGAGAGTTTGATTTATGTTGGTTATCTCCTGCTGGGCATGGGTCCTTGCCCTAAGAGTAGCCTATATAGCCAGTGAGGCTCCATTAGAGAAAACTAATTTTTCCTTTGTGAGCAGTTATCAATAGGAGATAGCTTCTGGGTTAGGGATATGGGCCTGTGCCCACTTGCCTGCTCAGCACTGAGACTTCATCAGGCCCAGATCCTTGTAAGCCTTGTGCATGTTGTCACATTCTCTGTGAGTTCATATGTTCATAGGTTCTGCCATGTTTAGAAGGCCTTGTTTCCTTGGTGTTTTCAATTTCTTCTAGCTCTTATAATATGCAGAGTCCCCTGAGCTGTGAAGAGAGGAAATTGATGGAGACATCCCATTTAGGACCGAGTGTTCCATGGTTTCTCATTCTATTTAGTCTTAAGTTCTTGGCCACCCAAGCAGTGTTGGGGATGGACTCCATCTCATGGAGTGGCTCTTAAATCCAATTAGATATTTGTTGGTTAGTCCCACAAGCTTTGTGGCACTATTAGCCTAGTACATCTTGCATGCAGGACACCATTGTAGAGCAAAGGGTTTGTAGCTCAGTTAGTGTTTATCATTCTTCCTTGGCAACTTGCAGAGTGCCTTACAGAATTATGAACACTAGTCAGTAGGGGTGAATGCTCTGTGTAGGCACCAGCTTGACTACTCCATGATGAGTGAGTTGTGTAGGCTTTGGCTTCAGCAATAGGACTTTACCATCAGTTTTTGAGAGTAATCAATAGGCAAAACCTGGATAGTTTTGGGGTTTCCTTTGTCCAACATATGGATTAAATATGATCCATTCCTTGAATTGGAAGTTCATTTGTGATGAGAGATCTCCAGTTGGAGCTTTATCATCCCCATTATTTGGCAATTCTGTTTAGATTACCTTCACATATGTATATATTTTAGGAAGTATAGCTGGACTTTTCTTTGGACTTCCAGGTCACAAAAAACAACATGGAGACTTATTAATTATGCAAACTCTGCCTTAGCTTAGGCTTGTTTCTAATTAACTCTTGTAACTTAAATTAACCCTTATTTTAACATTTTCATTCTTCCATGTATTCATTACCTTATCTGCATCTTGCCCATCCTACTTCCTCCATGTCTAACTGGCAACTTTGCCTTCCTTCTTCCCAGAGCTCTCTCTGTTCAAAAGTCCCTGCTATACCTCCTGCCTTGCTATTGGCCATTTAGCTTTTTAATAAACTAATCACAGTGGCATATCTTTACACAGTGTAGTCAAATATCTTGCAACATTTCATCCTTTTGTCTAAATAAAAAGGAAGGGGTTTTAACTCTAACATAGTAAAACTATATACAATATGAACAATTATCAGGTAAGAATTATAATATCCAGTCCATTCATGTTGGCACATTCAAAGAAAATACTCCACAATTAATCTTATCTTGGTGAGTTCCAAGTTTTATGCCTAATTTACCTTCTATGAAAGGCTCTAGAAAGGTTCTTATTGAGGAATGTAGACTCAAAAAGAAGAAGAGGAAGAAGAAAGATGAGAACAAAGGAGAGAGGGTTAGCCAGCCAGGTAGCTGCAAGCCCGACAAACACAGAAGCAGGAAAAGGAGGAAACACAGAAAATAAAAGGTAAAACGTCCCTAGGAAAAAGGTAGATAAAGAGAAACAGGTTAATTTACATTAAAAGAGCTAGCCAGGAATGAGCCTAAGCTAGGCTAAACATTCATAATTAATAAGTTTCCATGTCATGATTTGAGAGCTGGTTGGTGGCCAAAAAAAGGAAAGCCTGTTACAAAATAGTGATGGAGAGATGGTTTAGTGGTTAAAATCTGGTTGTCTTCCAGAGTACCAATGTGACATATCACAACTGTCTAAAACCCTAGTTCCAGGGGTTCCAATGCCTCTTCTTGCTCATGGGCAGGAATCATACACGTTGTATGAAGATATACATGTAGGCAAGACACCCATATACTTAAAATTTTAAAACAATTTTTATTTTATTTATTTACTTGTTCTTTGTTTTGTTTTTCAAGATCGATTTTCTCTATGTAGCCTTGGTTATCTTGGAACTTCTGTAGATCAGACTGGCCTCAAACTCACAGAGATCCCAAGTGTTGGGATTAAAGGCAAGCACCACCATCACATGACTATTTCATTTTATTGTTTTCATCTTCAGGACATGGTTTCTCTGTGTAATCACTCTAGCTGTTCTGGAACTCACTATGTAGACCAGGCTGGCCTCAAAATCAGAGATCTATCTGCCTCTGCCTCCTGAGTGTTGGCGTTAAAGGAGTGTGCCACCATGCCCAGCTAAAATAAATAAATAAAAAATTTTAAAAGAATAAAGCAAGGAGTATGTGTTCATAGATTAAAGTCTCTCCATTATCTTCTTCTCATTTGTATTTTAACATAAAATATCATAACAACATTTTTATTTGATAAGAAATTGTTATTCTTACAAATCAGAATCATGTTCATTACCAGCGAGAGCAAATAATTATATCTCATTGTATGTCTGTCACCTGCCTTAATGAGAATAAGATGAAGAACAGTTGAGCAAATGTGCCCCCAGGATTTATCCAAAACAATATATTCAATTTACTTCATATAATGGATGCAAACCTAGCATCCTAGGATCTTCAGGTTAAACTATCGATGATAATTCTGAATCTAACTAGTAAAACATGGTTCTCAGCAGAGGTTTAATCTACTGCTTGCATTTAGTTTTTTTTTTTTTTAAATTTCTAATATGTTGATAGTCTTTCAGTCATCAGAAAAATTCTGTAGAAACAGATCTCTCAAAAGATTCATGATAAATGGGAGTTCTTTTCCACAGAGTATGTGCAAGTAATTGCAAAAGGTGAAATATTTTTAGTAATTCAAAGAATTAATTTCATAATTATCCATTCATCTTCACAGTTTTCTGCCTGCTAAATTTATTCTAAATTCTTCCCTGGGTTCCTAATTAAATAATTAAATGATAAGCATAAGTTCACACAGTAATGCTGTTGTAATCTGTTTGCTGGATAAATATGTATTGAGTTAGTACACATCAGTTCTCATCATCTGAGAAACATACATCCTTTCCTCAAGTTGTTTTCTAACAGGTATGTGACTCTAGTGTCAAACAGCAGAGAATCCTTATTCAAACAGATATGAGTAAAAAGAAACTAAGAAATCCAGAGGTAGGGCCACTCTGCACATGAAGTGATGGGATTCCAGTCTGGGTCTTGCTACTCTGTAGTTTTGTGGCAATAAAATGACTGTTGTGCAGCTAAGTGCAATTATGTCAGGACAGAGGAAAGAACGACCCTCCTTATAGACGAACAAACCTTTATTGAAGAAGTCTTTTCTCAGGCCTTCTTGGACCAATATGGATTGTGTTTCCAAACCCAACCCATTCATTGTCAGTGAGCACAGCACTGCAACATGGTAAGTCTGACCAGTCAAGATAATTGCCACCTCCCTTGCCTCAAATCGAGTCAGAAGTGCAAGAGTGAATCCCTAAAGAAAATTTGTACTGTATATTGAGGATGTGGCAGATAATGTTACTGAGTCAGAAAGCAACAGCATTGCTGTAAATGTGAAGATACCTTCTTACCTTATTTCCTTCTGTGCACTGGCGCTGAAAAGAATAGTTTATCTGAATAAAAAAAACCTCCTCAGGAATTATGCTTTACCTTTAGCATAACTTTATAAAAATGTCAGAAACTGTATAAACAGCATTTAGTAGGATCTTTATAAAAAACACAAGATTAGGGATAAAATGAGTTGAATTAGGAATAATGGATATCAAATTCCATTCATTCATTTGTCCAAAATGTTTTTAAGACTACTGAGGTTTCCCACATGCCCAGGATATAGTGATGAACCAAATTAACCCCATTGCTGTCCTCATGCTTTAGAGATGGACAGAGACATTTGTAAAAATAGATATTAAATGTAGACTGGTGGTTCAGGGAAAGCTTCTGAGATAAGAAAAAAACATCAGAGAACACAGCACACAAAAGGGCTCCAGGGCAGACTGAGCAAGATGCACTTGGGGAGTAGGAAGGTTATTGAACATTTCAGTCAGGCTGCGTCACTGTGACATAAAACTGACATAAATAACCTGATGAGAGAAAGGGTTGTTTTAGTTCACAGTCTGTTGTTATTTCTAGCTCCACAGTCAGGCAGAACAACATGGAACTGGGAGCATGTGGCAGGTGAAATATTGAATATGTATTAGGTAGTATAAAGCTTGGAAGATATTTGCAAGATGAATGTTATTCAGTGTGGGAGATGCCAGATAAATATTTTCCTAATGAAAACAGAAAACTGAAGGAAGTTAATACAGAAAGGGACTCGATAACAGCTCCAAGCACATGTCCCTAGTAATGTGTTTCTTTCAACCGTGTTCTACCTCTGATTAGCCATTTTGGGAGTCCCTCAAGGAAATAATATGTTTATTAGAGCAAAGCCTCAAAAACCGGTCAGATCACAAGCAAGTCCTTAAGTGTGATATCTTGTGTTTAGACTAGCAGCATATAAAGAGGGAGTGTGACTTTATAAGAAGCTTACAGACTTTTTCTTCCTTGTCATCTGAAAGCCTCGAAGAGTCATTTAAAGGATTTGAGTTAGAAAAGTAATGGTTTATGATTTTGAGTAGATGACTTTAATATTTGGGAGAGAATGAATTGAGTGCATCAAAGTAGATGCAGACAACTATTAGCTAACTTTTGTAAGGATTCTAACAATAGCACAAGGATGTTCAAGTTAATATGGAAAATCTATATGGACTTGTATGAGTTTTAGAAAATGAGAAATGACAAGGCTTGTGATGGCATGGATATGTGGCATGAGGAACAACAAGATGTCATGGACTGGGAGGATAGTTTTTAGGCTTCTAGCTTGTAGCTCTGGATAGACAGTTTCCTTTCCCTAGAGCAAGGAATTCTAGAGTACTAGTCTCAAAGGAAGAATAATATTCAGTATTGGATAGGTTGACCCTGGAGCCTATTTCACATAGGCAGAGATAATGAGTAGATATTACACAGCCTAGAGCTTAAAAGACAGTCTCAGGGTGGGTATATCTGTTTGGGAGTTGCTAGTATACAAATAGAAGATGAAATTTTAGGGCTCTGTCTTAAGAATGCCTTAGGAGAAAAAGTTAAGCCAGAAAGAAAGAGGCCTAGGGCTTATTTTGAAAAACTCTTGAGAAGACAAGATTCACAAGCTTACAGAAAGAAGTAGAAGAAATAGTGTTTAGGAAGAGAAAGCAATTAAATGATGCTTCTAACTAAACACACACACACACACACACACACACACACACACACACACACACACAAAACTAGAGGTAAGAAATATCCTTATCCTCAATGACAATCTCTTTGGTTTTGTTTGTTTGTTTGTTTGTTTTGTTTTTTGGTGTTGTTTTTGTTTGCTTGGTTTTTGTTTTGTTTTGTGTTTTTTGTTTTTCAAGACAGGATTTCTTTATATATAACAGCTCAGGTTTTCTTGTGTAACAGCTTTGGCTGCCCCAGTACTCATTTTAGACCAGACTGGCCTCCATCTCGCAAAGATTCACCTGCCTCTGCCTCCTAAGCTCTGGGATGAAAAGCATGCTCTGCCACCACCTGGGCCATTCTCATTGGTAATCTCTGAGAAAACTTTATTTGGTAAAATGAAAGCTAGAAAGAATGGCTTGAGAGTGAGTGAGTGAGTGAGTGAGAGAGAGAGAGAGAGAGAGAGAAGAGAGAGAGAGAGGTAGAGAGAGAGAGAGAAAGATGTGGCTAAGGAGCTATGCTTGTAGTTTTTGTGACATGAAGGTAAGGCTTCAGTCTTTTCTCTGTAGAAGAGGATGGAGAGAGGGAAACTTGATGGAGATGATAGATGGGTGATGGAAAAGCATACACTGTGTAAAGTGAGAGAGATACCGATGAAACCGCAGTAACTGAGCAGTGCTTGTGGACCAAGAAGGATACGAGGGCTGTAATCATGCTGCTATGTTCAGCTTTGTGGCTTTCTTTAGTGGCAGGAGGCTTATCAATACGATATGACAAGGACAGCAAGATCCACTCAGAGCTAGACTTCTGTGAAAAAGTGAACAAGGAAGAGTGACTTCAGTGAGGACAGGTGGTGGGCTTGAATATGATTCTAGAAAGAATGTAAGAGATAAAAAGTAGCACTTTCCCATTGTAGAATAAGTAAATGGTGAGCATGCAAGGCATCAAGAATGATGTAAACATCCCTTGGGCCTCCAATGTTCAGTCTATCAAATAGTAGCTCAACAGTCTGTTGTCTGCAAGGTGCCCTAGCTCCCTTATTTCCTTCTTCCCCCCTTTTCTTTCCCATTCTGCCTTCCTGCTTCTCTCCCTTCATTTCTCCCTTTCTTCCTCCTTCCTTTCTTCATTCTTTTTTAATACTTCTGTATACTTTTAAAAATTAACAGTTTCATATGTTAAGAGTGTTTTAGAAATCAATAAATTTTATTTTGCATTATAATTGTACTAACTGTATAGAAATTATTTAAATGTATATTCCATTTAACCAGAGATTAATATAATAAATTATTTTACCCTGTATAGGTTTTAGATGTCTGCACAATGAAAATGAATCTAGATTCACCAGCCAGATATATGTATGACATGAATGGTAGAAAAGTTGAAGATATTTCAAAAGGTAAGTGGCAAATATTTGTAACTCCTGCGATACAATTTTGAAAGAAATTTATATAATTTTCCCTTTAAGCATTTTATAGAGAAGAAAAAGCAAGGATTTAATTTTAGCACTAATAAACAGTTAGTACAATTATAATGCAAAGGGGCACTGTGTGTAATATGTACAGTGTAAAAATACCTTTCAAGAGATGCCAGGATTATAAGAATAATTTTTTTCTTTTGCCATAACTTTAAGTTATTTTTAAAGCTGAGTATTTTAAATTTAGTGAACTGTAAGTAAGTAAGCAATTATTGGCCTCTCTAAGACAAATCATTGGGGCTCAGGGTGTGGCTCAGTGGCAGAGTGCTTGCCCAGTGTGTACAAGGCTGTGGGTTCAATTCCCAGAGGAAGCGGTGGGGGGAGCTTGAGAGGGTGAGGGATGGAGGCAGAGAGAAAGGGAAGGACAATCTCTAGAGGTTATCCCTCTTATCTTGGTTAAGAGGAAGGATTTAAATGTACGAATTTGAGTCTATTTCCTTTCCGTGTGTGGTGTAACAAAATTGCTTCTCTACAGCATTCAAGGCAGGCTGAGGCAGAAGTGGCACAAGTTTGACCCTAGTCAGGACATGGTCTTAAAAGACAAGATTTCCTGACCCAAATAGTGAAGTAGTGACTGAGCCTGCTGCCTCCTGGCTGCCAGAGGCTTTGAAATGTATGCTCATACTTCATGGGCTCCAGAAGTGTGCTGTTATCATATTTTAATGCATGCCTCACTCTGTGCTTTTACATACAAGCTTATGTCGGCTGAGATTAGCTCATGCAGCCACTAACATCGGATTTAAAATACTTAGCCTAATCCAATTGGAGGAACCTCCAGCCTGTAGCTCTCCTAGTTACTTAATATTAGATTCTAAAATTTGTTTTTCTTTGTTAACTATGATGCTGTGCATTGACTGATGGGAGTCCCTCATCTTCCTGTTGATTATCTTCCAAACCTTGACATAGGGATGGTCAAATATTATGTAAAAGGTAACTCCTAGTTTAAATAAACAAATACAAATACTCTTACTTCCTATGGATTTTTTTTTGTTGTTGTTGACTTTACACCAGATCAGAAAGTCAGCTAATAAGGTGTAATATTACGTTCATAGCTGGTCTCTCTCAAAAGATGGAACATATGAGCAAGGGAGGTCAAAATCATAATGGAGAAATCTACAGAGGCAGCTGAACCAAATTCATGAAAACTCATGAACTCTAGACCCACAACTGTGGAGGCACCAGGGGACTGAACTAGGCCCTCCTTTTGTGGGAGGCAGTTGTGAAACTTAGACTATCAGAGGGGCCCCTGGCAGTAGGACCCCACACAAACCTGGTACATAAACTAGCTTATTAGAGCCCATTCCTTAGGGTGAGATGCCGTGCTCAGAGCAGTAGGACTACTATATAATCCCAGTACATGAACTTGGTAGAGCCCACTCCCTGTGGTGGGATGCCATGCCCAGTCTTAAAGCATGGGAGGAGAGCTGGGCCCTGCCCCAACCTATTGTACCAGTCTATGTTGACTCCTCATGGGATCTCTTACCCATGAGGAAAAGTGGACTGGGGGTAGACTAGGGGGTGGTGAAGGAGGGTGGGAGGGAGAATTGTGGTTGGAAGGTAAAATGAAATCAAAAAATAAAACATGGGGGAAAAAAGATTAGCAGTGTAGTTGTCTTTACTGGTGCCTCCTATTTCTACTATAGAAGTATGTATACTTTCAAACATTCCTCCTGTGTTATGGGAAATAAGCACATTTGTCATGACATAAAAGTATTTATACATTGTCACAGCTAGTGAAACTTTAAAATAGCTCACGTGATTTACAAATTGCTTTTGTGGTTATGTGTCTAAACCACAAGGATTTCACTGAAAATAGTTAAATAACATGGAGTCCTAGCAATGAAAGGGGGATGTGAAAATGTGGTTCCACCCTTAACCAATAACTAATGATACCTGTTGTCAAAGGGGGCATCAAATTTTCTCCAGTGGAATGTCACTATGTCACTGGATAGGTATATCACTCCATGGCAGGTCTCGTGCTGGGGGATAATTGGTCCACACAAAATGAACTCCATAGTTTTTGTTTGCTTGTTTGTTTTGTTTTGTTTTTCATGTTGTTTGTTTTGATTTGTTCTATTTGTTTGCTTTGTGTGTGGGGGAGGGGGGCTTGTTTCATTTTGGAACTTTTTGTCATTTTTCAGTTAGTTTTGGTATTTGTTGAGAGAGAGGAGAGAGAGAAAGAGAGGGGATATGAAGTTTGGTAGTTTAGGGAGGTAGGAGGATCTGGCATCTGAGAGCAGTTGAGGAAGGGCAAAATATGATTGAAATATATTGTATGAAAGAAATCTGAAATAAGGAAATAAAAAGGAAACCATATACCAACAGCAGTCCTTTAGTTGTGTTTTCTGTATAGATCTATCCTTTCAACACAAGAAAGAAATTATTTACTTCATAGAGATGCTATGTTTCTGAGGTAATCAATATGAACATAACATGCTGATATCTTGTCAGGGTAACAGAGCTAACAACAATGCATCAAGAGGAATGGATTTTCCAAATCTTTCTACCTTTAAAACCAGGTCATTAACTGAATAATAGCCATTAACTTTGGTAGTAACCTGACAGTCCTGGCCAGGCATCTCAGAGTATGCTATAGATAGAGAATGCTAGATGCACAGAAAATGGACTAGGAGACAGTGCAAACAAGTGGAGGCACAGGAGGAAGCCAAACTCCCACATTAAAGAGAGCAAGGCCAGTGTACGGCTTTATAAGGCACAGCCATTAAGATGAGGGCTCTTTGCTTAGGGAAAAGTACATTTGCCAGCTAACCTTGTGTATCGTTTGAATCACTCCTCCAATTAACTAGTCAATTTTGAGCTATTTGCGTCATACATGCATTTGAAAGTACACACTGTCCCTTTAAACAATTTTTAATTAATTAATTTGTATGTGTGTCTGTGTGCTTGTGATCATGTGGAGATCAGAATGTAATTGTAGTAGTTGATTCTTTCTAACATATGGTCCTGAGACATTGAGCCTGGGCTGTCAGACTAAGTAGGAAGTCCTTTTACCCATCTTGGTCTTGTAGACCTTAGTCTCTCTCTCTCTCTCTCTCTCTCTTTCTCTCTTAAAAAAAAGTCTGTGTGCCATGTGCATGCCTGGTGTTCAAGAGGTACAGAAGAGGACATCAACGCCCCTGAGACTGAAGGCACAGATGTTTTCAAGCTGTTCTGTGGATGCTGGTGATCAATCCCAGGTCCTCTGTAAGAGCACCCGGTGCTTTTAGCTGCTGAATCTTCTCTTCATTTCATCCCTCTAGTGTCTCTTTGGTTGTGTATTTAATAACATGGCATTCCCATTCTGGCTAACTGTCTCCAATTTTTGTTTTTAATTTTTTTAACTACACTGGCAAGTTATTACATTTCGATGAGCCAGAAAAGCCACTCTTCCATCAAGAACAAGGCCAAGGTCACCAGTCCCTTATAACCTTTATGGGGGTGTCTTTTTAAACATCTCTGCTTTCTTGAGGACCATTCTAGACCATGGTGGGTAGTGTAGACCTTACTCCAGTGGTTCTGAAAAGAGTCAGAAGAGTGTATCAACTAAGAAAGTCCAAGGCCATTCTATGGCAAACAAAATGCTCACTGCCTATTATCCAGTGACAATATCCAAAAGAGCTATGTTGTGACTTCTTTATTTAACATGTGCCTATTTATTTATGCCCATGGTTATGTATGTGTGTAAGTTCATACATGTGTGTAGACAGGAGGTCAGCTTTGGGTGTCTTCCTCAGTTGCCATCTATATTAGGTTTTAAAGCAGCGTCTCTTATTTCACCTGGAATGCAGTAATCTAAACAGTAGCCAGCAAGTCCCAGGGTCCACCTATTCTACCTCTCCAGTGGTGGGATTACAGGCACACCATGTAGGGAGCACAAACACCAACTTTTTATAGAAAGATTAGAATTTAAAGATAAAAATTCCAAAAGAATGTAAACTATTCAAGTCAAGACAAGTGGATTCCAGGATCAAGTTACCTTTGTGAGTGAAATTCAGTAGCATGTCCAACTCCTGAAGTTAAAGCGCAAAGAATGTGAAGGTCTTCATTTTCCCTTGCTGTGCTATCATCTAGATGTTCCCTTGATGCTGTATTTCTGATGGAATTCCCCCAAGGAGTCAGTTTCAGGGTTCCTGGAATGGGTGCCATCATTTAGGCTCTGAGAAGTTTATTTAGGTCTACACCAACCTTTACAGACCCTTATCATCTCACCAAACAAAATAATTAGAACATCAGTATCATACCCATCACATTCAGAACAGAACCTAGTTCAAGAAACTATGGACATTTCATCCAAGATTATGTTTCTAGGCCCAACAATTAGCACAATTCAAACCCCAAGAACATAGCAAACTCTAAATGAAAGAGTGTCGAGCTGAGGAAATATTCTGTTTGTCTGTCTTGCCAAGATGACAATCAATCCCCATAGCTGGTCAGAGTCTATGGCCTGAGATATACTTTGGGAAGCTTTTCTTTTTAGGACATGGTTTATGACTTGATAAATGTACAGCATCTCCAGGAAAAAATTGACTAATATACCCTGACCCCCATCTCATACTACTGCGGCTGGACCCAGTATGGTGAAGTGCCTTCATTTTAGTTGAAAATCCAGTTTGTATCAGTAAACTGTTTATTTAGTGTATAAAGTATATAAAAGTATATGAAGTATATATAAAAACAGTTTATATCAGATGGTTAATTAGCATCTTTGAGATCAGTTTCCTTATTTGTAAAATGAATTACAGTAAATATTTTCATAGGTTGCTTTGGGGATTAAATAAATTATACATAAATTTCTTAAAGCAGCATTGTATAAGACTTGTTTTTTAAAAATCATCATTACTATCAAAATTCTTATTCTCAAATGGGACTGAGAGTGCTGTGTGCTTGCAACATTTGGAAGTTTGCCTGGGTAGTCACCCCAGTGTGGTTGAGGCTCTGTTCTCTTTTGTGAGATGTTCCTCACATCTTAATGCTCATTTTTGTCTTGTTCACTAATTCTAGACCCATGCTGAACTCAGAGCGGTTCTTGCCTGGTGGCAAAATGCCCAGTTTGTTTCAGAAACACCATTTTCACAACTGTGTCCTAACAACTGCCACAAGAGTCTCTGCTTAAGGAATTATTAAAACTCAAGGAACCCATGTTGCCGTCATGGGTCCTCCTTATAGTCACAATCATGTCTGGTCTAACAAAAACATCAGGTGGAATTTTGAACTGAAACCACTATTTGTGTTTCTAGGCTCTTGTTCTCTGGGGTCTTGGTGAGGACTAACTTCACTGCCTTCTCCTCTTTAAGTATGGCATCTCCTCAGTTGTTCAGTGTGTCTGGCTTGAGTTAATATTTTGGCTCAGTGTATTTTCATGCAGTATTTCATATACCCATTCTTTTCAGAAGTGTTTGGGGTTAGTATTCTCTGCTACAGTTATGTCCCTTATTCTTCTCCACTCTGCTTCCTGCTTACACTATTCTAACATAGGCCTTGAGTGATTTTTCTTGCAGTGATTCTCATAGTGAGAGATATGAAGAGAATGTATTTCAAGCTTGCCAGTGGTGTCTTTTGTTCATATCAGTCTTACTATTTTCACTTCCTTGAGGTCAATAATCCTGCCAAGGGTGGCTTCTCTCACAGCCCGATATCTAATTTGGATATAGAGTTCTTGATCTATTATTACCCTCCTGGTTCTCTGTGGCATGGTTTATCTGACCTTTGTCTTCCTTTGTCTTAGGACCTGAGTTTTTGTGATGCTTTTTTTTTTTTTTTTTTTTTTTTTTTTTTTTTTTGCATCCTGTTCACACAAGAGAGTCCCAATCACTGGTATATAACTTGTCTGTAACATGAATGCCTCACAGTATTTAATATTTGGCTTCTTCTGGAGAAGGACTCAGGCTGCTTTCCAAGGACTAATCTTGAGTCCTTGGCTAGGCCTCAGTTAGTGCATTTGATTTAGTAAACCCCCCCCCACACACACACACATACACACTTCTATTTAAGAGAAGTTTGTATTGCCTTTATGGATCTATTTGTCTCTCCTTTGTAAATTAAAAAAAAAAAAAAGAATTAAGATGTGATTACTTAAATTTCCCCCTCCAGCCCTTCCTATGCATCCCATACTCTGTCTTAAATGTAGTCCTCTATTTCTTTAATTGTTGTGTGTGTGTGTGTGTGTGTGTGTGTGAATGGGTGTACAAATAGAGGTGGGTTGGGGTTTCATTTGCCACCTACTTCTGGTTGATTCAAGGAGCTCTCCTCCATCTGAACAGCTTTCTTTCAGTTTGTTGTCATGCATGCACTGTTTTTTATCATAACAATGAAAGTTACCTTCAGTCCATTTTACTTCCATATTGGCTTCTTTAAATCTAACTTCTCAATATGTCACAATTTCTTTTCTTAAATGAAGTAGATATAGAATGCTCTTTTTAGAATAAATCTACCTCTTATCCATGAGCCATACTTTGGGTTTATGTGGTTTAAAATCATGACACGTTTGTGATAAATGTATTTAGAGTCAAGTTGGATCACTGTAGCTTATTTTAAATGCTTTCAGATGAGCTGCAGGAATGTAACACAAGATCTTCTGAAGCATGAATCTAATTAATCTTAAATCAATAAAAACCAGGAGTCAAATATCAGGGTAAGGCAGGGAAAATCAGAGACCTGGGAGCAGCCACCAGTTGCTTCTTACTTGTCTCTTTCCTCAGTCCAAAAAGGTTGAGGTCCTGTCTCTGACCCACCTTATCTTTTCCTCTCTCCACTTCTCAAGTGCTGGGATTAAAAGCATGAGCCACCAATGACTAGGTCTGCCCTCTGATCTCCAGGCAAGCTTCATTTATCAGAACACAAACAAAATATCACATAATGATTGCACATTTCTTTTTTGATCCATGATTCAATTTAACATAATACCTTTAATTTTAGCATTTGAGAAGCACAGGCAGTCAGATCTCTGTAAGTTTGAGGTCAGCTTGGTCTACATAGTTCTAGACCAGCCAGGGCCTCATAGTAAGACCCTGCCTCAAAACAAATAGCAGCTACAACAACAAAAATAACATCATTGTCTTATTTACGGTTTTATTTCCGCGAAGAAACACCATGACCACTATTTCTTTTATAAAGAAAAACATTTAATTGGGGCTGAACATTTAATTCAGAGGCTTAGTATATTATAGTCATAGTGAGAAATATGTTGGTATTCAGGCAGAAGGAGTTGAGAGTTCTACATCTTGATCCATAGGCAACAGGAAGTCATCACAATGGGTATGGCTTGAGCCATACACAATGGGTATGAGACGCCAAAGTCCACCTCTACGGTGACACACTTTCTCCAGTAAGATCACATCTACTCCTATTAGTGCCACTCCCTATGGGCCAAGCATTCAGACACATAAGTGTATGGGGACCATATCTATTCAAACCACCACAATAATGAATAATTTAGAATGCTGGTCAGCAGATCTAGGATGCCTATTTGATCCTGTAGAGACAGGCCATCTCTACAGTGTATAGAAGTTGCCTGGCATCATACTTTAAGCTCTAGCAGAGACTATTTTCCACTATCTAATACCAGAAATGATTATGTCATCCTCAGGCTTGCATCAAGTTTTAGATGAAGTTCAACGCATGATTAAAGAGCAAGCATCAGCAGCCTGCACAGTAAACCAACTATGAGCAGCTAGGAGGTCAAAGTGTCCACTGCACAGCTGAGAACACCAAAACTTGATCTAACCCCAGCATGGAATTTTTTGAAAGCCAAGGTTATTGGAAATAATTCCAACTATACTTAGTTGCTATGACCTATTAAGCTCAAATTCTACATAGTTTTTGCTTACTATAACATTTATAATCAGGCTTTCAGGAAAAAATATGTAATTATAAACTTTATATCCAATGATATACTCCATAAGTTCCTAGCTTACTTCTGATATTGAAAAGCAAACAAGCAAAACTCAGTGCTCATACCTATTAAAGTGCCATCTGTCTTTCCTCCACCCCGTAAGTCTGTCTTTCATTTTGTTGTAATTTGTTACTCAGAATCACATACTATTTCTAGGGCCCTTGACTGACTTGGTTCCATAAGTATAACACTTTTTTGAATTTTGTGAAACATTCCCTTATCCGTAGCAGCTTGTTAAAAGTGAGGGCAGCATAGGTAGTCTTGAAGATGAGTTGGGGCAGTCTTGTGTGGAAACTGTGCCCTTAGCCTTACAAACATTGTATATTAGATTCACTTTCAAATTTCTAAATGTATTAACTGTAACCCAGTAGTTAAAACTGTGATTCTGGTGTAATTATACGCATAGAGAAAAAATTGAATGTAGAGTCTAGAAATAGCCTAGCACATCTGTAATCTGTGGTGACTTGACTTGTGACAGAGATGCCCTGTTGCTGAGTCAACTAGGTTTGAACAAGTCAACAAGGACTGAAGACAAATCTAATTATCTCAAAATAAATATCTCAAAATAAATAAAAGTTCTAAGAGCTGAAAATGTGAAACTCTTAGAAGTCAATGTAGGAGCAAATCTTCATGATTTTGAACTTATCAACAGATTCATACACATTAAGTCCAAAGCATGAGCAATAATAGAAAAACTCACAAATCTGACTTCATTGACTTGAAACATTTGTGTGAATTCAAGGATATTATCCATAAAATGAAAAGAAAATCTACATAATGGAATAAAATATTTTCAAATCACATCTAATGTGTTTAATATTGAGAATATATGAAAAGTCTTATGCTCAATTTCAAAAAGACAACCTAATTAGAAAAATGGGCAAAGAACCCTAGTAGACACTTCCACAGAGAACATATATAGTTGACAATAAGCATGGAAAAGATGTTCAGCTTCCATGGTCATTAATCATTTTGATATACACCAAAAGCACAATGACATAGTGTTTTACAGTATAGGAGAACTGTACTATAACAGGCTCACACACACACCTATGCACAAAGAGAGAAAGGACAACTGCTTCTGTGTAAACATTTTTTATGATTAAGCATTTGCCTCTCTTGGATTCTTACATAGTTTTCTTGCTTTTTGCTACTTTTAAAATTTCCTGAAATAGTCTCACCGAAGATGGATACCAGTGTTGGTAATAACTATGAGTTTGTAAATGTGTCCAGTGAACACCTGTTGTGGGTTAAGGCAGCCAGGCAAGAGCCACTGTGGGCCTGTGGGCTGTGAGACGCAACTCAGGAAAGTCTGATCTCAAACTTCTTATTGTGACTTTGCTTTGGATTCCAGCTTCCTTAGAAATATCTTCAATGTCTCCCAGTGACTTTTAGTCATCAGACTTGGGCTGCTCATACTGCTTAGATGAAAAAAATAAAGTGCTAGTAATCACTGATATGTATGTTCACTGCTGGTTCACAGACTGTGTTGAGAATATTGTCAAAAAGCCTTGTGGCAGTTGGGTACTTGATAGATCATCACTATGGTCATTTACATATGAGGGTATACAACTGTATAGTGTCCTGTGAGCTTCCGCCAAGCAGTCAAATCTACTGTAGACTCTGATTTCAATTAGAAAAGTCCCTTTGACATCTTTAAAAGCTAGACTTTCTTATGTCTTCATTTAGATGTAATCATCACTCTTAGCACTTGTTGGGATGAACATTTCATGTCATACTAAGTTCTTGTCTTCCTTCATGTCCCTGAGTGGCTTTTCTTCTTATTTCTTAACCTTCAAACTCTAAAACTATTGAACCAATTCTAGTAACCCCTCCCTGATCTTCAATATTCCGTAAGAATATGTTGGAATAATATAACTTCTAATGGAGAAAATAGCCTGATTGTTACTCTCTTTAAAAGACTAAAACTCAGAAAAGATTTTTGTTCTCCCAAGAATTTTCAGGACAGAAAAAAAGATTCCAACAAAGTATGCAAAATGTTTGTTATGGAAGAAGATTCTGCTCTTTTGAATCAAACATGGAGAAAGAATTTTCAAAAAGGAGTTCTCCATGGTAACTGTTGAAACTATTATGACTTTTCTAGTTAGTTGTATATATTTGTAGCATATATAAGTTATAACCTAAGTAAGGAACCTAAATGTAAGTCATATGGTGCCTTAACATTTCATGGGGACAAAATAATTTAATTGACATGAAGTGTCTCCTACACCTCTCTGAATCCTTTTAGCTGTCATTATTAGTAATTTTTATACTTGAAAGAAAAAAATAAAAAGATTTATTACATTTTTTATATTTGTGCTCACATGGCTGATGTAACAGCAGAGTGTTGAGGTATCTTAGGACTAACTTGTCTTTGGATAGTAACTATATTATCACTTTGTGTAACAATTTTCTGTTTAGGTCTGACTATGTTTTCTATTGCATCTTTTATTCAATTTTATTCAAAGTTTAATTCCTGCTTCTCTTAACAAGGTTTGATTTAAACTCTTGGGGAGAAGCAACTATGTAGGACACTTTGAAAGGTTACTGTTACTACTCCCAGGCCTTTTAAATTAATTTTTTGATTTTGACATAGTATACTTTTAAAAACTTACAAAGTCTTCTAAATTTTTACACAGAGCCTTAAAGTTTACAAAAAACATGCCATATATATTCAAATTTGCATATTGATATAGAGCACTTCCAATAAAACTAGACAAATATAATTAATTCTCAGCCTTTCTGTAAGTAGTCTTCAGTTTTACACATACCAATTCAATTATTTTACATCAATACTAAACTCAAATCTTTTAGATGTCCAACAATTTGAATTCACAAAAGACTTGCATTTTCAATGACACACACAATTATTTTTGTTGAGGGGAAAGGCAAGATTCAGACAACAGAATCCCAGCTTATTTCTATTTGTATAAATCAAGTCATTTAAATAAATGAATTGTGTGTGCTGACCTGGGCTACCAATGTGCTACTGGGGGTGTATGAAAAAAAGATGTGCATGGTGGAGGAAGCAGAAAGAGGCATAAAGCGTATTGGAAAACTACCAAATGTCCCCTGCAAATGGGCCCTATTCAGAATCAGTAAGCGTATGATGAGTGAAGTGGTTTTGAATATCGCCTTTAGATTCCATGCTGTTACAAGGCCAGCCCTGAACATGGCAACTCTTATTTCCACACACAGTACCTCTTCACTCTCAATTTAACCCCAAAATCTGATGAACCCATTACTCCATACTTGATTTCATGGAACAAGGAGTAGATATAGTTACAAATGATCAGTCACAAGCCGTGAACCAATGCAGCAAGGCATTAACAATTCACACCATTTCGGTCCACTTGCTCAAGCAGAAGATGTGCCAGCATATTTAATGCACAGCTACTTCGTTCAGTTTAAGAAAAGGCATGACTCAGGCTGCATTTTCAAGCCAGAGAGGACTTTCTAAAATGTTGTACTTCCTAAGCCCCAATCGTCTAACTCTCATCCATGTATCAACAATTAAAATAACTAGGTGTCTGGTAAAGGGTATAACCTCTAAATCAAATTTGACTCAGGTAGAGCCAACACCACCCAAGAAATCTTCTCCTCTGGCATGGCCTATTTTGTTTGATCCTATCATACAAATCAATGTCTCTTACAGAAGTACCCCACCCACCACTACAGCCCCCACAGGCATATGTCATAGGTTTCATGGGATCACTGGAAACAAAAACAGCTGTGAATGATAGCTTTATATAACTGCTTGCTTGTCATTATGTTCAGTGATAAAAAATTCCAAATTTGGGTAGGCATTGATATTTAAGAAAACAACTACTAGATCCTTTCTCATAATTACCATAGGGACAATGAAATATAACATATAGCATGTAAACAAGACCACACAGCAGATGTTGTTGGAATGGGAACACGCTGATGCAGATCAAACAACACAGGAGACAGTATCTTCACCGTCATTCAGTCTTCCCAGAATATCATACTTTTGAGTGATGCCTGATAATTGGCCTGAGGACAGGAAAGAGTACACACACACACACGCACACACACACACACACGCACACACACACACACACACCTTGAACACACTAGAACACAATCTCTGCAAGTATACCTCTCCGCCTGGGAGGCAGTCAAAGCTGGGCATCTCTCAAGAACCAAATTAGTTTTGCTCAAAGAGTCTCTTTCTAGATAGGTCAACTTAATTTTAAAATATTCCATCTGTATTAGTGGGGAATTTTCAAATGGCTTAAAATTTCTAAACAATATCTTGCTCCCGGTGAGCAGTTTTGAGACTTGCAGCTTGTCCCACAAAGTATGAAGGAGTTTCTTTACAAGTAACTGCGCTCTGGGAAGTAATTTGCTTCTGTGGAAATATGAACTGTGACAACTGTGAAAATTAAAATAATTTGAAAGTTATAATTTTATATATTTAATTGGCATAGATCTTAATTTTAAATTGGAAGCAGGATGGTGAAGTATTTGGTTATTTCCTAAGATTGTTGAAAATAATTTAAAAAGCTTTTCATGGTATGATTTAAAGGGCTTCTATGAATGAAAAACATTGTTTTAGGAGATAGATGTATCTTTTCCAGGCATAGGTCTTGACAGACCATCCCAGTCTGTGCCTCAGTGACAAACTCCATGATCTTTGTGGTTGCTCTTGAGAGGGATTTTTGGCTCCTTGTCATGTACTGTTCTTTTTGATGTTTTCAGGACCATTCAAACTTTTTAACAGTGACAGATAGTTTTAATGTGAGATTGTCTTGTGAACTCACTGTGTTTGGTGGCCACAGAGGAAGCTGCCTGTCCTCATACAAATGCTTGCTTGAGCTCAGTGCTGTATCGCTGCCCTGTTATTTAAATGTCAGTGTGTGCTTTTCCCTGCAGATGCATGCTTTACAATGAGGCATCATTTGTGATGGCTTGCCAAGGACTTTAAAACATACCAACATCCCACCTTCTGGCAACTTAACACTTTGTTGCTAAGTTTCATGGTTTTTAACATAATGTTGATTTTTCTCTATTATTCTCCAAGTAATGTTATATGGACAATTAAAAATCATTGTGCAGGACCTGAGTATGCTTTGAGAAATCTGCTATGGCCATGCATAGCTGTCAAGCTTTTAGCATGTTGTAGGAAGTTGTAGGTTCTGAGTGACTTGTTGCACCTGCATTCATGGTCTAAGACTATAAATGGCCTTGCACAGTGCCTGCAGAAGAGAAGACACACTTCTTTTTACCAAACTAAAAGACATCAAGCCCTCATATAATAATCAACATGATCTGTCTATTCCACAATTTATATATCATATTTTAACCACAAATCCACATAATTATTATTTGTCGAGTAAAGAGAAAGTAAAACTACCCAAACAAAACACTGGGACCTCAAACTCCAAAGGATTTGAGATTTAGTAGAGAAAGGAACTGGGGAGGGAGAAAATAAGGACTAATACAAATAGAACAATGAGAATACTGTAAAAAATATCAAGGAAGAGGGCATTATTTCTAAATAAATAACAAGGGAGACAATTCTTGAAGGATAATTAATCGACAGAAAAATCAGAGGAGAATGCTGCAGATCTCCTGAAGGACAAACAGGACTTATGGGCATCTGACCTTTCACATCATTTCCTTTGGTTAAATTTGCTATTGCTACCCATCATCCTCAATCTTACCTACTGAGATTATTAGTTATTTTTAAATTATTAAATATTGCCGGGATGTGGTGGCACACGCCTTTAGTCCCAGCTCTCGGGAGGCAGGTGGATCTCTGTGAGTTTGAGACTAGCCTTGTCTGCAAGAGCTAGTTCCAGGGCAGCATCCAAAGCTACAGAGAAACCCTGTCTTGAAAAAAAATTTTTTTAAATATTATTAAATTATTGAAATTATAAAACTATTACATCATTAAATTAATTATTAATTTACAATCTACTTGAATAGGTAACCTGAGACAAGGAGGCAAACATGTTAAAATCTTACAGCTTGCTGCCACCATTATAGATAGAATTTTCTCCATGGGCAGCTGGGCTTGTTCTGGGTAGTACTTCTTCTTCCTAGTAACATGTAGTCTGACTGAAATGTAAACCCACCAACATTGTTAGACTAATTTTCCTTTTACCTGAAATACAGAATCTGTGCTTTAAGAAAATATACCCAAAGCAACTATCCATATACATTTTTTCAAGTGGTAGTAGGAATGATCTCAACTCATGTCTATGTGTGCATATTGATACATTTAAGGAATGCTGGATTTTTAATGCTCTTTAATATATAGGGTTGAAATGAAAACCCTGAAAGTAAAAGTTCTTGTCTACATCAAGTAAGTAGGGAGTTGGTAGAATAGCTGAGGTAAAGGCCTTCTACATGTGAAGGAATGCATATATGTAGCCTTGCATATCAACATTAGCCACCCATGAGATATCCTTCAAGAGTGAGGCAATATTTATAGGCAACACTTTGAAGAAGGTGTATGTTTTGTAAGGACACAGTAAATAAAATCCCAGAATTTATCCATCAGCACACAGGTTATGCTCTTTTTCAAGGCTAAAGCATATCACTTGACTTTTCTAAATAAATGTGCTAATTTCTTGCACATATTTATGGGACAAGATGCAGTTTTTCTATAGAAAAATAGAAAAGGATAGTTCTACATAGAAGAAGAAAATCACTGGTTAAGAAGTCTTATGAAGTACTGGAACTGAGGGATGGGAAACCGTGGTCAGGATGTAATGGACGAGAGAAGCAAACAATCAAACAAGAGGTCTTATGAAGCCAAGTATGGTGGCTTACATCTGTAGTGCCAGAACTCAGGCAGCAGAGGCAGGACAGTCATCAGAAGTCTGAGGCCAGCCTGGTCTACCATGTGAATCACAGGCAAGTGAAAACTACACAGTGGTACTTTGTCTTATAGCAGCAGCAACAACAAAATTGAAATCAACAACCAACTAAACAAATATCTTTTGTGGGCACTAAAATACAGTGAAAACCCAGCCATCCACATGTTAAAAATCTATGGTCTGTTCTGGAAACTCAAGTAACTTTCAACAAATCAATTATTCTTTTACATTCAAACCGCATCTTAGGCTGACTCATCCCTCCCCCTGTTGTGGAGTATTCTTACTTGTGCTGAATACATTTTATTTTCAACACGGCAGACAGGCTGCTTCACACTCCTTTCCCGAGTATTTAGACTATCATTTTCTTCTGTTTTCTGTACCTCCCTGCTTAGTGGAAACACTGTTTGTTCTTGGATTGCGCTTTGTCTCCCTTTTCAAGATCATCAAAGTTACTAGTTTGAAGCGTCCCCAGAGAAAAAGCCTTCTAATCCCTGGTTCAGAGGCTAACCTTTATTAGTGCCCTCCTGGTTATAATGAGGCATCGCCTCCAGCAGGGAGAGGCTGGGATACTGAACAGATTATTCAACAAGTTCAGAGCAGATTCTGAAGTTCCTTATACAGCCTGCTTGTGAATACCGCTTTCTTTGCTTTACTGTTTCTGGTTTCCATAGTTTTCCTAATGACGTAAACCATGCGGCGCATGGGAGCAATTTTCCACTCAATATCGGTTCTGGCATTTTCTATACATTGAAGTCTAATTCTCCCTCCTCCCCTCCCCCGCGCGCGTCCCAAGTTGTACATTTTTCTTAAATTGTTATGGAGATTACTAATTCTGAAAACAGTGTTAGAAAAGTCGGGGAAATACTCTCTTGAAATGTGTTGGGCTGGCATAAAGAGCCTGAAAATTATTTTGTGATGGATATAGACGAACAAGACTGATGAATCTCACAGAGTTTTCTCAGATTTAAAGTTGAGATAAATCTTAGAAATTTATCACCTTGCTTCTTAATTTATCTAATTTAAAAAGATTAACGTCTACACTAACTACTATAAGTAATACTTTGTAGGGTTCAGAAGTGTACTGGGTTGAGTGAGGATACAGTTAAAGCTGTAGAAATCAACCAGATACACAGCGATTTATGAACATTGTGTCAGCAAACTAAAAATACTGATGGTTCCAAACTGTGCTTAGCTGTGCCAGATTGTTATCAAAATCGACTAGTCTTACCCATTTTATTTTTGAAAGATTGAAAACTGTAAGTCAATTTCTCTCTTTTTGTTTCTTTTGTAGTACATACAATGTCATATATATATACATATATATATACATGCATATACATATATATCTGACATATAAAGTGTAAGGCACCTATTTACTTAAAACCTATAGAGAAAAGCAGTTGCTGTGTTTAAGAAAGGGCTTGATAGAATTTCAATAGTTAGTTTCTCAAACTGTATGACAAAATTTCATGCATACATCTGCAGTCACCGTATTACACTTTTTGATTTTCCTGACAGTAGTAGAAAAATCTTAAAAGCTTTTGCCTCCAATATTCCCCCAAGCAATGGACACTAGAATTTTAAGCTGTGCTTTGATAATGAGTTGGAGAACACAGTGTCCTAAGATGCACGGTTTCTTAACTAAGAGTAAGATTTAGCTGAACACCAGTAGCAAAGGCCATTTGCATAACTCAGCCTCTCAGTAGCTCAGCTGTGCTTAATTGTAATTCAGTTTCCGCATTGCAATGCTGGGCGTCTGGATAAAATGTGCAACATATAACATAACCAAGGGCACAGATCTACTTTCTTTGCTTGTAATCTACTTAATTCCTTTTTTTTTCTAGCAGAAATAAGTGCAAGAATAATATAGTCAAGATTTGTATCTCTTTCACATGTTTCTATTTAGGATATATATATATATATATATATATATATATATATATATATATATATATATATATATATGTAAAGATCATATTTAATGAAAGTGATTTTTTTTTCTGGGCCCCCAATTTTTTTTATTTGTTTCTAGTTTTTCAGAGAAAAATTAAATTTAGAAAAATATTAGCTAGTTGCCATGTCTTTTGGGTATTTTACAGTGCAAAGACTTTATGAGCTAATCATGTGAAAAAGTGTATTAACATGTCCATCAAGTCCACATGGATGTTACATTACAGGCCCACAAATAAACATCTTTATATGTTTACAAAACTCCTGCTGGGATAGCATTCCTAAATCTACCACTAGCTTATATATTCTGGGTACTTGGAAACACAAAGGTATGAGAAAACCCTTGCTTAACATTCTCCCCTCTTATATTTAAACAGTCTTTATCCTGTTTTGTGGGTTGCTTTAATGAATGTCAATAACAGGCCTGGGGTAGGAAGGCTTATAAAGGTGAGGATTATGTCTTATGAATAATTTCCAGATGTGATATTTTGGGCACACAAATTCCTCTACAGAAAGCGATATACAGAAGCAACATGGATCTTACAGTTTTATCAGGACAATGAAAGTACCTTTCGGCAAGGCTGGTTCCAACTCATCTGTGATAAATGAGAAGATAAGGCAATCAGTGCACACCATGACACTCCGTGCAGCTAGTTAGGCACACTTCAGAACTATTCAGGTGTGCCCACAAAGCTTATGAGACTTGCATGGGGGGGTGTCGCAATATAAATACATCCTTCATGGTGGCCACTGGTAATGCAGGAATTGCCTCTCTCAGACTTAACCCAGGTCAGACATAAATAATAGACGTTAAGAGTCAGCTCTGGTTTTGAGGCTGCATTCCAGGCAGTGTATCTCAGTTGGGTCAAAGGAATTTTTCCCCTTCTTCTCTCCAATAGTTCCTGTGCTTGAAAAATGCCTGCAAGATTCCATCACACCTTTGCGGGGACCACTTTGGGTCTCTAAGGGAGAAGGTTTCAGCCCCTCGGGTGCTAAGATATACATCCAAGGAGTTCTTGGGGCCTTGTATCCACGATTAAAGTCTGCAAAAAATTATTACAAGCAGGTGAGTCATCCCTCAAAAATATAATACCTTATCATATATATGTATGTATGTATATATATATGTATATATATATGTATGTATATACATATATGTTTGGTCCTATAGATGCAATGTTTGGCACTGTTTTGTAAGAACTGTGAAATGTATTTTGCGAGCTTGGTGCCTGTAAGGGAGAGCCAAAATGCTCCTGGAATCTTGAAGCCTGTGATAAGGGGGCTAATTTTGTCTGTCTTTTGGCATGGAATGTCATACATCTCATCTTTTCTTGATGCTTACTCTGTAAAGTAAAAGCAGACCTTTATGTGGAAATTCTAGAGTCAGTTACACTAGAGAAGAAAATAAATGGGTCCCCACTCATCTGAAGGCTTAGACCTCTAGTATTTTTTTTTTTCTCTTGGTGTAAACTCAGTAGAAATGGGTCTAAAACCAAATCAGATTCTAGAGAAATGAACTGTGAATTGACTCCACCTCAAGAGTTTCTTACTTCACTCACACTTATTTAACTTATATATTTTAGGATCCAAAGAATAGTTGAGTTAAAATTTATTTGGGCTAAATTAAACTTGATTTTGCCTTTTAGTATCTGTATTCATTCTATAGTTGTATGTTTATGTACATATGTGTATATGGATAAAGACAGGTACTTTTGTAATTACTTTTGGGACATTTGTTTAATTAAAGAAGGACTTATAAAGAGAATGTTTCAATTTCGATAATAAAAAAGTAACATTTAAGAAAAAACAGGAAAGTTCCCTCTTAGACTAAGTGAAGCCAACCTTTTCCCTGTGTTAAGTAAGGTTTACATTGTGAATTCAGAGCTTCCATTTTAGAACTTGGCTCATTATCTCAGGCCACAGGCTGCTGAAAATGAATATTTTGAAAGCATCTCTCCATTCTTTGCATACAGAGAGGAAGGGGGAGGGGGTGGGCTTAAAATGAAGGTCTTGGTGTTCACACAGCGCCTCCTGCTGTCGTTTTGGAAAAGAGCAATTCATGATACGTGGAAGAAAGTTCAGAATGTCCAAAGGCATCTCAGAGAAACTTTTATAGGGAAAGTGTATTTGATTTGCTTTTTTAATTAATTTCATTGAACCAGAGAAGATTAATAACTACTATAGACAATCTGACTAAAAATTCAAACTTCTTTATGTTTTATTGGGCTATCATATACAAAACCCAGTAAATAACTATGTTATTGTGTTTAACTTATTTTTCATTTAAATATTAATGTTCAACATATAATGACATCATAAAATGGATTACAATTTGCTGAATTGTTTATTTGCTGTTGTATAATTTGGTTTCACTTCCTGGAGGGTTTAACGTTACTTAAAGCTTTTTCTAAAGCAAGAAAAGCACTGTTTAAATAAAATCTGGAGATAAGCACTTTCTATTGGAAGTAAGGGTTGGAAAGACTGAGGGGTATCTGGACAGTAACAGCCTCTCTAAACATTGCCACTCTAAACACTGAAACATTAAACTGGCATTAAACATTAAATTTAAGAGTTCAGAACATTGTAGGAAAAAAATACCTTGAGAATGGCTGCTTTGTTTTAAAGAAGGCGTTACTCAAAATGATGACCAATGTATTTTATTAAATTTTAAATGTAAACATGAACAAACATGCTAAGCTTCACATCATACATAAGTTTTATAGTAAAGTATAGAGATAAAGGCAAGGCAGAATGTCATGAATTTGCAAAAATTTCTATGGTTGTGTTTAACTATATATATTTTGTGTCTCTTTCCCATGGCTTGAATGCTTTAAAAATTCACTATAGTGGTACTGTTACAATGTCACCGTGGGCCAAGCGTTAATCCCGACAATATCTCTATTTTATGAGTAGGAGTTCCTATCAAATGTCCCCCTTAGCATTAATGAGCTTTATTCGAACTGCATTACTTCATCTGACCTTCCAGAAAGCCATTTTATGTAGTGCTCTGTCTAACCATGTTAAGGAATCATTAGACAGGTGACATGTGGATGAACAATGGTTCCTATTTTGTTAACAAATCTCGAGTTTATAAAATTGTAGGACAGCATTTCCTCTTGATATTATTTCCATTTACTCTACTGACATCCCATGTGAAACCCATGCTGTTTGGTTAAACATAATGGATTTATAATTTTGACATTACCAAAGGAACTTCTCTTAAACAAATTATTATGCTATAATTTTAAAAGAAAAGTCAGGACTACTGGTTTTGTATTTATGAACCTACTCATTTTTTTTTTTCATTTTAAACTTTAGCTCAACTATTATAGCATGCAGCTGAAGTAAGCACACTATTTATGATGGTTTTAAATATATACTGTTTTGTGAGCATTAACATGAGACATTATATGTAGGACAACTTAAAGTCACTTAGTCTTACATTTATCACATGTATTTCCTTAAGAGTAGAAACATCTTAGAACTCACTGAGAGCTAAGCAGAATCTGCTTAATTGGTAATCTTTGGAACAGCATAACCGCTTTCTGATGAAATGTAGTTAACACTTTCATCAGGGCCAGCTCCAGCTCATTAGCATTCTTGTTATGTACTGGTGCTGTTGGTGGGGGTGTTGGAGTAGGGAATGCCATTGTGTCGAGTTCCAGTGTTTGGGGACAAACACTGCTGTGGAAGGAACGTGTGAAAAGGCCACAGTCTTGTCAGTGAATGAGCAAGGCTGTGCTTTCTGTGCGTTTCAAGCAGGGAAGCTGTCATTCATGGCTAACACAGCCAAACAGAGGCCAAAACACAAGGCTGCACTACCTTTTAAAATGATATTAGCGATTTTTAAACGCGATCTTCTTTATTTATGCTCCTACACAGAGCTTTAGTTGCTGTCAGTAAACAAAATATGTCAGTCTGTTCAGAAATACTGTAAAAATGAAAAACGTCCATGGAAGTGTGCCAGGCAGCTACAGTAATTAGGGCTTGGAATAGCTGATCGGCAGTGTGTAGTACAAACATGATTTGGGGGAAACTTCATCTCTGGAAGCCACTTGTCTCCCTGATTCAGACACTTCTTTGCTCCCACAACTAACAAAATTCCTAGAGAGTTATACATAATTAATATAGCACTCTGTCTTTTATTAAAAATATCATTTTTAAAAGGTTCATAAACTCTCGGTTTTAACCATTTGAAATTGTTAATGACCCGTTTCAGTTGTTAAGAGCTTGTACAATCGCTCCTGAGTGTCAGACAGGGACTAAGGAAATGGCTGCTCCACCCTGCTGATGGACGCCTTAAATCTGGGCTTGCAGCCACTGCCATAGGACTTACGATGCCTTTATCCTGTAAATGTGAAGTCCAACTCTTTCATTTTCAGCACCACGGAAAAGAGTGATCAACTTCTAGTTAAATTTTAGCTTATGGAAAACAAAATTAATAATAATAATAATAAAACACCCACTCATTTCTTACAATCTGGAGGCATTTCCTAAACTTAACCTGAATAATTGAAACACACAAGCAGTTTCTTTTTATGTCTGAAAATGCAGGAAAACATTTTATTTCTTTAGTTTTATTGTGAAAATGAGTGCTTGGGTTATTTATATTAACTCATTACTCAGTCAAGTTTGTTGAGAACTATGATTTTGGTCTTGGTGATTTAAATATTTTTGTATATTGATTTTTAAGGAAAAACTAATTTAAGCAAAGTAACCTTTGTCAGTGTGTTTACATGTGTTTTTAAAAAGATTAATATTTGAGGCACTGGGTTGAAAAATCCAGACATTGAATTTCTATTTAAAAACTTAGATTTCACTTTTTAAATTGCAGCCATATCATGGTTTTGCTTTATGAGCATATTATTAAATAAGGAAATACCAGATAATTTTAGTATGTGCAGAGTTTTCAGTTCAAAATTGAAATGTATTTTGTTAATATCCAAATTAAGATTTTTATAACCTTTTAGATTTAAAAAATATAAGCTAAAAGTGAATGACTTTATCCATACTTTCAATGTTTTATAATTAAATATTAAATATACCAATATCATTCTCAAAAATGATCCATCTTAAAATATACTTGAGTTGAATTTAGCACTGACAGAAAATTGTTCATTTCGAAAAGAGAAGAAAATTTAATATTTTATTTTCATAAAAGAAGTGCTTGAAGGCTGGCTTTTTTAGCTCCTTTGTTTAAGGCCAAGTAAAATCATCTGTTAGTCTTCATCTTACTAAGAGGCTAAGCATTTTTGTTTCATCCTTAACGTGGTATGTACTGACCACAGCAAATCAAGTGCAGGGTTGCCTTGAGTTAGCCTTTCTGGGATGAAACTCAATGTTTGGCTTATGAACAACCTTTTTAATGTCCTTTGATATTGCTAACAGCAGTTTTTAATCCCCAAGCATAAATCCCCATTGTGCCTAGAGAACAGAGTGGTGTCATTTTGAAAGTATAAAGCTACTTTAAGGTTCTGATAGGGAATTTTCTTTAGCATATTAGATTGCTCGCAGATTCTAGTGACTGTTGATTTTCCCCTGAAACCAAGCTGCATTCTAGTTACTTGAAGTATTTTAAGAACCTTAAACTTGTGTCTTTTTCTATGTGCCATGCTTTGAGCCGGCCTAACATCAGTTAAATGAAGTGAAAATTGCATTCTTGTCTTGATAGAGATGAAAATGGATTTCTGGTCATGAAATAGATGTAGTTGTCACTTTTTAAAAAAGGTGTCAGCAGTTTGCTTCAGCGAGTAAGGTGCCAATTCAGTATGGCAGTAAACTTGTGATCTGAGCAATCAATAAAAGGCTTCAATAACTTCTGCTTCATTACACTTATAATAAGAGGCTATAGATCCACGGCACATAAAATGTTGATAAAGAGGATGCGTGGGGATCGACTGGACAATTTTGTGGAAGTACAGTAAGTGCAATATTGCCATCTAGAGTTTGTGCATAGGTAATTATTACAGAGGGGGGACATGGTCGTGGACGAAAACACAAAGTGATACTGAAATACTTTTTATTTTCTGTCATTTATCTGTGATACATTTATCTTCACGGAGCGTTCCATTTGATTTGTCATAAAGCAGTTAGGTCAGAAGGCAAATTTTCAAATCTGTATTTTTCTGTAATTCTTTTAGAATTATATGACCAAATGTCAAATATGTATCCCTATCCCCAAATTTACATTGAAAACTCTTTATTAAGTAACTTGCTTTGGGTGGTGGTGGGGAGTACTTTTGACATGGCAATCCAGTTATACAATCTCAGAGAAGTTTAATGGCATCTCAGTTGGTTGCTTCTCAGGGAAAACATTGCCTTTGTTGATATGAAACACCCATTCAAAATTAAGAAACCAGCTTACCTCAAAGTAGCATCCTAAATACATTTAATCTAAAAGCTATAAGGCTCATGCAAAAAACATAGACTTCCGTGCTTGTATAATTAATTATGAATGCTATAATGAAGTATGGGTTCCATCTGAAGATTGGCTAAGACTATCTTTTTCATTTTTTTGTTACAGCAATATTTATCACCTTATTTTTCCTGATAAAAAATATTTAAATTGTTTCAGAACATATTTTGAAAGAAAGTATGGAGATTATTTTTAAATGAAGCATTATTGAATCATTTTTCTATCTGAAGTTGTGGCTGCTTCACTGAAAAGTTTATAACGATCTTTGTTTTTAAAGAGTTTTATATACTTAATTCAGATACAGTAACTTCGTATACCTGTGGATTGATTTAATAAGAAATCCAACTGGGGAAATTCTCACTTCTTCCACTTATTTGATACATCATATATATGTAACACACATTCTCTGGGGAGAAGAATTTGGCATTAGCATATGAGCAATACATTTACAACATGCCGCTCCATGTTCTGTGTTTTCTTTATGCCAGTGTGTGTTCTACAAAAAGAAAAAAAAAAAAAAAAAAAAAAGCAGAAATGAGTACAGTGTCATTTTCATTTACCAATCACAATTTTATCTCAAATATTACATTGTATTTTCTCTGTCTAACTTATGATAATTGTTAGAGATATATAGTTTAGTTCCAAATTCATAGTCATACTGAGTAGAAAAGGTTTCATTTGTAACCTGCTAAATAAGTCAAGTAAAGTAAATCCAAACCCCTGAGAAACTTTCCTTGAATTTCTCAGCCACATGCAGGTGGTATTATTGCACACAACTTTTCAGAAATGACGGTAAATTTTACAGAGTTACAGCAACAAAGTGAAAGAGTGTGCTTGATAGATTTCCTGAAGAGATTCCACACACACAGGTATTATTTGTAAGAAAACAATCATGCCAAGTCTTCAGCTGGTTAGAGAGGGCACAGCATTCTATCTTCATCTGACATCCTAGCTGTTCCAACAACATCCTGGAGCCCTGTCTTCCGCCCCCTCCTTCCAAAGTAATAATGCTCACCCAGAGCCTTGTGTGAATGGACAAGAATATGAATTTTTTGTTGTTGTTCTTTTGAAGGACTGAAACGGTATTAAAGGCACCTTCTTAGCAAGAAGAAAACCACCTCTCTTGATAATTGTCTTGAAGTTTCTGTTGCTATTCATATTGATTAATACTGTGGGTCATTGCTAGTGAATATAATTGATTATTAAGAAGTCTGACAAATATTAGAGACTCCTTTTTTTGCCATTTAAAAACTTTTAAATTTCATTTTACTTTCCAACCACAGTTCTCCCCTCCACTCCTCCTCCCAACCCCTCTTGCCTTCTCCCACCTCCTCCCCCCTCTCTGCCCACACCCAGTCAGTCCACTCCTCCTCATGGGCAAGGGCTCCCAAAAGGAGTCAACATAGTCTGGCACACTAGGTTGGGGCAGAGGCAGGCGACTTCTCCCATGCATTAAGGCTGAACATGGCATCCCACAATTGGGAGTAGGCTCCAAAAGCTAGCTCATGTACCAGGTTTATGTCATGGTCCTACTGCTAGGGGACCTCAGCTAGTCCAAGCTTCACAACTGGAGAGACTCCGTTGTTGTTGCTATCGTTCTGTGGGGAAGGGGTCTTATATAGCCTAAACTGGCCTCAAACTCTCCATGTAGCTGAGGATGACCTTGAACTCGTGATTCGCCTGCATTTATCTCTTCATGCTGAAATTATAGGTAAGTGTCACTATGCCTGGCTTTATAGGGAGAATCTTAAGTGGAAACATTTTTGGGATTATTGCTTTTATTCAGCAATAGATATTATTTCCTTCTCACCTACTGGTAACAAACACCCAGTGTTACAACTCCAGCTGTTAACTTGATGCAACCCAGAGTCAATTGGGAAGATGGAACCTTGAGGAATTGCCTTTACTGGATTGACTTGTGGCCACATCTGCGGGGCATTTCTTAAATGCGAATTAATGTAGGAGGGCTCAGCCCACTGTAGGCAGCACCATACCTAGGCATATAGGCCTGGGCTGTATGAGAAAGTTAGCTAAGGAGGACAATAAACAGAGTATCTCCATTGCCTCTGTTTCAGCGCCTGCCTCCAGGGTCCTGTCTTTTGCTCTTGCTACCTTGGCTTCTCTTGATGATGGACTGTTTGGGGATGCACAAGCCAAAGAAACCCCTTTCTCCTCCAAGTGGCTTGTGATCAGGATATTTTATTACAACAACAGAAATCGAACCAGGACACTCATCTTACAACAAGTAGCTGACTTTATATATATATATATATATATATATATATATATATATATATATATATATGCAATAAAGATGGAAATAAATATAACAGTGATTTTTTACCTAATTTTCTAAGTATAATCATTTATGGAAAGATAACATAGCAAAAATTAATATATCAACATTTAATATATGTCACTGAGAAGTAAATGTTGAACATTCAGAGAGGCATGTCACAAATAAAAGGCACAGTTATGATCAGAAACCTCATGCCTGGAAGACTGTAGAGTGGAATAGGATGAGCATTCCTTTTTGCATTTGAAACTGATTTAGATTTCAGGCAGTTTCAGATTTTTTAATATGTGCACATAGACAACAAGATATCTTGGGAGTAGGACTGAATTTTGAACTTTAAATTGTACCAGTGTTTCATACACAATTCATACAGATAGCCTACAAGGAAAATTTATACAGCACTTGTAGTGTACACACATGTCGACTGTGAACTACAGAGAGTGAGTTTTTCTGCCTGTGATGTTCCTCAGCACTCAGAATGCTTTAGAGTTTAGAACTATTTCTTGTTCATAGTTTTGAATTAGGTATGTTTAACCTTTATTGTCCTCATGTGGTCTTAACTTGGAAATAAGTTAAAATCTTAGAAAGTGAGAATTCAGCTTTTCAGTCTCACTGGCCACATTTCAAGTGCTTGATAGCTACATCATCACTTGGAATTTCGAGTGGACAATGCTGCCCTCAATGAAAGAAATCTATGCTAATATTCCACGTGTACTTCTGGCACTGATCACTCCACAAGTAACAAAATAATGGAAAATCATTTAACATTCATAATTAAATTCAGTGTGTGGTTGAGTAGATGTTACTGTTTGAATCTGGAATATCCCCCAACATGATCGTGGTCTTGTTCTTCAGAGGGAGGCATTTTGAGAGGCTGTGTAATGTCTGGGAGGTGAGCTCTGCTGATCACCAGGGAACAGCCTTTGAAGTTGATCCACAGCACTTTCTCTGCTTCTTGGTTTACCATGGCATGAGCAGCTTCCAGCACATTTCTGGTGCCTTCTTTACAATGTCACACTTACCAGGCTGGCTGAAACCACAAGATAAAATAAGTCTTCTCTTAAGTAATTTGTTAGATATTGTTGACATAGTTACATGAAAGTAACTATGACAGTAAATGCATCATTCTAGTCTTCTTTCACAAACAAGAGAAAATAGAAATTGGGTAAACAAATACCACAATGGTTACAATCTATTTGCTACCTAGTCGTCAAGTAGACATATCTTTATGCTTTTTAGTGTCTCAGAATCCTATAAATGAACTTAAAGTGTGACAACTTTAGAGGCTATAATTTTGCTAATCATTAAACTTACTTTACCTTGTTTGGTTAGTGAAGATCTCCCATCCCCCCAAAAGTAATGATTAGAGAAAGAAACCCATTTCACTTGTTGAGGCTTCCTTCTGTTCCATGTGTGTTCATACTAGGAACTAGGGATGTGCATGCAGGAAAACTCTCCAATGTTTTGCCTTAGAGAGCTTGCATTCTTGTTTTGTTGACAAAAGTACCTATACGAAACGTGTAAGAAATATAAGTATTAGTATATAATTGTTAAAATATATGACTTAGATGCTATGTATTATGGAAACTCACATAAAGGACAATAAGTGCAAAACTAGAATCAACTTTGAAGTTGAAATTAACTTTAGATGCCAAGTAATTCCAATTATCTAATTTTATAGATAATAACACAGTAATAAAGTTCACCTCATAAAGTTGTTGAGAGGATTAAATAATATGCATAAAACTCATAATACATTACCCGGAATATAGTTAGTAGAGAATATGGTTTGTAGGGATTACCCATACTCCTCAGCTTTAGTATTAATACTGTGGTTAAAGTAACTGAGACAAGGTAGTAAAGTACTTGCATGAGGTGAGACTGGCAATGGTCAAATGACTTGCTGTCACTTTTAGAGTAGCCAAGGGAGGTGAGGAGGGTTGGAAATGAAGACACAGATAGCCATGGCATGAAGACCATGGCAGGTAACCTATTTCCAGACATATTACACTTTAACATAAGAAGATACCTGTGACTTTAGCAAGATAATGAAAACTTGCAGCAAATAAAGTTAGAGGAAGAGATTACATCGAAGCAATAAGGGCAGTGTAGAAATAAGCCTCTTTAAGAATGAGAATGATCTACCTTTCAAAAATTTCATGGTATAGCAAATAAAAATGGTCAAAACAGAACTTTAGACCCATTAAATATACTTATACTTAAAATTAATTCTTTCAAGAAATTTTCATAATATATATAGTTGCTCAATTTATATAGTAACTAAAATATTTATAAAGACAATTGATTTATAACCTGTGTAGTTGGCATATAGTCAGTTATCTTGTCACTATATCTTTGGGTGTTTATTAGTCAGGGTTCTCTAGAGGAACAAAACAGATAGAATGAGTTTATAGTTACTAAAAGGGGAGTGTTTCTAAAGAAAGGCTATGGGCTGTGGTCTGGCTAGTCTGACAATGGCTGTCTCACTACAGAAAGGCCAAGAATCCAGTAGTTGTTCAACTGGGTGTCTCAACTTGTCTTCAGTCAACATTGGAATCCCAAAGAAGAAGATTATAATACCAGTGAAGAAATGCATCTCCAACAGGATAGATGAACTTGCCAGTGAGAGTGAGGGACAGTAAGCAAACAGCAAAAGCTTCCTTGGTTCATGCTCTTTGATGTGGGCTGCCACCTTGGTATGGCCCAGATTTAGGGTGGGTCTTCCCACTTTCAAATAAATGATCAAAAAGCATTCCTCAGAGGTGTGCCCAGTTTCTTGGGTTTCAGTTGATTTTAGATGTATTCAAGTTGACAACAGTGATGAGCCACCACTGTATAATTTTTTTCATAGATAATGATAAAGATGTTTGGTACACATTCAAGATGAATTGAAGATCCTTCTTCAGCCTAGGAAGCTGAGCCTCTAAAGTGGTTGGTTGCTGTAGAAGGCCACTGCACTTGTGAAATGTGTACTAAAGCTCAATTGAGATTAAAATTTTTATTTGTTTATTTGTGTGTGTGTGTGTGTGTGTGTGTGTGTGTGTGTGTGTGTGTCTGGGGGAGAGAGGAGGTGCATGAATATCAGAGGACAACTTGCAGGGGTCAGCATTCCTGTTCTACTATATGGTCTCTGGGGACTGACCAAATTCAGTTGGTTTGCTTTGGCAGTAAGTGCCTTTACCCACTGAGCAATCTTGCTGGCTCCCTGAAGTTATACTAGAATGGTAATACATAGTGCTAGAAAGCAATTCACTTGTGTGGCACTAATAGGCAAATGAATATTTTCTTCATTTTGTTTAAATCTGATTTCACTTTTCACATTAACAGTTACTTGTAGTAATGGAAGAAAAATAAAAATTAAATGATTATGGAAAAAATAGTTTTTCTTTCTAGTAATATTCAGCATTAAAAGATGCTCAGAATCTTGTGTCTGTCTTGGAACTCACTGTGTACACCAGGCTGCCTCAAACTTTCTGTGATTTATCTCCCTGTTTCTGCCTGTTGAGAGCTGGAATGATTGGCATGAGCTACCTCATGTAGCTCAACTCCTGAAAATTCAGTCCTCCCCAACATCATTTGCTGAAGACATTATCCATTTGTTATTGTTAGTTCTTGGCATCCTTATGGAAGATCATTTGGCTATGTACATAAGGATTTGTTTCTGGGCTCTCTGTTCCAATAGCCCATATATCTTTAGGACTACTCAGTCTTCATTATTTCTTTGTAGTATAGTTTTGTTGGTTTGTTTTTGAGATAGGCTGCCAAATGATACAATCCTGGCTGGTGCTGAACTCAGGGCCAAGCCTCTTGAGTGCTGAGATTGCAGACATGTACTACCATGCCCAGTGTGTAGTATGTTTTGAAATTAGTCAGTATGATGCCTGTGACTTCATTCTTCTTTCCCAAGATTGTTCTGCCAACATATGCTTTGGGGTGAATTATAGGATTTTTTTTTCTCCTGCTTTTACAAAAATGCTGTTGGTATTTTTTTTATGGAGATCGCACTAACTTATTAGGCTACTTTTGATTATATGGGCGTATTAACAATATTAAGACTCCAGTTGACAGCATGGCTTGTCTTTCCACTTATTTATATCTGCTTTCATTTAATATTGCAATGTTTTATAGTTTACACCATACAAACTTTTCATTTTCTTGATTACACTTATTCCTAGGGACTTTTGTACTTTTTGATGCTGTGGTGATGAAGACTTTTTAAACTTTTGGGGGGGGGGGGATTGGTCATTGTTTGTGAATATAAATGCAACTGATCCTGTATGTAGATTTTGTATCCAAAACTTTATAGAAATTATTAGTTGCAGTGTTATTTTGTGTGGAATCTCTAGGGCTTTTGATAGATTATATAAATTCTCTTGTAAACAGAATATTTTATTTCTTCTCACCTTTGGACACCTGTGGTTCCTTGTCCTAATAATTTCTCTGGCCAAGACTTTCAGTGTTACTCTGAATGGTGGAGAAAATGGGCATTCTTGGTCTCATCATGGAAGCTTTTGTTTTCTCACTTTGTGTATGTTGTTAAGCATGGGCTTTCATACATGGCTTTTATGAGGATGTAAAACTTTCTCTTTTGCTGTATTAATAACACTGTGTTGAATTTTGGCTAGTGCTTTCTTCTTCATTGATTGAGAAGAGGTCTTTGGCCTTCATGGTGTTAGTGCAGAACATTGCTTTTTACTTTTTTATTTGTTGAGCTACCTTTCAATCAATTTATTGGAAACTGAAGCCTCATATTTTCTGTTCTTCAGTTACAGTGCAGTCTGTTTTCCTCTCTCATTTCCCCTGTATACCCTCCCTTCTCTTCTCTCTTTTAGATTGATATTTACTTTTTAATTGTCATTGAAGGAATCTTTCAATTTAATTTAAAAAACAGATTGATTGACATAAATATATGACTACTATTCTGTTACTATCCATTTAAAATATGGACACATTATGTTTGAATGATTAAATGATTAAAACTGGCAATTTCTAACCTTTATATTTTTCTAAATTGATGTAGTTAAAAGTTGATCAGGGATATTGATACTTTCAAGAAATGTGGTTTATTTTATATTAGCTTTATCATTTGATTGACTTTGTGCTTTATTAATTTCTTACTCTTGCTTATGCAGGATTTAATTGTTTCTTGCTTGTCAACATGAAAATTGGTATCCTTGAATTTAGACCTTTCCATTTCTGTCACTTGAACATTTAATGCTATATATATTTTTTTTCAGCAACTGACTTACTGTACATATCAAATTTCAGTATCCTATGGCTTTATTTATCTTTAGTTTTGAATATTTGTTACATTTTTACTTTTTTATTACTTTTTACTGGGGAGTTGAGAAAAGGTTCCTCTGTGTAACAGTCCTGGCTGTCCTGGAACTCTGTAGACCATGCTGGCCTTGAACTCACAGTATCTGCCTGCCTCTGCCTCCTGAGTGCTAGTTACTTGTGACTTTTTCATCTGCAATTAAAATGAAAATGTGTTTTACAGTTATTGGGGGATTTCTATATTTTTATGTTATTGGTTTCCATTTTATTTCTACTGTGGTTAGAGGACAAATATATAGTTTAATTGCGTCAAGAGTTGTGGAATTTGTTTTATGACTTGGGGTATGGCTATTTACTGCTCCATGCTTCTGTTCTGTAGCAGTTGGTGTTCATAGTGTCAGTCACTTTGTTCAAGGTGACAGTAATGTCATCCAAGTCTTATGTGAGAATTTGTTTCTCTTTCAGTTTAATCAATGTGAACATATATATATATATATATATATATATATATATATATATATATATGCAAGTTTGACTTGTAGTTGTCCTTCTTTTCTAGTGTATTTGGTATTGCTAATTAATCACACCTTCCACATTTTCTTTGGGGAGTGTTTTTCAAATTTGACAGCATGGGATCATATAAGCCCCTGTGTGCTTTTTCCTTAGACCTGGGGCGGAAACGGTGTCAGCTTTAGCGATATTCTAGGAGTGGATTTTGATATTTGTTGAAGTTCTCTACTTCACTTTTCTTTTTATTAGAATATACTGATTATGCATAATAAGCTTTATTATTTTCATATATGTATATAATGTGTTCTGGGCCTGGAGAGATGGTTCAGTACTTAAGAGCACTTTCTGCTCTTTCAGAGGACCTGAGTTTGGCTCCCGCCACCTTTAATTCCAGCTCTGGGGAGGAGGATGTTGACCCCTACAGGCACCATGTTTACATGGTGCACAACCACAATATAAAAAATAGCCTATATAGGCTACAGAAAACCACAGAGACAGCAAACCCAAACAGAGAGGAGCTAAAGGGCCCCCAGATTGATAGCTGGGAATCCAACATTGGGCCTACTCAGACCCCCTGATCATGGGTCTCAGTTAGAAGGCCTGGGCAGTCTAAGGGACCTCTGACAGTGGAACCAGGATTTATCCCTGGTACACAAAAGGACTTTGGGAGCACATTCCCCAAGGAGGGATACTCCCTTAACCTAGATGCAGGAGAGAAGGCCTAGTCCCTACTCCAAAAGACTTGACAGATTTAGATGACCCCTCCTGGAAGGCATCACCCTACATGTAGAGTGGGGGGGGAGGGAAGGAGGGAGGGGGAACATGGGAGGGTGGGAGAGAGGAAAAGAGGGATGAAAGGGGGGAGAGGGAACTGGGATCGATATGTTAAAAAAAAAACAAAAAAGCAAACAATAAACAAACAAACAAAAAACCCTCCAAACCTCAAAGAAAAAATGAATAGCCAGGTAATTTTGCAAATTAAAAATCATGAAGTAAAGAAAAAAAAAATAGCCTGTATAGCATGTTTTAGCACTAGGAAATCTAGCCATCAGGGCAAACCCAAAGTTTTGCACCTCTCCAGTCTACTATCTGATATTCAGCTGTAACTTTTTGCTTATTCACTTGTGTGTGTTGGAGGCAGAATCTAGCTTTGCAGTTCATTCTAGTCTTGAGTCCATGATCCACCTGACTAAGCCTCTGAAATGCTGGGATTAAAGGCATGCCCTACTACACATGGCTCAGCTGTTATATATTACTATGAATAATTTTAGTTTATAAACCTGCATTTGTGCTGATAGCATAAAATTTAATTTTTGAAACCTACAAAATAGCACTGTAAAACGGACAGTAAACATAACCCAGTGTTTATAACATAAACATAACTCATAACAGCAACTTAATGTGAGGAAAATAAAAATCAAGACAACATTCTAATAATAATAGTTTTCATTGAATGGTGTGAGTTTAAGGCAAACAAGAGCATTTGGTTATATTTATGCAATGACTGGAAATTAGAAGTACGGAAAATAGGAATTAAAAGGGAGGTCATTGCTACACTCTGCTTCCACTCTGATAAATATTTGTTCTTAGAGTATCAAGGAGAAAAGCTTCTGGGGGGAAGAATAGCAATGATGATAATGATGATACTGTCTGGCATTTTATATCAATATACATATGAACTGCATTTGTTTCCTAGCATTTTAGTTTTTGCAAGGGTTTCAGTGTATATTAGAATTTTTTTCTGTCTCCCAATGTCTCCATTAATAAAAATAATAATCATTCTGTATAATCTTTTGCTCTAGAAATTTTTGTTTTATGACATATTTCTTTTTTATTAAATAAAAGACAAGCATGCAACATGTAAGCTTTCTTTGTTTGGGGGTCCATAATTTAGAGAGTGGCATTTCAGCATTTTATAATGTTTATATTTCTTTGAAATGTATAATCCAGACTTTCCAGTAATGACAATTGCTTCATGTGAGTTGGACCCAAGCTCTGTTAGAAGACAAGAACATGGATGCAGTGCACTTGATAAGAAAATAGCAAGTCTTTTGTTGTATTCCAATGTTTTATCTTTCTGTGTAGAAGATCACTTTAGAAGCACTTTCTAAGCATAGTCATGTGTATGTATATATCCCAGCAAGTAAAGTGTGACTTATTATTTATTATTCTATAGCCCTCTTCCCACGTCATGACAGAGACAGGGAACTATTAATACTGTACACATTTGTCTGTGTTAGGCTTTGGGATGAAATTAATTGTATATTACACCAATTATATGTAAATCACCTCAGGATCCAGGGAGGAGTTAAGATATAGTGTCAAATTTACTATTGAGAGGACAAATCTGGGGACAAGATTTTGACATTAGGCTAGAAGAGCTCCTTTTATAGTGTTTATCCATCGGATTGAGATAAAGTGATTGAGGAACTATATGCTTTCCCTTGAGAACAGCAGAGAATCGCCATAGAAGAGAGGGGAAGCATGCCAACCAGAGAGCAGCATGGAGGAAAGGAGAGAAGTAGGGAATAGGAAGACAGAGAAGTGGGGGGGGGGAGAGAGAAGGAGAGAGGGAGAGAGGGGACGGTAGACTTTATAAAGACATTGATGTATTACATCTCCCCAGTGAGTATGCCTATATCCTGAGCTGCTGACAAGGATGAGAGAGAAGAGAAGAAAGGCAGTGAGGTTAAACCTTCTTCCTGGGAGGTCAGTGGCATCAGAAGATTCCTTGTTCATAGAGTACAGGTCAATCGCATCTTCCACTGTGGTTCTGTATAACTACTAGTGGGTGTTCAGGATGCCACCCATCACCATTTCAACCGGAAGCATCATGCTGCAGTCAATAGTCTAACCCAGAAAGTTTTCATATGTTTGCTAGTAATGGTGAGTGTGAACTTTAGAACTGAAACTATCAGAACAAACCATTTTTACACTTCAGTTCTCTCTAGATAGTTAATAGCCTAGTAAATTGGGCCTGTACACACTCGTCCAAAGATAAGTCAGTGTGCCATTTTCCTCCAACCTTGGTTTTTTTTATTTTATTTATTTATTCCTGTCAGTTTTAGAGCAAAATATCATTCATGTGAAAAATCTTACTATGAGTCCATAAAATATATTTCTTTGTATATTGTCTTTTCTTCATAATTCATCCATTCACATTCTTGTTTACCTAGTTTTGTACTCATATAAAGTTGTAAACACTCCTTTTAAAATTGTTTTTGTGTTTTGAAGCAGGGTTTTTGGGAATAGCTCTGGCTGCCCTGCAACTCACTCTGTAGACCAGGCTGACCTCAAACTTAGAGATCTGCCTGCTTCTGCCTCTCTAGTGCTGGAATTAAAGGCGTATACCACCACCTGGCTTTATAAACATTCTTTATGATTTAAGTATGCTTAAATTACCCATGGTATATAATGGTAATATATTTCTCCCTGTTTGTCAATTATCATAAAATGTCCATTGTCTCTTGACACACAGTTAACTGTTTAATAATATTTGTCACTTTATAAAATTGTTTCTTAGTTTTAAAAATATGTTTAGCTTATGCTTATTAAAACTTAAATATCTAAGAATATAACCATACCCATTATTTATGGTTTTAATTTAAACTGAAAATTTTTTGAGTGTTAGAGAGATGGCTCAGTAGTTAAGATAGTGTATATGTCTTGCAGAGGACCTGAATTCAGGCCCCAGCACACTACACTGGGCTGCTTTTAACTGCCAGTGACTCAAGTTCCAGGGTGATCTGATGGAGCTTCTCCAAAGAAACCTGAAAAATAATAAAAACAAACCCTTGAAAGCTTTTGTGTTTGAGGGAGATGGATAGTGCATGTACAAATTTGTATTGGTGTGTGCACATATTTGTATGTAACTAGTGGTGTTTTTACGACCCTTATTCACCTTATTTTTTGAGTTAAGTTCTTTCACTGAACATATAGCTTTCTATTTTGGTTAGTCAGGATGGCCATGAAGCTCCAGGGATCCTCCTGTTTCTGGGTCCCTGGAGCTAGACTTCTAGACAGATGCCAGTAAGTACATCTTTTTGTATGGATGCTGGGGGTCTAAACTCCAGAACTTGTGCTTGCATGGTAGGCACTTTATCAACTGAGCCATTTCCTTGGTGCCTAAAATTAAATCTTTAGTTCATATAGATTACCTTCATAGTTATATCCAGAGGATAGTAGCTACCTTATTCCTATAAAAGTTAATTCATTTAGTTATATTGTAGAATTTAAAAAAATATTACTGAACAACAAATTGGTGTGCTTTTTTTTCTGGGGGAGGGCCACTAAAAATAAATGAAAAAATTACTTAATTTTTAAAGCTTGTATATAAATTATGATGAATATTCGGGTATTTTATGACTAGCTATGCAATTTTTATTTTAAATTCTAGTAGCAGAAAATAAAGCAGGAAAAACAGCACCATTGACAGCTTATTAGCAGGAGAACTTAGGATCGTGACTAAAAATCAAAGTATCAAGGCACTTCCATAAGTAATTATTTCTTGTAATCTCGTTTCAGGAGGCATGTTTCACTCATTTCATATGAAATTAGTTCCCAAGTTCTGAGTCCTCATGGTTTAAAAGAATCAGGGTGGAGTGTGGAGATGACAGAAGTTATTAGTACAAGTAGGGTTGTGAATACCAGCCCTTAGTTTTAGAGATACAATCACATAGAAGAATCAAACTTTAGTCAGTTGAGATATGACATATTCCCCACATAGCAGTTACTAGTATACAGTCGAGGATTATAATTTTAAGAGTAGTTTGAAGTCAGTGAGACATAACAAAGCCAGGTCATTTAATGGTATTCTAGTTGGGATCCCAAAGTTCTATCTGACTGACAAAGTTGGATTTGAATATTTTGGCCGAGTCATGGAGGGAGGATCATGTATATATAAGAATAACTCCTTTGCCTCAAGTTTGAGAGTCATGAGTAGTTTTTGAAGTAGCTCATATGTCCACTAAGCAAATTTGACCCTTTAAAAATAGACTTCTTGCTGGGTGTGGCAATGCATGCCTTAAATTCCAGCTCTTGAGAAAGAGCTGGCTTCATGAATTTGAAGGCAGCCTGGTGTACATTGAATGTTCCAGGCCACCCAGGGCTATATAGTGGGCCTTACCATGTGACTGTGAATAAGAAATACACTCTGTGCTTGGAGTTTTATTGGTTAAATGAAGCTGTCTATAATATTATTGAATTGGTATATAATGGGATCTTGAAACAGTGTCTATCCCTAACTTTCATAATCAGAGCGTAAGAAATGCTAGCTATACATATTGAAACCAATAGCACACTCTCAGTGCCCATTTTTTGATGCACATCAGAAGGCTATGCTTGACTGTCACTAGGAAAGATTGGTGATGAGTGGATGAGAATATGTGCATTTCTATCAATCGAATTACTACCAAAACACCACCTTCTCATTTGCTTGGGTAGGCACTGCTGGGAGTCACTCAAGGAAAACAGGGAAATACAGAGGGCTTTGTCAGATATAAGAAAGTCTTGTATGTAGTCTGTTTGGATGATTGACTTCTAGTGATGGAGCATTTGGAGAAAGTAAGTTATGACACGTAGCATATGGCAGACACTGGTCGACATTTTTGTTTGCTCATTAATTCTAGATAAAAGTGAACAAAGGAGGTATGACTCCTCTTGTTGCTAATTCCTTTGATTTCCTGCTTATAGCTCATCTCATTGTCTCTGATGGACTTTCCTCCCCTCTTCTATGGATTTCCCTATATCCCTCTTATATGCCGGTCTGTATCCTGTCATAATTACATCTCTATCAAGAAGAGGTCTTTCTACAACTATTCCGTTAACATTAAACCCAGAAGTTTAATCTCTACCTTAACTCACTCCTTGCCTCATCATTATTCAGCCTCTTAACTGACTATTGCCTCAGTCTCTGGAGACTGTTGTTTCAACTCTGATTGAATATTTGTTATTATAACAGATGTCTTTCTGAGATACACTAAGCAAATAGGATGAATGTTCTATGACTTTTACTTTGAGATTATTTTAATCTTTTTTTTATGCATATAGAGTATTTTTTATTTAATTTTATATAACAAAGTCCAATTAAATGAAAACAAACATTTATACACAATGTTTGGGAATTTGGGCGTCGTTCTTTCCAAACTACTTCCTGCTGGTAAGGGGCGCTGTCTTGGGGGATTCGAAGAAGATTCAGATATCCTAGTTGTAGTCTGTAGGGCTGTTTTGTCCAGCTGTTTGGAATGTAGGATCAGCTTGTACTCTGTTTCAGGCGGTCTGGTGTGATCAAACCACATTAGTCTGGAAGGAATCCACATCTTTTCATTTTCTGTGGAAACAAAAATAGAAATACTTTTCCCCAGTAACTTGTTCTTCAACTTAAATTTTGGAGTCAAAGCGTTTTTTTTTTTTTTTTTTTTTTTTTTTTTTTTTTTTATTATTTTACATGTCGATCCCAGTTCCCTCTCCCTCCCTCCCTCCCTCCCCCCAAGCCCTCCCTCCCTCCTTCCCTCCCTTTTGTCCTCTCTACCCTCTCCCATGCACTCTAAACACCCTCCCCTCCCAACCCCCCATCACAATACAATATGTAGGGGAATGCCATCCAGTTGGGGTCATGTAGATCTGACAGGTCCCGTGAAGTAGGGACTAGGGCTTCTCTCCTATCTCTAGAATAAGGCAGTTATCCCTCCATGGGGGATATGTTTGCAAAGTCCTTTTGTGCACCAGGGATACATCCTGGCTCCACTGTCTGAGGTCTCTTAGACTGCTCAGACCTTCTGGCTGAGACCCATATTCAGGGGGGGTCCGGAGTCAGACCCCTGTTGGCTTCCCAGCTATCAGTCTAGTGGCCCTTAGCTCCTCCTTGTTCAGGTAAGCTGTCTCTATGTACTTCTACCGCATGGTCTTGTCCTCTCCATCTGCTTCTGGGTTCTAGTTTGACTCAGTGTTTATGTATGAGTGTTTGCTCCTGTTTTCAACAGGCATTAGTTGAGGACTCCATGGAGAAGTTAGTTGTTGATCTCACTCTCCGGGGAAGGGCATTTATGATAGCCTTTCCACGGAAGCTGAGATTGTTAGTTGGGAGCAGTCTTGTAGTTCCCTCGACCTTTCTTTGTGTTCAACTTTATCTTCAAACCAATATTGGCTCCCTCTTTTATGTTCTCTCTCTCTGTCTCTGTCTCTCTCTCTCTTTCCTATTTTCCATTCCTAACCAGGCTCAATCCTCCTGGTCGCACATGCCTTCCTCTCCTCCCTCTCATTTTCTCCTACTTCTCTCTCCATTAGCTGTCCTCCCCCACTATACCTGAGGTCTGGGGGACTTGTCCCTTCCCAGTTCTGTGAGGGACTTTATATGAATCTCTTAGAATACAACTTGTATCCTAGTTCCTCTGGTGATGTGAATTATAGGCTGGTGATCATTTGATCTAGGTCTAAAATCCATATATGAGTGAGTACATACTGTGTTCCTCTTTTTGTGACTGGGTTACCTCATTCAGGATGGTTTCTTCAAGTGCCATCCACTTGCCTGCGAATTTCAAGATACCATTATTTTTTTCTGCAGAGTAGTATTCCATTGTGTAGATGTGCTACATCTTCATTAACCATTCTTCAATTGAAGGGCATCTAGGTTGCTTCCAGGTTCTTGCTATTACAAATAGTGCTGCTATGAACATAGTTGAACAGATGTCTTTGTTGCATTGATGTGAATCCTTTGGGTATATGCCTAAGAGGGGGATTGCCGGGTCCTGTGGTAAACCAATTCCCATTTTCCTGAGGAACCGCCATACTGATCTCCAAAGTGGCTGTATGAGTTTGCACTCCCACCAGCAGTGGAGGAGTGTTCCACTTTCTCCACATCCTCTCCAACATAAGTCATCACTGGTGTTTCTAATTTTAGCCATTCTGGCAGGGGTAAGATGGTATCTCAAAGTTGTTTTGATTTGCATTTCCCTGATAGCTAAGGATGTGGAGCATTTTCTTAAGTGTCTTTCAGCCTTTTTGATTTCCTCCATTGAGAATTCTTTCTTCAGTTCTGTACCCCATTTTTTAATAGGGTTATTTGGTGTTTTGTTGACTAGTTTCTTGAGTTCTTTGTATATTTTGGAGATCAGCCCTTTGTCGGATATAGGATTAGTGAAAATCTTTTCCCAGTCAGTGGGCTGCCGTTTGGTCTTGTCAACTGTGTCCTTTGCCTTACAGAAGCTTCTAAGTTTGAAGAGGTCCCATTTATTAATTGTTTCTTTCAGTGTCTGTGCCCCTGGAGTTATGTTCAAGAAGCGGTCTCCTATACCAATTTGTTCAAGGGTACCTCCTACTTTCTCTTCTAAGAGGTTCAATGTGGCTGGATTGATGTTGAGGTCTTTGATCCATTTGGACTTGAGTTTTGTGCATGGCGACAGACATGGGTCTATCTGCAGTCTTCTACACACCCTCATCCAATTGTGCCAGCACCATTTGTTGAAGATGCTGTCTTTGCCCCATTGTATAATTTTAGCTGTTTTGTCGAAAATCAGGTGTTCATAGGTGCGTGGATTAATATCAGGATTTTCAATTCGATTCCATTGGTCTACCTGTCTATTTTTATGCCAATACCAGGCTGTTTTCAGAACTATAGCTCTGTAGTAGAGCTTAAAGTCAGGAATGGTGATGCCTCCTGATGTTCTTTTATTGTATAGGGTTGTTTTGGCTATCCTGGGTCTTTTGTTTTTCCATATAAAGTTGATTATTATCCTTTCAAGGTCGGTGAAGAATTGTGGTGGGATTTTAATGGGGATTGCATTGAATCTGTAGATTGCTTTTGGTAAGATTGCCATTTTTACTATGTTTATCCTACCTATCCAAGAGCATGGGAGGTCTTTCCATTTTCTGGTATCTTCTTTAATTTCTTTCTTTAGAGTCACAAAGTTCTTATTATATAGATCTTTTACTTGTTTGGTAAGCGTTACACCAAGATAGTTTATGTTGCTTGTGGCTATTGTAAAGGGTGATGTTTCTCTGATTTCTTTCTCTGTTCTCTTTGTCGTCTGAAAAAAATAGGGCTACTGATTTTTTTGAGTTTATCTTGTATCCTGCTAGTTTGCTGAAGGTGTTTATCAGCTGTAGGAGTTCCCTGGTAGAGTTTATTGGGTCGCTTATGTAAACTATCATATCATCTGCAAATAGAGACAGTTTGGCTTCTTCCTTTCCAATTTGGATGCCCTTGATCTCCTTTTGTTGTCTTATAGCATTAGCTAGAACTTCTAGTACGATATTGAAGAGATATGGAGAGAGAGGACAGTCTTGTCTTGTTCCTGATTTTAGAGGAATTGGCTTAAGTTTCTCTCCATTCAGTTTGATGTTGGCAGTTGGTTTGCTGTATATTGCTCTTATTATGTTTAGGTATGTTCCTGTTATCCCTGACCTCTTTAATACCTTTATCATGAAAGGGTGATGAATTTACCCAAAGTAGAAAAGGGTAACAATGTTCCTGGGTTATTAAAATCACTTGTTTTCTTAATCTCTGTAACATGTGACACTATTCATTGCATTAGAAAGTCAACTGCTCCTTGGCTTTTATGACCTATTCTGATTTTACCCCTCCTCCCTAAAGGTTCACTTTTTGAAATCTCAAACATGTTTCCTTTAGGCTGCTTGCTTACTTATGTCTAAGACCCTTCCTAACTCTTTCCTGCTCTTGTTTCTTGGGTCACTTCAATAGTGTTTAAACATACCTGTATCCTAGTGAGTATATATTTTGTATTTCTGCAAGTATTATCTGCTTCAATTCAAACTCTGAATATCTGGGTATTAAATATTATAGTCCCCAGACACCTTAATTTTCTATTGAGTAGCACTTCTTTATTTGGCTGCATTGTTTGTTGAATATTTTGGGAACTGAGAAATTCAGATGTGTGAAAGGCTTAGTTCTTGCTATAAGAGCCCAAAGGAAATAAAAATAAAGATAATATGTAAAGAATGAAATAGTGATGTTAAATGCCATAAAGATTATAAAACTGCTTCAAAGGAATAGGAAAGGAGTTGACATTTGTCATTAAGTAATGAAGTTGTAAGACCATTGTGGCTGGAGAATGAGGTCTATGAGAGGTCTTTGTGCTACATGGAAGAGTTTATATCTTACTGTTGGAAGATATTGGGAATGAGGTGATGTATTATATTCTTTTGCAGGGAGGGCATTTGAGACAAGATTTCTCTGTGTAGCCCTGGCTGTCCTGGACCTTGTTATGTAGACAAGGCTGGCCATCTGCCTGCCTCTGTCTCCTGAGTGTTGAGATTAAATGCATGCATCACCACTGCTTAGATTCTTTAGAAAAACAATGCTGACAAATTTCTTAAGAGGCTGCTGCAATATCTAGACATTGACTTGTAAGAACTATGCAGTAAAGTATGAGAAATAGTAAAATTTATGAAACATTTTGTAAAGAATATACTGTCAGGTTAGATTTGTCATATAAATGAATGAGAGATTTGATTACTTCTTTGACATAAATTTAAAATATTGGCTCCAGTTATTCAGATGAAAAGAGCAGGGGCAATAGAAGGGCTGGGCCACCTGATCATCAAGCAAAGAGGTTGAGCAGGCATTTGGATAGAAGATATCTGAATGAGAAATGTAAGCTTGATCATTATTAATATATAAAAAGTGTGAAAATGACTGTGATCACTCAGGCAAGAGGATATCCAGGACTTGAGATTTTCCAACTTTCAGTGGTCTGGTAAAGGATGAATTAAGAAAGGAACCTGAAATAAAAGAAAGGAATCTGGAAAGAGATAAAAGTTAAGGCTCAGCAGCCAGAAAAGAAACAGTAAAGAAAAGGTGTGGGAAAATTGGGCACATATTACAAATGTCTGGTACTTTTTCATAGCTCACAGTTTAAAGTGCTTCTGAGGGATTTTCTCTAGTGCTTGGAGTTGAACTGTGTTCAAAGTTTTGGGCGCTGATGTGCTATAGAGGAAGAATCCCTGTTCACAGACCCCGTATCCCTTGCATCTATCAAACTGAAGCGAACTGGTCATCTGAAAGTATTTTTATTTAAAGTATAAAATTTAGGATTTATTTAAGTTATTTAATTATAGTAAGGTCTCTTTACCTCCTACATGGCAATCATCAGACAAAGGAAGTCAAACTGATGTCACAAAAGATCAATTGTATGACTTAGGAGAGTGGGCACTTTATCCATTACAGTAAGAGAAAGATGGATTGTGAGCACACACCTTATAGAGATAGTATGGACAGGTGAAGGAGACAAGGTAGATCTCAAATGGTTGCCTGTTCTAGTTAGGACAGGCTAGCTCAGGCTGCACTTATCAGTCACACAGTTTCCAGTTGGGAATATGTAATACTACAGAGAAGATATACATGGACAAATCTCTGCTTGATACTTTGTAAGCAGAATTTACAATTATAATATTTTGTGTAATAGTTTTGATGACACATTTGTGGTTTGATGACAAACATTTCAGAGTTTTATGGTGTACTAGTCACAGTTCTAAAAGATTTACAAATGTTACGTTATTTAACCCACAAAATCCTCATATACACTTTGTGTTTTTTTCCTCTTGTGGAAATAAGAAAACTCATCAAGGGTTATCAAACTATGACATGCTGTGTTGCTTTTCTAAGGCTATTTTATGGTGTGAGTGAGTTGGGGTGAGTGTGTGTGTGTGTGTGTGTGTGTGTATGTGTGTGTGTGTGTGTGTGTGTGTGTGTGTGGTGGTGGTGGTGACAGGCATTGGATCTCCCTAGACCTGGAGTTATAGGCAGGTGTGAGCAAACCAATGTGGATGCTGATCTGGATTTCTTTTTCACTTAAGTATATAAAAATTGTATACTGTTTCATTTTTATAATATAGAATTTAATTTGCAATAGTTATAATAGACAAAATTCTGTACTGGGGTGTTTAATGGTGACACACTTGCTTGACATACATGAGGTTTTGGGTTTGAGTTCTATCATTGTAAACAAATAAGTAAATAAAGCTGAGTATAAAGAATGCTGCTAAAATGTTCTATAAAACTTTGGTGAAATAACTTTAATCTGTTCCTTTCATTTGTAATAGAAAAAGTATTACATTTTAATAAGAAGGTAGAATAAAGATAGTCTATCTTTTGTACAGATGTGACAAATTCCTTAGGTTTCCTAGACTCAAGATTTAGACCTTTTAATCCAAGGACTTGGATAAATTTAGGTTTAACATTTTTAGAAAGATTATGTCACAACTAAAGCTCTGTAGTTCATTTTAGCTCACACATTTGAAGGCACCTAATGTGATGGAACACCATGACAGTCTTGTGGCTACAGTAGAAATGTGTGGCACAGGAAACCTGGGTATGTAGTGCAGGTACATCTGGTACAGCTTTTTCATAGCTCCTGGTTCAAACTGCTTTTGAGTTTTTGTGTCTGTGTGTGCTGGGAGTTGAACCATGTTTGTGTTTGAGACGTTTGGCATTAAGAGTGGAGAAAAAGTCCCCATTCCAAGACACTGTATTTCCTACTTCCATCAAACTGAGGCAAAGCAGACGTATGGAAGTATTTCAAATGCCACTTTATATTTTTAAGACACAGAAAAGGTAGAAGGAGTAGGAGGGGAAGGCAGAGACCCTGAGCGGAATTAAAAACAAAGCTGTTTACTCTGACATATCTTATTCAAAGACAGTGAGCTACAATCAGCTAAGAATTTAAATCACATGGCTTGTCAAATCTGTTCTTTGTTTATATGCCTTTCCCCAACAGTCTTATTTTTAAATACACTGCTATGTATCATAGTTTAAACTCCAGTTCTTTTGTAAGTTCCATAATCTTTGTCTTGAGTTGGCCAGTCTTTTATTTCATTCTTCCTCCACCCTGTCTTACTAGGTTAGGCAACACTTTAAATGAATTATTACTTATGTTGACTGTTTGGGAAGCAAAAGTAAGAGAAATATAATTGGTGACAAAGATACATGTCAAGAGACTTTACCCAGCTATTCTGGGTGCAAGTGTGGGTTTGTGTCACTTCATTTCAATCCTAATAACACATGTTTTTGGCTTGATAGGTCTTCAAGCAAATCAATACTTTTAGTTATGTGGGGTGGTAGGAATTGACCCCAGGGCCTCACATGCTAGCCAGTTTATATCAATAGCTTTCAGTACTTTGTAAAAATATTCAAGGTGTATTTGAGTAATGAATATGAAAGAGAGCTTGAACTTTTACAGAATGACTACATGACACATATAGCTAAAACTGATATCAGAATATTGGTTTGTCTTTAAGAATGGTGTAGTCTTTCTTGGGGAGCTGGGGGTTCCAGAAACTTGTTGGCTACTCAAACTGCCCCAGTCAGTAGCTTTTGTGTTCTTGTTTTGAGAATTCAGGGAGTACAGAGGGCCAGTCTTAGAGCCCATGATGGATTTATAGGTGGGAACTTGAGAAGGGGAAAGATCCTTGGCATTTGAGTCAAGTGGCATGAAGGTCAGCTACATGGCAGGAAAGAGAGCTTCAGAGAAGGAGTAAGGAGGCTCAGATTATCTGCAAAAGGATACTTGGGTTCTGGCTAGTAACTGAAAGAAAAATACATAAGAGAATGAAGAGAAAAATGTATGTCTTTGTGAGTGGCAGGCAGATCCAACAGAACCTCACGGAAGCTTGTAGGCATTGCACTAAGGGGCAGGAACCCTGAGAGGGAAAAGGAAAAGTACATTATCCCATTAAAGGGCTAACTGTTCCTATCTTTTTAGCATGATTTAAGGTGAACCTACATTCTTGATGAGTTGTTCCCTTGAACCTTATTTTGCTAGGCAGCAACAGTTTCTCTTCATGCTACTCTAATATTCTCCATTCTGAAGATGTAGTCCTAAAATTATTTAGGTATCAGAGATCACAATTTTGGCATTTCTGTTCTCCATCCAGGACAGAACCAAGGACATTTTTGTCTTATGGTTAAAATCACAGATTGAAACATCTAGTCCTGAACTACCTATATACCATTTCTATTTCCTGTCCTGATCAACACATATATATCATTAATGTTGATAATTAATTTTAGTAATACATTAACATGTATTTAACAGTATTAAATACACTCAGTATTTCGTGTTCTGAATACATTATTTAAGGAGCATGTAGGACAGCATACAGTAAATGATAGAAGAAACATGCCATTGAAATAGAGAATGAATTTGTAAGTCATGGATTCATTTATAAATGAATAATGAAGATAATAGGCCATGGTCTTTGCTCTTAAGAAATATAGGCTTGGGTGGGCAGACCTATTAGCACTGTGGTGCCACTGTAAGTGTTGTGTACTGTGTGAGGACTGTTCAGGAAGGGTCGGTTGCAGGAGATTTGGGATCTGAAAGGCTTTCATTCTTTGACGAGAAAGCCATGTTCTAGTGATCTTGCATTGAGGAGTACTTGGGAGCTTGACATGTCAAAAGGTGATGACATTATAAATTTTAAATACCAAGATCCTGGAAGAAAGTAACATCCACCAACTTATGTGGGCTATTAGGAACCCGTGACTTTTACTTATTTGAATGAACTTATCACTTCATTTCTTGACATAACAGATGAAGATAAAAATCACCAAGGCGATCTATCTAAACAAAGTCATTGGATATTTATGATGTTAAACAGACATACTCTTTTTAATGTGAGGATTGGGTATTTGCTTGAATAGATGCCTAAAATGTCTAGCCTTATTAATTTTACATTAATTGTGATCTAACAGTTAAATTGATGTATGTTTCCTTTTAACTTGTTGAATATCTAAATATCACTAGGACACAAAGAATCTTGCCCTTACTGCCCAAGATTATATTGTTGCCACCATGGCCGTTTTCTCTGGTTTTTCAAAAATCCTTTCACTTTTTCTTTTAAAATTAGTGAATATGCTCTGCAATGCTTGTCACACATTAATGTCAATGAATCCAAGCTATGTTTAAGTTATCTGCTGGCATCTAGTAATTATCCAGAACCATGAAATGCATGGCACTGTCTTCTGATGTGGAAAATTTCAATCCTGAAGAGAATTCCTCAATTTAATACACATCTTTAAACACTTTTAATTTAAACTTTTTGGTATGAAAATTACAGATACTTTCTTTAATTAGAGTTCCTGTTTGATCAAGACTTCACTAGGTTTGCTGTCTCTAAACATAGAATAAATTATTAGAGAAATAGCATGTATGTTGCCAGGGCAAATTTCAGGTCATTTTTTAAAACTCTTTGATTTTCTAAGCAAAAATTTTCATTGTATTAGGACACTAATCAAGTTCTGTATAAATAATGAATTGTATGCATTAGAAGTAGTTACTAAGACAACATTACCTTACATGGAATTCGTTTGATTTTTTTTAAACACTCCACCCTCATATAAAATATATTAAAATAACTATATTCTGTCTTGAGAACGTTTTAGCTAATGCTATTTTCACTCCTGTTTCAGAACAGCACTAAAACAAACAAACAAACAAACAAACAATGATTCCAATCTGAGAATTTTATTGGTATCAAGAGACAATGTATGTGAATTCTGATACCTTTTCATTGCATGTGTGCTAGGAATTCCACTTTTTAAATGATATCCTGCCAGCTTTTTCACAATCCATTAATTCCTGGATCAGCATCAGAAGGAATGTCAGAGCAGAGTGAAATTCTTGTAAGACACAGATGTCAGGATCAAAAGTCAGAGGCATTCTCTGAGCAGCAGGGAAGCAAGCTTGTTAGACTTTAATCGGAACAATTAGTATCTACCATGTGACAGTCTCGATGCCCTGCCTTCTATGGTTGTAAAGTTCCAGCAGGCTGGAAAGACAGACTTCTAAGTTGGATGGAAAATTTCCTAAGCTTTTGGTCTCATTATCTTTATCTTAAGTTTTGTTGATTGTCTCCAAATATCCTTAAATAGTAATTGGTTGATGCACTTAGATAAAGTAGGGTCCAGCTTGCTGTGGAGCCAGATTTTCATCCTCTGTGAGTGAATGTAATGCAAAATGACCAGCTTTATGGATGTTGGTGATCTTTTGTGCCCAGGAGGCTTTACCGGCAATTTTATAGCTCAAGAGTGAAAGCTTTTACCATGTGCTCCCAGCTCACTCCAGAGAGACTCAATAAGTGTGAATCATTGATGAAGGAAAAGGACTTTAAATAGAGTGGATGGTGGTATGTTAGCTAAAGAATTTCTCAAAATTAGCTATCATACTTCTCCTTATGCTGTCACAAAACTAAAATATCACCCTTACAATAAAAAAATCCACCAGTTGTTTTCTGTACACACCAGTAAACTTATTTCTTCCAGTAATATTAGTTGTATATTTTCACTCACCTTTTTGTGTAGTTTGTAATAATAATTCCTTTATTTGTGTGTCTGTGTTGGGGACAATCTGAAGTATAATGAACTGTAACTTCAAAATTAATTTCTGGTGATGAGGAATGACCCTTTAAGGGATAGGCTATAACATAGCTGAGAAGATTTAGATACCAAAGTTACCTCTACTTTATAATAGGACCAGTCAGTTCATGCTTGGTAGAAAGGGTCATTATAATTAACTAGTGATAAGTATGTTTTAAGAAGCCAAGTACCATAGGCAAGAGTATGAATGACAGAACAGAGAACATAGAGAGGGGCCGGGAGTGGTTCTCCAGAGACAGGAGTGTAAGGCCGGGAATTGGTGGGCCAGCTAGAGGCGGAGCAGAGCTGTAGCTTCCCTCTTTCTCTGCATGCCACCCAAATAGTGATATATCTTCTTGTACCACTAAGATAATATTTTCTTAATATAATTAAAATGTTAAAGAGACCACCTTTAGAATTTAGTTCAAGAGAATTTAATAGTTGAGTTCATGTATATTAAATGGTGCCTGGTGTTGAACATTTTTATTATTATTATATTTTTGTGGTTATCTTAATCTGTTCTGTTTATGAAGCTGTAAATTCTATGTTTTGGTAAAAGTTCTTCCAGCAATTCATATGGCCCTTGCAGTTGTATTTGCTCACTTTTTCTTTGAAATACTTTATATATATTCATTGTATGGGATACCATCTTCCATAGAGACACACAAGTATGCATTGTACACCTCCCTACCCTCTACATCTTCCCCTTCCCTGCACCTATTAGTCACCCATGTTTCCCAAGACAGTTACTTTTGCTTCTAGTGTCACACCATATGTGCATACATGAGTTGCACGTCTCTATAAAATCCAGAAACCACAAGTGAGAAGAAACAGAACACATGTCTTTCTGAAATTTGGCTTGATTTCCTCAATATCATTGTCTCCATTGCATCCATTTTCATTCATGTAGTGAAACTTCCCTATGGCTGAGACAGCTCCATTTTGCATGTCCTTTGTCAGTTCCTTTGTTGGTGGATGTCTAAGTTGCTTCCATGACTTAGCTGTTGTGAATGGTGCTGTGGTGAGCATCATTGTGCTGGCTTGGAGAGCTTTTAAGTAGATGCTGAGGAGCAGTACAGCCAGATTGGTTAGCAGATCTAATTTTAGTTTGGGGGAACTTCCATACTTATTTCCATAGTGGCTGCATTCATTCAGAAGTCACACCACATCTCTGTTGTTTTCGTTTTCTTATTGACTGCCATTCTGACTGAAGTGAATTAATGTAGTTTTAATTTACATTTCTCTTTTGAAAACTGTATGCTTATTCCAGATTTGTTGCTTGGGTATGCTTGATTTTTTTTCTTTGTAATCTAGGTATTAACCAACTTTCAGATCAGATGTATGTCAACAAAGATTTCTTTTTCCATTCTGTAGGCTGATTCTTCACTCAATTATGTATTTCCTTGGCTATAAAAATATTTTAATTTCATGAGGTCCTATTTGTTGACTGTGGCATTATTTCATGAGTGACTATAATCTTATTTAGAAAACCCTTGCTTATTAGTTATATTTCCTAACCAAAAGTTGCCTTCAACACAAATTCTGTGATCATACATTCTAAATAAAGTTGTCGAATTTTGGATCTGCCATGAACAAGGTTCCCGTTGAGTGACAATGTTAGAGTGAGTGATGTTTAACTCTATGGCAGGCCTTATCTGTGTACTTCAGAAATATGAGCATATTATTGAATAGCTTCCTCAAGTATAGAGAAAGATCTTATAAATTTTCATTTTGGTAATACTGATGGGATAGATAACAGCTGTTTACTTTGTGGAATAATTTCACATACATCATGTCATTTAGTCGTAATACCATTCATTAGACCTGATGAGATCAGCTCAATATCATTAGTAATGTATTTGAGAGTCATCTCAATAATAAGTGCTGTGACCAGCATCAAACTTCATACCCTTTCCACTTCATTAACTTTGGAAAAATTATCATGGAACAGGATAATACTTTTGAAATACTTTAAGACACCTCTTAGTGATGGGAGAAGCCATTCTGTAAATATGTTTCTCATATTGGTTAATGAATAAAGCACTGTTGGCCAATAGGAAAGCAAGCTAGGCAGGACTAGGAGACAAGGAGGAGAGGGGAAGTAGTAGGGAGGAGTTCCAAGATGGAGGACGGAGAGAAGAATGCCAGCCCCTCTCTCCGGTAAGATAAGACCACATGGAAGTACTTAGATTAATAGAAGTGGGTTAATAATTAAGACAGAGCTAGCCTATAAGAAGTTAGAAACAGGCCAACAGCATTGTATCCAATACAGCATCTCTGTGTGTTATTTGGGGCTGGCGCGGCAGAGGGACCAGACCGGCAGAAGGGAAAAAAACAACTCATAACATCTTAGAGTAAGCAGGTTTGTTTTATGTACCTGACATGTAATAAGAATATAGCTAGTCTCTGCTCACAATTCCTGAAATACAACTTCTAAACCTTATAATGTCCCCAATAATAGAAATGGCAGGAATCTCTTATATATTTGTTCTTAGCGACAGACTATCATGAGAGTTTCTATGATTTTTCAAGCTTCTGGAATGATAGTGTCTTGTACATGGTATGGAGATGCCATATAGCTGGGCTTTCTGGACAGGGCTGCTCTAAGAAAGAAGGCAAACAGAGCTCTATGGAAATGAAACATTCAGTGTAGACCTTGCTGCTTTCTTTTGTAGAATATAATGTGAGCATTATCTATGTCACATGTTTTAATTTATTATTTTAAATTATATCTTATTAACTTTTCAAGATTTTCATACAATGTTTTTTGATCATATTCACTTCCTTCCCCAGCCTCTCTTTATCTACTACTTTGTATTGGTGTATAGCATACTATACCATACATTACCTCTTCACTAATGCATTCTTCCCTGGAAGGACTCTTTCTAGTTAGATGTTATGAATTATAAAAGTTGCTCTTGTATATGTCTTTGGGGAAATATAGTTATTCATTATTATGGGATGCAAACATCTAAGAGAGGTATTTTTGTTGTTAAGGCAAAAAGTGGGCATATTTTATTGACAAGTTTTCTGAAATGAACGGAGTGACTTATACATGTGTAGCTTATAGACTGGATCATGTCGAGGACTTAGGATTTTATTATAAATGTAATAGACCACTTTTGAGGCACCTTAAAGATTTATATTTGTTGATTCACATTTCATGGAGATCACTCTATGAACAAGAGATGCAGGACCAGGAAGCAGGGAGAATAGTGAGGAGAAAAAAGCAGTGACTGTTTAGCACCTGTTTGACTTGTCCATAGTTGGCTCTCTATCTTTCAAACCCTTATTTAAGTGACTATGGAAATTAGACTTGTTCCTTGAAGTCTCAGCCTCAATAACTGACATTAGAGCCTCATTTCACCAGCTAAAACCACAAACTCTCTCCCAAGTGGTCTGTTTCAGAAGCAGATGAAGTTGTTAGTTCATAAATCCAGCCATAGTCTTCAGCTTGGAACCTAACTTTGTGATTGACATACAAATCTTAAAGCAAGACAAAAAGTTAGGTTGTGACATATTGTTTTATTTTATTTGTGAATTTGTGAACAACTGACTGCTTTGGCAATGAGTCCTAAACCCTCTTACAGATTGCCAAGGAAGGTTTTGGAAGCTGAAGCTTAGTGATAAATGATGCAGGATTTTCCTTTTAAAATGGCAATAGTTCTCCACAGATTTCTGTGGTACATTTGGTTGTGAATTCAGCATTAATACTTTTTTGCTTCTTAGAGAACATAGTAATTGGATTTCACACTAGTAGGTTAGAATCCATAGAATTACTGTGATTATTATTTGATAACTGTTGTGTGATATATTTTGCTATGTTAACATTAAAACCCTTTTTTTTTTATTTAAGACAGAAAAAGAGGAGATGATGGGCCATGTCATCTGTAAACATGTTTCTCTTATTGGTTAATGAATAAAGCACTGCTGGCCAATTGGAAAGCAAGATAGGCAGGACTAGGAGGAGAGAGGAGTAGTAGGGAGGAGTTCCAAGATGGAGGACAGAGAGAAGAACGCCAGGCCCTCTCTCCAGTAAGATGAGACCACGTGGAAATACTTAGATTAATAGAAATAGGTTAATATTTAAGACAGAGCTTGCTGATAAGAAACTAGTAACTGACCTACAGCTTCATTTCTTAAAAAAAAAAACATAGAATCCAATTGGTTCTTTTAATAAAAACAATTATCAAAATGATAGAGAATCAACGGGAAAATGGAAGAACAGCTTGGGAAATAGGCAAAAACCAGGGGACAACAGAGGCTAATGTTACATTTTTGTCACTGAGTCACTGTCTCCTGACGGGATGTCCACATCCAGACACAATACAGACTACCTCTCATTAAGGCATTTGTACTCTACAATGGGGAAGGTCCTTCTGAGCTTCCAAGGAGAGAAATAAAGCATCATCACCCACCAATAATACATTTCCATGGGAGATTCTCCTTAACTCAAATAGCTTCAGTACTGGATAATTCTAAGTCAAAGACAAAGAGGAAAAAAAATATAGTCATGATTTTGTTCCAGCTTCCCTCTCCACCATTCCTTCCTTCCTGCAACACTTTGCTCTCCAGGATAACTGTGAAATCTCTTGAGTGGGATTAAAGGCATGCATTTCCATGCCTAGCTTCTAATTGTGTTTCTTGAGAAAAAGAATGACTTTTGCAATGAGTTCAATGCTAGCTGCTATGTGGTGTTTTGTTTCTATAAAATGTCTTGCTTTCTTTGCCAAACACAAGTACAAACCAAACCAGCTACATCTTTAACCAAGTTTAAAAGTGTTTAAAAGTTGGTAATGGTCCTATCAAATATGCCTCCTGTCCTGTAAAGCTTTTATATTTTATTTTCAGTTTTCTCTCTTAAATTTCTTGGGAAAATTTCAAAAGAAAAAGAAATCCCAAGATTTTCTGTAGTGGCGGGGATCTTTCCTTCTCCGTGATTCAGAAGACTGCTGCATGTAAGTGGCTCACAGTTCCTGGCTAGAGTTGAGGATGTAATATATACTAAGAGAAAAATAACATATTGAAGAGCAAAATTATCTAAATTCATTAAAAATATCCATAAAAATTTAAAGTGTTATTTAAATCAAGAGAGCCACATACTTCAAAGTATATCCTTTAGTCCTTGGCTGAATTACTTTTTCTTTCTTTTCATGTTGCCACTTCCACTTACTAAAAAGGTGTGTGTGTGTGTGTGTGTGTGTGTGTGTGTGTGTATTAAGAGAATGAGATATTCTATAGAACTGACTACTGAAATTTTTCTTTTTTGATTTCTTTTATTATCATTATTTATTATTATTATTTATTTTATTACTTTACATGTCAATCCCAGATCCCCCTCCCTCCCACCCTCTCTGCCCCCTCACATGCACCCCGACCCTCCCCCCTCCGGTCCCCCTACCCAAATTCCACATGCAGGGCAATGCCATCCAGGTGGGGTCATGCAGATCTGTCAAGTCATTTGAATCAGGGACTAGGACTTCTCTCCTGTCTCCAGTCTAAGGCAGTATCCCTCCATGGGGGATGCGTCCGCAAGGTTCTTTTGTGCACCAGGAATACATCCTGGTTCCACTGTCCGAGGTCCCCCAGACTGCTCAGTCCCTCCAGCTGAGACCCACATTCAGGGGGCCTGAGTCAGTCCATGCTGGATTCCCAGCTATCAGTCTGGGGGCCCGTCAGCTCCTCCTTGCTCAGGTCAACCGTCTCCATGTGCCTCTGCAACCTAGTCCTGTCCTCTCCCTCTGCATCTGGACTCCAGTTAGACTGAGTGTCCAGGCATGGGCGCTTGCCTCTTTCTCCAACAAGCACTAGATGAGGGCTCCATGACGGTGGACAAGTTAGTTGTTGATCTCACTATCCGGGAAGGGCATTTATGGTAGCCTTTCCTTGGTTGCTCAAATTGTTAGTTGGCGGCAGTCTTGTAGGTCTCTTCTCTTCAAACCAATAATGGCTCCCTCTTTTATGTTCTCTCTCTCTCTCTCTCTCTCTCTCTCTCTCTCTCTCTCTCTCTCTCTCTCTCTCTCTTCTGTCTTCTCTTCCTACCCTGACTCAATCTTCCTAGTCGCACGTGCCTTCCTCTCCTCCCATTCTCTTTCTCCTACTTCTCTCTCCATTCAGTGCCCCCCACTTCCCATGTGCTCTGGGGGACTTGTCCCTTCCCCCTTCTGTGAGGGACTTTATATGAATCTCTTAGAATACACCTTGTATCCTAGTTCCTCTGGTGGTGTGAACTATAGGCTGGTGATCCTTTGATCTAGGTCTAAAATCCATATATGAGTGAGTACATATCATGTTCCTCTTTTTGTGACTGGGTTACCTCATTCAGGATGGTTTCTTCAAGTTCCATCCACTTGCCTGCGAATTTCAAGATACCATTGTTTTTTTCTGCAGAGTAGTATTTCATTATGTAGATGTGCCCCATCTTCTTTATCCATTCTTCAGTTGAGGGGCATCTAGGTTGGTTCCAGGTTCTTGCTATTACAAATAATGCTGATATGAACATAGTTGAGCAAATGTCCTTGTTGCATGTATGTGGATCATTTGGGTATGTGCCTAAGAGGGGGATTGCTGGGTCCTGTGGTAAACCAATTCCCATTTTTCTGAGGAACTGTCTTACTGATCTCCAAAATGGCTGTATGAGTTTGCACTCCCACTAGCCGTGGAGGAGTGTTCCCCTTTCTCCACATCCTCTCCAGCATAAGTTGTCATTGGTGAAATTTTTCATATTTTAGGTTAATTCAGTGATATTTATTGAGAAATAAGTGTGTTCCAAGAACCTATGTAAGCCTGTTCATCTAAATTAAATTATTTATTTTCTGTGTATCTCCTTCAATGACACATCATCCAGTCTAAATGGATGCCTGGGGGTGAACTGAAAACTGTTTGATGTATGCAAGTCAGAGATAGAATAATACTGAATTTAATGAAATGAAGGGTATAACAATCATAGCTGCCAGGAAGCTTGAAATTCCTTTATGCGTATGAAAGGAATCAGGTTTCAGTTTTACACAATCACATGAAAATGGGAAATTCTTGATTGATAAATTGTAGCATAAACAATGGTCCTAATTGTACCATACCTCTATTAGTGAGTGCATGGGGATAGAACACCATGTATTGCTATTTTAAAGTTTTTGTTCTCTCCAAATTCTTTTTTACTTTATTACCTTTGCATGTCTCTTTGAAATCCGAGCTCATATTCTGTAGTTTATCATACAAGCAAAAGATTTTTACAAATATAAAATCATGCTGTAATATCAATGTGTTTTTTCCAAGTGAACAGAATTTACCCTCAATCTGCAAGGCCACCTGTTTTTCTCTGTGAGAACTGAGTAGTATGAATAATAGCCAGGGTCCTTTTCCTTTCTTACAGGTCCATGCTTTTACAAGTACATCATTTCTAGGAATGTTACTATTACTAGAATGCATATCAGAGGTAGGCAGTCTAATGATTGAATCTATTGTACTCATAATTTAACAGTAGATGAGATTTCTAGGAAACCTGCAGTTCTTTCAGAAATGAACATGATTTTATATAATTTAAGCAATTTTAGAATTTTTAGACTGAAGCTAATAATTATTTTTCAAAAGACAATAGGAAAGTCAAATCTGCTTGATAAAATCATCTTGGATTTGAAGTTTAGATGATAGGAAAATAAATAATTTAAAAATTTACTACAAGTATAATACAAATCAATAATTAAAGTAAATTTCTATGTCTAAGCTATTTTGTCCCCTCTCTATGATAGAAATCTGTCAGTCAGACTGTCAGACTATTTCATTCACTTACTTTCTCTTTTATCAATTTCTTTTTATTAATGTTATATAAGCTGAAATATGCCAAATGAATTTCTCACAGAAGAGTAAGTCTTTTGAGAGATCATGAGTCTTTCAACAATATCTATCTAGACTGGTTAATTAGATGAGCTGAAATGTCTGAAAGCTTAACTCCCTAGGCTACAGTTTGACTGTGCTGCACACAGGAAACTGTTTCCCTAAGATAATCTTTAATTTTAAAAAAGTCTGCTAATCACTTTATATTGACCAGAGTTTAGGTATTATATAGTTATATTAGGAAGTCCTTCATTATTGAGTAGGCTGTGTGAGTAGTGATGGACAGTAAATTCTAAGTTGAAATGATGTTTGCTTAATTTTTGTTATTGTGACTTGTGGGAATTTTGCATGTTCTAACAGTTGATGCCCTAGAGTGAATAAATGTGATGTTTCCAGTCAGTCTGTGATGGAGCAGCAAGTTGTTACAATGTCAGCATTGGAAAGCTACAGAGTGTGCCAAATATTGCCTACAAGTTGTTTACAGAAAGAAAGCCCCAAAGAACCCCAACCATGCCTACTTGTTTTCACACTGTGTACTGTCTGTAGATCTTTTGTACAACAATACAACAGAATTGAGTTGAACAAAAACCCTGTGTCAGAAAATTTGAATATATTTATTACCTGACCCTTGAAAGAAAGTCTACAAACTTCTAGTCCATTGGCATAGCCAATGTTCTTTATGTATTAATTGGTGCCATGATGATTAGAGTGTAGAATTGTCCTATCAGGATGCTGATTTTCCCTGCCCTACTTTTATCTACGTTTAGATATTGGGGATTTTATTCTCATATCCTCTTGTGTTCAAACAAAGCTAGATGTTTAATAGGCTCTGTGATGATTAGATTCTCAGGACTGTTAATATTTGACATCATGGTGTGTGAGTGGAGTGGGTGAAAGGAATGTTATAGAATATAGTATAAATTTTAAATTCATTATTCTTTTTGTCTGCAAGTGAATGGAATCCAGTGTATATTGATGAATATCATTTCTTTATTATTCAAGTGTAGGTTTTCCACTAAGAGGATAGAATATCCAAAATATCACCATTCAATTTTGAAGCCATGGTGATTTGCTCATTGTCTTTTATTTCCAACATCCCTCTTTTCTTGACAACCTTTAACAACAACACAAACTCCTTAAGAAATGAAATTCCTCATCCGTTCTACTTCTTGGGTTTTCAGAACCAAAAGAAGAGATGAAGAATCTACAAATGACCCCTGGAGATACGTTTTCTTTGCCTGATCAGTCAGATCTAAGTGAAATAGGTGGGAGGGCTAGGATGACACCAGCATACACTTCTGGGAATGATGGACATGTTCTGCTCAGTCTAACCTCTTATCTAGGGGGCCTTCCATCTGAGCTATTGATGTAGCTCTTAGGTGGTGCACCATTTTCCCTTTTCTCTGAACAAACTCAGTGCTTCTTACTTTCTGAATCATCTCTCTCCAACTTTGAATACTATGTTTTATTTTCTTACAAATTGACATCATAGACATCATAATATACCTTCCACACATTGCAAACTCTGTTTGCACTGTGCTAGAATCTCACATGTATCACATTTTCCTTCCTTGAAGGTTAGCTTCTGCTACTTCTGTTTTAGGAAAGAAAAGTATGTTTTTGTTGCTGTTTTGTTTTTTTCAAGACAGGGTTTCTCTGTGTAGCTTCAACTGTCCTGTAATTTATTCCGTCGACCAGGCTGACCTACCTTTGCTTCTCAAGTGCTGGATTAAAGGTATGAGTCACCACTACTCAACTAGTATGTTTTAACCCAACACTGTCTCTCCAAGGCACAGGTTGTATGCTCTTTGCTGGTCTTTCATTGTGTTCATAGCCTTCAACTTTAGCAGTGAATGACGTCTGTGTCTTTTTTGTTTGCATGCATATGTTATCTTCCTGGCTATGGCACAAACTCCACAAGGTAGAATTTTAAATCTACTGACATCTTGTATAATATTTTGCAAACAATAATATGAGTAAATGGATTAATAAACAACTGCTTTTTTGCAATGTGGGTAATAACACAAAAGTAGTGCAAGCCATTCTATTCTGGTTTAGGTGTTTGTCATCTTTCTGGACATAGTTATGAGGTAAGGACATTGCACTAAGTAGATGGTCCCTTTATTTGAACCACCATATTCCATCCAGTCTTCCTATATTAAAACTTGTTGAATTTACATCTCTGTTCTTTCCATAAGCATACAAATGTTCATTTGCTTCTTTTATACCTTAGTCTTAACTTTTTCATTGTCATTATGTGATAAATGATTGCAAACTCCAATAACATTTTCATAATTATGTAATGCTTACATATGAAGCATTAAATTATACTTATACATATTAATTCTTACAACAATGTTAATAGTACTATTACTAAATTTTCTTACAAATGAGAAAATTGAACCTAAGGGATGTTAACTAGATCTCTTATATTATATTATTACATGGCTAGGAATTGAAAGAGCTGGGAAAGTAACGAAATTTGTCTCCAAAGCCCACTTCCCTAATTTGCTAACAATTGCTTCTTCCGATTTCTTTCAGTTGTTCTTATCTTAAAAGCTGTGTCCAGTCATATTTTACATGTTTGTCAGTTATGTCATGGGGCTTAATCATTGACCCCTAGAACACTGTATGAAATGATTAAGACATTTTGTGGAAAAATACAAGAGAGCTATAAAAGTATCTCCCTTACTTGCATTTAAAGGATTTACGATTTAGTTGCCCATACAAAATACACAAATATCAAATAGTCATCGGAAGACATCAGAATTAGGTTCTAATTGGTCAATGCAAACAAGTCAAACCTAATAGATTGTTAGAGTTAAAGAAAGAGGGTCTTAGGCCACTGTACTTATTTACAGTTGAATTGTTTGACAATGTACAGTGATGTGCTAATTTGGAACACAAAAACATTGCAACCAAAGAGTTTAAAGAGTTGGAGGATGAGACTACATCTCAAACAGTGTTAGAAAAAATGGAGATCAGTACTGATAATTACCTTCAAAGAACTTCCTAGATTAGGAGGAATTTAATTTCAAACTCAAAGTTGGACAAGCTATATTGAGGGGATTGTTCATAGGTATATGTGTGTGTGTGTGCAATTGAATGAAAACATACATGTAAGAATTATATCATTTCCTTGTTCACTATTGTATTTTTCACCATTGTTTAGTGATGATGGCTGCCATTTTGATACAATGCAAATGCTTAAGTCTCACCCAGAGTAGTTGAATAATAAACTTTAGAAGTTGACTTTGGCCTTCAAAAGTATCTTTAAAGTACTCAATATTACATAAAGCCCCACATGATTTTAACATGAAGATGGGATTGAGGGTATGGAAGCATATGGACATGGTATCGTCCCATGCCATCATTTGATAGGATCAGTTTATAATGATGAGTTAAATGTGATTGAGGGTCTATAGTCAGCACTCAGTAGACAGCAAAATGGTGTAGCTAAACAGAAGAGTCTGAGAAGAGATGAGATATGGATAAAGGGGGTAAGAGAGAAATGGTTAAGAGGGTGATTAGAAGGCCTGCTAAGAAAGCAACTATAGCAATTATGAATTAAGAGGTTGAAGCCTTGCTCAGGGTGGTTTTCTGGAAATTGAAAAAAAAAGTTGTAATCTGAGAATTTTCACAAAGGCTTGTTAAAGAATGAGGAAAAAAGAAAACCCCAAGAAATTAAATGGCAGGTCCTTGGCAAATACAAGGTTTCCTTACTAAACACTTTAAGCGTGATACTTGGAGTATGACAGCGTAACATTTTTGAAAACTCATATTCAAATATACATAAATTAATATTTAATAGGGGTGAACTTTTCCTAATATCAAAATTCTATATGAATATCAAAGAGTACTGTTTTCTGTTACTATATTTGAATGTCCATGCAATACTTTTTCTTACATTTATGCTTCAACAAATGTGTTTCTCTTTTTCTAGCCCCCAATGTGTAAACATTAATCGAGTGAAATGTAGTTGTGTATTAGTTCTAATTTCCCAATTTATGGTATGTTACATGTTACATGGGCCTTCTTATTGTGACATCTGGCTATGATATCAGACTACTTAACAAGTGTGGCTTGTTACTAGGTGCTGGCGTTTTAAGGTCTTGAGGATGTCAGAGCAGTTTCTGAATTTTCCTAACTCTCCCTTCATCATTCAAGGACAGATTCTATGGCTACTGTATACAGGAGAAGTCACAGCAGGGCATGAAGAGCTTTTCTAAGGTCCTATGTTTTGCATTTATGTCTCATTGGCTAGTTCTGTAGGATGGGAAATAAACTGTTTCAGCTAGGTACATTGACTAGGGTTGCTTGGTGAGAAAGTCACATTGCTAATGATAGTGCATACATTCTTTCTTTGAAAAAAATCATATTAAACACTTACTGCATCTCAGGCATTTCTCATATGAGTAGTATATCTATAGTCCTCATTGTCAGGGAGTCTTGATCTATTCAGAGCAAGTCTTGAGACAAACCATGACACACACACACACACACACACACACACACACACACACACACACACACACACGAAGGCATCTTAGCTAACATACTCAAAAAGTTTACAAGTAATTTTACTTTCACAGATTTTTTTTCATTTTGTATCAATCTTTTATCAATTTCTTTGGTATTATGCCTTAAATTACTTTGGAAAAAAAGTATTAATGTCATGAAATGAACATATCCAATTTACAAATAAAACCAATAACCCATCTGTAACTTAGTCTGCTTTTAGTATGATTTTTGGTCACTTAATAAAGTGGCTTTGACTCAAAAACAGTCTAGAAAAAAATTATCTTTTCTTCTGTCCCTTTCTTCATTCATTCAAAATAATTTTTAGAATGCTGTTAGGCTCAGTGTTTAGCTGTGGGTGTCTGCTTCTGCTTCCATCTGCCACTAGATGAAGGCTCTAGGATGAATCAGTCTACCTTAAGATTAAGTAATTCCACTCTTAGGCATATACCCAGAAGATGCACAATCATACAACAAGGACATCTGTTCAGCTATGTTCATAGAAGCATTATTTGTAATAGCCAGAACCTGGAAACAACTTAAATGTCCCTCAACTGAAGAATGGATTGAGAAAATGTAGTATATTTACATAATGGAGTTTTACTCAGAGGGAGAAAAACAATGGAATCTTGAAATTCACTGGCAAATGGATAGAACTAGAAGAAACCATCCTGAGTGAGGTAACCCAGTCACAAAAAGACAAACATGGTATGTACTCACTTATATATAGCTTTTAGACATAGAGTAAAAGATTACCAGTCTACAATCCATACCTCCAGAAAAGCTAGGAAAGAGGGCCCTCAGAGAGACATACATGGTCCCCCAGAGAAAGGGAAAGGGACAAGATCCCCCAAGCAAATTGGGAGCATGGGCGGGGGAGTGAGTTAGGAAGAGGAGAGCAGAGGTTGACATGATGGAGCAGGAAGATTGAGTTAGGGAAAGAATAAAGGAGAACAGGAAAAGAGATACCATAATAGAGGGAGCCATTATAGGTATAAAGAGAAATCTGGCACTAGGGAAATGTCCAGAGATCTACAAGGATGACCACAACTAACATTCTAAGCAATAGTAGAAAGGCTACCCTAAGTGCCCTTCCCCAATAATGAGATTGATGACTACCTTATATGCCATCTGAGAGCCACCATCTAAGTGTATTCTTTATAACAAACTCCTGAATATAAATAAATAAGTCAATTATGTGTATTTTTTGCTCCCGGAATAAAAAACACAATCCCTGGGATAAAACACTGATGTCCCATTAAACAAACATATACTTAGTATCTTTTGAACTGTACATTTTGTAATTGGTGAATTCTTCCCAAAGATTTGTGAATAAATATTTTAAAAAATTAGCTCTTACCTTATTTCCAGCACTTTCCTAGATGTGTTGCTTAGTTTATTTGTATATTTGATAATGTTTGAGCTGTCTCCATTTGTAGTACTCAAGATGGATGTTATTATCCTTACATTACAGATGAGGTAACCAAAAAACCCACAAGAAATGTCCAAGCTGTTGTTAGAGGTGATTTTGTTCTCTGGGGTCTTTTTATTTACCTGCAAACACAATAGTAACATCCTTAAGGTAATAAAAAATGATCACATAATACTTAAATTGAGAGTTGAGCTACTCAGAAGAGAAGGAATGACATGGCCTTAGTAGGATTTACAAAGACTCTGTACCCAGCTCTTCTGTGGCTTCCCCTGTAGCCCGCCACTCCCCTTTTCTTTGGTCTTACTTCTTTACCAAATAGCCCCGCTCCTCTACTGTCCCCACAGAAAGGTTCTTTCTGCCTGGAGTGCTTTGACTTCCCTCTAGCATGTTATTTCTCTTGGTGCTTGAATGTGCCTTTCTCAGACACCCTCCTGTCTCTGAGAAGCATTCCTTTGTATGTTTCAGTTCTTTGTGGAATGTACTCTATGTATACTTAAGGAATTTTTGTTGTCTTCAGCAGGATCTTCTTGCAAAGTAGCCTAGACTGAATTTCTTTTCTTTTTCTTTTTTCTTTTTTTTTTTTTTACATTGCAATGAAGTTTTATTTAATTAGCTAATATGATAGACAGGTGTAGTTGTATTTTGTTTTTGGGCTACAAGCTCACAAATAACACATTGCACATATATGCCAGTTTGCTTCCTGGGCCATCCATGGAGGAATGGCTTCTGACTCTTCACAAGAGTGTGAAGTGGCTGGTTTACACATACCAGGCATTATAGCATTCCTCCAATCTGTTATCTGCTCCCTTACTCCACCTAGCACCCCCTGAGATCTCTCTCATAAGCACCCCTCGCCCCCAGCACTAACCTCCTACAGCCAGCTGGTTGAATTTCTTATCTGCCTATCCAGTACATTCAAGACAGGATGCTAAACTCCAACATTCTCCAGTACCAACTGTGGAATGCTGGCCACCCTAACACATACCTACAGAGAACTCTGGAAGTCTAAATGCCAAGACTTGCATTTCTAGAGGCTGTGATCCTCCCCTGAAACCTGGCTGGTGTTCCTCAGAGAGTGGAAACCTGCCAACCCACAACCCAGGGACACTGACAACTAACTCACTTGGCCCATGAACATCGTCACAGCTGTTAGACTGAATTTCTTTTACCTCATGGTCCATCAGAATCCAAAATAGCTGGGATTTCAGGCATGAGCCACAGCTATTTTATTAAATCATCCTTCTTCTTTTTTAAAAACCATGCCCGTACTTAGCTGCCATTTTCTTTACTGCATGCCAAGTGTTTAGAAAATGTCAGGATCTTATTATTCATTGAACAAAGGACAGAATGAAGGGCTACCCAGGGTAAGGCATAGGTGTGGATGAGGGAAGGGTGAGTGTAAAAGGTATGGCTTTTAATCATCATTAAGGGAGAATTCATGACTGGGTGGAGAAGAAATGAGATGGGCTCTTGAGGTGGGAAGAATGCCTTACATCAGTATTTAAATTATATAAACACTTGCTTTCATTAAATACTTTTGTGTACATGCTGTGATGGTTTCAACGAATACTTGGTCCCTACTTAGTGAAACGGTTTTAGGAAGAATTAGGAGTTGTTGGAAGAGGTGTGTCATGAGGAGTGGGATTTTAGGCTTCAAAAGCCCATGACAGGCCCAGTCTCTCTCTCTGCCTCCTGGATTAGGCATAAGGTGGCAGCTACTGTTCCAGCACTACATCTGCCTTCCTGCTGTTATGATGGCCATGGACTCTAAACCTCTGAAAATGTGAGCCTCCATTAAATGGGTTGTCCTATAAGTTTCCTTGGTTATGATGCCTCTTTACAGCAATAGAAAAGTCACCAAGAAACATGACAAACAGGCTGTGGTCTAGCTAATCCAACAGTGGCTAGTTATGAATGGAAAGTCCAGGGAATCCAGAAGTTCCTCAGTCCTTGAGGCTGGATGTTTCAGCTGGTCTTCAGTAGATACTGGAATCTTAAAGAAGTAGGTTTTAATGCCAGTGGAAAAAAAATGGACTCTCAAGCAAGGAGAGAGCAAGCAGGCAAAGAGCAAATGCATCCTTCTTCCATGTCTTTATATAGGCTTTCAGAAGAAGGTGTGACATAGATTAAAGGCATGTATCTTCTCACCTCAAGATGCAGATTAGAAGTGGACCTTTCTACTTCAAATTATGAAAAAGATCTCATTTTTGAATTTTAATTAATTACAGATGTAGTCAGATTGAAAGATTAAGACTAACCATGGCATCATTTTATCTTTGTGCCCTAGGTAAGGCATAACAGAATAACTGAGGTAAATTCTGTTTCTGATGGTACTCGATTTTAAGATGTTTTTAAAATTTTAAAGTGTGTGTGTGTGTGTGTGTGTGTGTTTGTCTGTGTGTGTTTGTATACTTCTAAGTGCAGAAGAGGACACTGCATCCTCTTGAACTGTAGGCCCAGGAAGTTCTGAGCTGCCTGATGTGAGTGTTGGGAACAGAACTCAAGTCCTCTGCAGGAGCAGAGTGTACTATTAACAACTTAACTCCAGCCTCTTCAACTGGAGGTTTCTTTTCTTTTTTCCTCCTCTTGCAGAAAACTTCTCTTTTGGCTTTTATCAGAGGATGTAATTAATTCAAATAGGTCATTGTTTTTTATGAATAGCAGTTCTTAATTTTTCAAGTATTACCCTTTTAGAAAAGAAAACAAAATGCTGTACTTGATAACAAAACTATCAAATACTTCAATAACAAGTTATCTCTTTTTCATACCTCTGAGAAGCAACCATGGTTATTAGTCCCTGTGCACTTTTCCTGGAATGTCACCTCTATAGACAAGTTTCTCCTCTGTCCCCTGCATCTCAGTGTCCCTACTGCTCCTTGTCTGCCCCCCTTCATTTTAGCAGGTCATATACTGTACAGTACCTTTGTTTGGCTAACATATTTTGAAGGAATATAACATGCTTTGTATATCTGCCTTATAACATATGGATACATCATGAGTTTATTTAACAGTTTCTATGTTGATAAATGCATACTATTTTTAAAAGTCTTTGGTCATTACAAACAATGCTGCAATGATTATCCATGCATTTTGGAACTTTGTATGAGTTTAACTGTATGTGTTCCTACAAGTGAATTGTTAGCTGAAAAAGAACCAACCTGTTACAGATATTATTACCTTGCCTTCACAAGACAAGGCATGAGACTGATTACTGATGATAACTGAGGGTTATGTTTTCAGTTTATTAGAGAAATACTTCAATAACTTAGCAACCTCTTTGGTTATAGTCTGTCCTTCTCATCATTGTTATTTATATCAAACATATTTTAATATATTAAGACATTTAAATTTCATTAATTATTTTTCTTAATTTTTTATTATGCTGGTAGTGTTTTTTATTTCAAACCTACATATATTAAGAGAAATTACTGTTTTCATATGTACTTTGCATAAATTTTAATTGCTTTCAAGTATGCTATTGGCCTTAGTGCTATAATAACATTTAAAATAGGGCTATGGAAATGGGTCCACAAGTAAAGAGCTAGCAAAACAAGTGTGAGGATCTGAGTTCAAATCCCAAGAACCCACCCAAAATAGGCCGGTAACCTGTGTCTAAAATCCCAGCATTCTTTGGTGGAATGGCAGATGGACACATAAGAGTCTCTAGAAGCCTGGGATTCATCTAGACAAGGAGATTATCTCAAATAAGGTAGAAGGTGGGAATGACGCCTCTGACCTTGACAACTAGACTGTGGTGCACACATCTGAGCTCATACACACAAATGCATACCTCACATATGCACAAAAGTATTAAAATAGTTTGGGATTCAGTTAACCAGTTCAGTGCCACACAAAAATTAGGTGGATTACTAGAGTTAATATATTTGTCACAGTCACTAACCCACTATCCTGTCACATAGTGATAGAATAGTGTTAAATCAACCCAATAGTTCATGTTCTGCAACAAGTGCTATTGCTTGCTGACTGTTGTGCTGGCTCTTAAAATAGCTATTTAAAAGATGTTGTTATTTACAGCTATTTTATTTGGGAACCAGAATCATTTCAATGCAAAAAATTGAAATATAGAAATAAATATAATGCTAATTTGTTACAACTTTCCATAAGACTTTATAGCAGAAGACAGCCACCTTAATGTATAAAAAAATCAAAAGAACTGGGAAATTGTGTAGTGTCCCAGGCAGTATGGTACAGGTAGTGATGAGAAATCCAGTCTATTACAAACGTATGAAGCAGCCTCATTGAGGGAGATAGGGAGAAAGGATATAACCCAAGTAACTATAAATAAGTGACATCTACAAGACTAATTTCCAAGGAAACCACACACAAGCATGTGTTCTATTGATAAAGAATACTCATCTTCATCAACAATAAGTAATACTATATGTGAATGAAAGGTAGTAGAAGTTTGGATTCTTACTGTTGAAGTAGGAACTTGCCAACAAGCAAGAGGGGACATCTGGAGTGATCCATTCATTAGAGTTGGACACATTAGTTTGAACTCATGATAAGCCTAATGTTTGTGAACATACATGCCCTTGATTTCCTTGTCAGATGCGATGGTTTAGGAGCAATAACAACCCTCATGACCAGATCCTGGCTTATAATTACTTTCTGTAATAAAACAGATGAAGGCTCCATGAGACTTTGGGGATTTTAGAACTAAGGTAGTAAATCTTAAGGGAAGTGTCTAAAACTTAGAGACATGGTAAGCCATGAGTGTATCAAAGGACATACTTGGATGAGTGGCCCACACTGGAATAAGCTAAGCCACCACAAACGAACAGTTTGTGATTTTACAATGTAACAAATATTTAAGAGTCTATAGTGATATAAAAATTGTATAAGCAACTAAGGATGAATGGATAAATTGAGATACTCTATGTAGTTAGGTCTTCCTCAAGGAATTGACCTGCATTGCTAAGGATTTTTTAGAGTAAATATGGGGCTGGACATATAGCTCTGCAGGTAAGAGCACTGGCTGCTCTTCCAGAAGTCCTGGGTTTGATTTCTAGTTCCCACATGACAGTTCACAACTGTCTATAACTCTAGTTACAGGGGATGCAGCAGCCTTTTCTGATCTCCTCAGACACAAGGCACCCATGTGGTGTAAATATTTGTGTGTGTGTGTGTGTGTGTGTGTGTGTGTGCATATGTATATATGCAAAATACCCATACATAAGTATAAAATAAATAATAAAAGTATAATAAAATAAAAAAGGGTACATACAGTATAGAGTGGGTACATGTAGCCACATAGTGGGGAAAGCCTGACAAACACTACCTTTGCCAGCTAATAAGCCATGCTGATGATGTGCTCACTTTAGATGATATGATAGAAATAGTTCTGTGGTGATATTATTTTGCTTGTACAAATAAAACCTGTCTGAAGGTCAGAGAATGGAGCTTGCCACTAGCTAACCATAGAGGTCTGGAGGTCTGTACAAACAGACAGGAAGTGAGGTACCTGGGTGGAAACAGGATATAGGCAGGGAAAAACAGGAACTTGCACTCTTGTCTACTGAGACACTAAAAAAGTAAGGTGTGCTGTGGCTTGCTCCTTCTCTCTGATCTCTTAGCATTTCCCTCAATATCTGACTCTGGGTTTTCATTACTTAGACCAATTAAGAACTCTGTTTATATAGCTCTTTATCTTCTGGCCTTCCTCTGAAGACCCATAGTCTGAATCAGGAGAAAAAAGGAGCGAAATCATTCAAACTGTGGGTTAGTTTATAAAATACCTGATCAGTAACCTTAAAACCATC